>NC_069792.1:16726250-17070000 GCF_027406575.1 Nycticebus coucang | reverse complement strand
TTTATAAAATTCATGTCACCATTTTTCTGTGCTTCGTGATTTTTTTCAATTTGGCTACGTATGTTGGGCCCAGGCTTTGTCCTTATCTGGAATCACCAACGGCCCACCTTTCTGACCAGTGACTGCAAATTGGAAGACTTGGGACCCAGTCCTTGCTATTCCATTAATGTCCACAGGCTTGGTGTTCTTGTGGGAGTTTAACATTTCACTGATTCCATCTTGATCTTCTGCGTTGGAAAGTGTGCGTGTAGAGCACATGAGTAGACTTCTGCCACGTAAACCGTAATTGTAGACCTTGAAGAAGGAATATTTCTTCCACCACATACAGTACTAGTAGAGCAGAGGGATGGCTTTAGATACTCCATTGAATACTACTCAGCCTTAAAAAATGGTGATTTAGAATCTTCTGGAACAACATGGATGAAAGTGGACACCATTTTCCTATGTGAAGTATCTTCAGAGTTCTGTCCGTAGAATAGGCAAATTCCTCCTTGACTACAGGCTGCCTTCTGAGAATCAGAAGAGAGCAAACAACGTTCATTATTTGAACACGTAGCATCCACTAACACCTCTCAAGTGTTTCAGGCTTGGCATCTCCCATTACATTCATCAAAGGCTGTGGGATGGAAGATTCTGACGTCCGCCTCAGTAACCTCGGTCTCTGACGGTCATATTCACTACCATGAAGAGAGCTTGGATAAGCGCACTGTAGCAGAGCCATCCATCTGCCTCCAGGAGCAGCACACAGATCCAGAACCTTCTCCCCATCCCTTAATTCCAGAGCCAGAACTGGGAGAAGAGAAGTGACATTTAGGAGACAGTATTTTTTCAGGTTTCCAATTAGTGTTTTTCTGAAGGAAGTCTGTGGGGAGTTCTGCTAAGGTAACTCTTCATTGATTTAGGCTGGCAGGGTAAGGGCCCCTAAAGGAATGTGTGATAACCCTTCTAATGTAAATCGTGTTCCAGTTTAAAAGGATAATGGAATAGGTTGAGCAGGGCAGTGTATTGCTAGCACGACAGAGACGTCAGAATATCCCTTTCTGGATTCCAGGCATCTTCAAGTTCTTTGGGTGCCTGGTTTTCATAATGATCCAATACAATTTTGAAAACCTGTTTTGCAAGCTTCCCCTCTGACCTTGCTTTCAGCCATGTCAGCATCATCCTGCTTTGAATTAGAGGCACCGAAAAGCCTCCAAGGAACTGAAAGAACGGCTTTCCGTCTGGGACTGGGGGGAGGAGTTCACGTCTATCCTCCCGTGTCTTTGATAGTTCAATTGCTGTACGGTGTGGATGTTTCCCCAGCCCTTTCTTAATTGTTGCCAATTTCTTGCTATTACACAAAGAAGGTAGCGCCGTGCACACCTGGGTCTTTATCTCAGGCCCATTCCGAGTGATGCCCCGATGTGGTCCTAAGTGTGAATGGCTGAGTCGAGGCGCGCACACTTGAACACGGATCGTCCACGCGTGACGGGGTCCGAGGGCTCCTGTGTTCATTTTCTCTTGCTGAGAGGAGGCGCACCGACATCCCCTGTTGCCCTGGGCCTGCGGGGAGGCGACCCAGGCCGGTAGCGCCACCAGTGTCCTTTGTCCGCCGCGCGTCCCCGAGACGGCACACCTGCCGGAAGCGGGTGGCGTCGGGTGGCGGCCGCCGCACAAATGCGCAACCCGTGGACAGCGGCTTTGTGCGCTTCAGACACCAGATGGGACACGGTTAGGACGCGACAAGGCGGCCACCGGGGAGGTTCCCGCGGACCTGCTGCAGATGCTGCTGCTATAGGCATTTTGGCGGGAAGAGAAAATTCTTTAAAAACAAAATAAATAAAAGAACGTTTTCTCTGTGACAGGGCTCTGGGACAAAGCGTCTTTCTGACTTTCTGTGTGCTGGGGGCGGGGCTGCGCTCGGAACCGGGCCCTTCTCTCGGGGATAAAAGCCTTTTTGCTGCCATATCTGAGCCAACAAATGAGGGGAGTGTCCATCTGGCCTTTGGGGCAGAGACCAGAGCGATGTTTGCACTCGGCTGAGCACCGGCTGTCCCCGGGGCCCCTGTGCTGGGGACTCGGATGGCAGCGGGGTCCGCGGGTGGCTGGGCGGGGCCTCTCGGGGTCCCGGACGCCGCGGGAGCGCCCCGAGTGAGCGCGCGCCGACGCTGGGACCCGGCGGGGACCCCGCGGCAGAATCTCCCCAGGTGCGTCTCGACCAAATGTTCCGGCGAGAGCAAGACCCCGCAGTCAGGGGGGTGGGCGCAAACCCTGACGGGGAGAGGGGAGGGAGACAGGCGGGCAGAGCCACGGTCCATCTGTGGCCACATTGCCCCCTGGCCTCTGCCACCCCGGTGACCCTTTCTCCACATCTGGCATCACAACTGGTCATAGTAAACATGACTTGTTCAGGCCTGCCACTCAACCACCATTTACACACTGGCGAAGTCCCTGTTCGGATTTGAACAGACTGTCGAGCTCTAGAACACCACTGTCCTGGGCCAGGGGACACCAGGGAAAGTGTAGGGAAGCCCCTCGTATCTTGGGAACACCTGCAAAACACAAAAGGCTGTGTCCTCTTCGGGTCTAGGTGTCCTCTCCAGAAGCCTGGCAGGTCTGTGGTGCTCTGTTAGCAGGTCCCAGCAGGGAAGCAGGGAGCAGGGCACTCATGCAGGTGGTGGCCCCAGACCCACAGGCACTCTGCAGGCCTGGGAACTGGGAGAGGTCTGTGGTTAGGGTGAGGGACAGGTCAGGCAAACCAGGCAGAGGGTCTCTACTCTGGGGCAGGGCAAATAAATCTCTGCAGGGAAACCTCAGAAGCCACCTCTAGCCTGCTCGCCTGAGGCCAGTCTGCTTGGATGCCACCCTACCAGATAACTCTGTATTTCTAAGACACTATCTGAGATAGTGTACACAGATGTCCATCTGTGTTTGGATGGTCATCATTACATTTTGAAAATCTAATGACAATCCTTTGGGGAGTCAAGAGCCCTGGACTTGAATGCCACATCTACTTCTTCATGGGGTGACCTTGGACAAGCCCTTCTACTGCTGAGTAATTTCTCTATTGGTAATCAGTTGAGAATAATACTTAGTCCCCAGGGTCCTAGTAAAGCCGGAAGAATGGCGTCCATAGCTCAGTGAGTAGGGCACTGGCGGAAGCTGGCAGGTTCAAGCCTGGCCCAGGCCAGCTAAACAACAACAACCAAAAACAGCTGGGCACAGCTTGGCAAGCAGCTAAGGAACCAGCCACATACACCAGAGCTGGTGGGCTCGAATCCAGCCTGGGCCTGCCAAACAGCAATGACAACTGCAACCCAAAAATAGCCGGGTGTTGTGGTGGCTGCCTGTAGTCCCAACTACTTGGAAGGCTGAGGTAAGAGAATTGCTTAAGCCCAGGAGTTGGAGGTTGCTGTGAGCTGTGACGCCACAGCACTCTACCCAGGACGACAGCTTGAGGCTCTATCTCTAAAAAAAAAAAAAAAAAATAGCTGAGTGTTGTGGTGAGTGCCTGTAGTCCCAGCTACTTGGGAGGCTGAGGCAAGAGAATCACTTAAGCTCAAGAGTTTGAGGTTGCTATGAGCTATGATGCCATGGCACTCTATGCAGGATAACAGTGAGACTCTCTCAAAAAAAAAAAAAAAGATGGAAGAAGCTCTGAAAAGGCTGTGCTAGCATCAGTGGAAGTCATGATAATGATACCAATGACAGAGGACTAGCTACCCACACCTCCCCTCTCCCCCTACTGTGATAGGCAGTCAGCTTTTTTTTTTTTTTCAGAATACTGGTGTCCTTAGACTAGCCTTTCAATATATTCCTACTTCTCTAACTGAGGAGTTCAATATAGTAGCCACCAACTACCTGGGGCTAGTCATCACTTGTCTGTGCCTGGTTTGAACTCAGATATGCTCTAAGTGTAAAATACGTACCAGATTTTGAAGACTTATTGCAAAAAAGAATGTAAAAATCTCAGTAATAATTTTTATATTGATGAGAGATCAAATAATCCTGTTTTTGATATATTAGGCTAAGTAAAAATATGAAAACTAATTTTTGTTTCTTTTTGCTTTTATTTCTAAAAAAATGAAATAAGGTATTTGGAATGTGTTCTATTCAATTGAGCAGTGCTGAGGTGAGTATTAGGAAAAAGACTATTATTCAACATCCAGCCCTCATCCCTCCTGGAAGCCTGGCTGCTTGTGTGCAGAACTCTCTCATCTGTTCTTGTCTTACCCTTGGGAAGCCCAGACCTTCTGGTTTCAGTATGTTCTGACAGGAAGTTGTTTTGCAGCTTTGAATCTTGCCTCCTTCCTATAAACCAGGAGCCACAGTGGGGCTCTGCCATCAGGTTGACCGACACTGCTCTGGAACTGGAAGTTCCAGCTTCTATAACTTTTCTTTCAACACAGGTGATTTAAAGCCTAAGTCAAAAGGAAGAACCTGCCGGTGACTTTTAGTGTTTGAATGTGCTCTGATGCCTCGTTTAACTGATGTTCTCCTTTCTCCTTTATCAGTTTAAATCAAAGCACAGGACAGTTAAGGCCTTAGGGAATATTTTGACATTGTGAGACTTGTGACTGCCACTGGGAGAAAGAAATGTTCTTTTCCTCTATGAGCAGAGAGGTTAGCCCTGAATACTTCATCAGGTAGGATGTGACCACCCCCCTTCCCCCCGAATCCCCCATGTACAGTGATTCTCCCGAGGATTTCAGAAAGGGAAGAATAATTCCTTCTCACCTCTCTGGGGAAGCAACTGAGCGTGTCTCACTTAGCTCCCACTGAGGAAGTGATTTCACACCAGTCTCTTTGTACTTTGGTCTAGGCCAAGCAGAAAAGTCACATTTTCTTAACTTAAACTTCTCTTCTAAATAGTTCAAAATCCCATTGCATTTCTTCCTTTAAGAATGAAAATAGGCTTTTAGAACACTGTGTGGGAGTTGGGACAGAGATGGGGACACCCAAGCTGGGCAGTTCAGCTGGGCGGCCTGCTTCTGTGGGCAGAGGTACCCTGTGTGAAGCCCCTTTTCTGGCTGGCCCACATCCCAGAACGAGGCTGTACTGGTCCTTCTTGGACACACAGCAGCCTTGCCGACATGGATGACAGAGAAGCCCCCACTTCCAAGGGCAGGATGCCAGAGACGCTTCTCCAGCTTCATATTTGATATATTCCTACAAAGGCTCGGCCAACTGCAGCTGGACAAGTCCTTGAGCCTCTTAAATAAGGGAGTGGGCAGAACGGGCTCTATGATTCCGTCCATAGTGTGAGAAAGAAGAAATAGCGGGGTCAGGAGAATCGGATTCACAGAAGAGGCGACTGAATGTTTCTCAGAAAAGCACATCCCCGGAAACGAGCACGGGTGAAAGGAGGTTGCTGTCAAATGAGGTTTCTTATCTGATCATCCTCTCCTCTCTAATGCGGAGCATGCCCAGTGATAACCATCAAACCCCCAGACTTGGATAAATCAGTGCTTTAATACTTACTGTCCCAGCACACTCCGTGCTGTGACTGCCTTCCTGAGAACAGGGCTTGGGTCACTTCCTAACTCTCAGACAAGGGAGTGGACCCAATTCCAGGCCCTGAGAACTTGAGATGCTGCACATCTGTCGATTGCATGGTTGGCAGGAAGGCGGGAAGGACATGAAAGAGGAGGAGAACTGTCTCCAGCTGGCAGTGGTTGGAAGCCACAGGAGTCATCTCAGAGTGCGTAGCCTCTCCCACTTACTCCCTCACCTGCAAAGGACACCTGGTGTACAAAAGCTCCAAAGTCCTGGTATGATCATGTTACGCCTTTACTCAACACCCTTTGTGGACTCCTCGCTGCTCACATTTGGGCATTTGAGGCTGACCAGAGTGTAACCTCAAGCCTTCCTTCCCAGCTTGCTTCCTCAGACCTCCTGATCAGAGTCTCTCATCTTTTTCTTCCCATCTTCATTCTTTTTCTGGGCTAGATGCCCTTATAAAATGCCCTAACCCCTTAGCTATCTCTTCAAATCCTCATCATCATTCAAGGCCCAGCTGGTACTGCCGCCTCCTTCATGAAACCTTCCTGGATCTCCCGAGCCCAGATTTTCTCTCCCTTATCTGAACATTTGTAGTCTTTGGTTTACATCTCTCTTTGGTACTACTTACTTTCTACCTATTCTTTTTTTGGCCGGGGCTGGGTTTGAACCCGCCACCTCTGGCATATGGGACCGGCGCCCTACTCCTTGAGCCACAGGCGCCGCCCATCTTTCTACCTATTCTTATAATCATTCCTACACATCTTTGACTACACCTTTATAGACCTTAATGCAAGGAGCTCATGCAATGTACCAAGTAGATACTCAACAAATGTGTCTTGGTTGACATATAAAATGAAGCTGGCATGGAAATGCCGGGGCTGGCACTGAAGGAGCAGAGCAGCAGGACATCTGCCAGGCAGGTGAAATGGAGATCAAAGAGCAAATGCTTCCCCGACCACCTCAAAGCACACAGGCTTTATTTTCAAGAACCGAGCTTGCCGCTAGCTTGCCAGCCCTGTCTGCCTCCCAGAGGGCACCTGTTTTTTTCCCTCTTTTCTCCTATGAGCCTCACACACCTGGATCCCTCTCAGGTGCAGTAATGGAAGTGTTGGAAATACAAGATGAGCTTAAGGAAGAGAAGTACTAATTTCAAAAGATTATGTTGTGGGTAGATTACTCTCACAATACAGGGAGTCAAGATTTGATCAATTTCTGTTTGTCGCTTATTTTTTTTTTGTTTTTAGGCTATTTAAAATTAGCTTTAGGACTTCCGGGCTCTAAACCAATGCTTCTCAAACTTGAATGTGCTTACACACCACCAGAGGATCTTATTAAAATGCAGATCCCCTTTCATAGTCTGTAATTTTGTATTTCTAACAAGCTCCCAGGTGTTAGAACAACCAAACCTTTGCTTTGGTTTCATGAACCATACCTCACAAAGCAAGGATCTATAGTTAATTTTCAAATTGTGCAGTAACTAAATTTCCTCAAATTGTGCAGTAACTAAATTTCCTCAAATCATCTTTCTTACATTGTCCTCTTTTTTTTTTTTTTAAGCCATTCAAATTTAGCAGTTGGGGGTTGAATACCAAATTTAGTGACACTAATGGCAATAAGCTCTTCTAACCCTCCTGTCTCACTTTGAATTCCCATAATATCTTGTTTGTACTGTTCTTAAGACCCAGATAGCAGATTTCTTCTTCTTCTTTTTTATTTATTTTTTTTTGTAGAGACAGAGTCTCACTTTATGGCCCTCGGTAGAGTGCCGTGGCCTCACACAGCTCACAGCAACCTCCAACTCCTGGGCTTAAGCGATTCTCTTGCCTCAGCCTCCCGAGTAGCTGGGACTACAGGCGCCCGCCACAACGCCCGGCTATTTTTTGGTTGCAGTTTGGCCGGGGCCGGGTTTGAACCCGCCACCCTCGGTATATGGGGCTGGCGCCTTACCGACTGAGCCACAGGCGCCACCCCTTCTTCTTCTTTTTTAATACAGAGTCTCATTTTGTCATCCTCGGTTGAGTACTGACATGTCATAGCTCACAGCAACCTCAAACTCTTGGGCTCAAGCGATCCTCTTGCCTCAGCCTCCTGAGCAGCGGGGACTACAGGCGCCCACCACAATGTCTGCCTATTTTTAGATATGGGGTCTCACTCTTGCTCAGGCTGGTCTCAAACTCCTGAGCTCAGGCAATCTACCCACCTTGGCTTCCCGGAGTGCTAGGATCATAGGTGTGAGCCACCGCACCCAGCCTCAGACAGCACACTTCATTTTATTATAGCTGTGCCATACATTAGAAGTAATCACCTTGAAAAAAAACCCATTTCTTCCTTACGCCTCTATATTTTTCCTCACAACCTTCTGCCAGCACAGAGTACATCTTCACAAATCTCTGTTAAATGAATGAATGAGCAAATTAATGTGCAAAACAAAACTGTAAAACTACATTCCAGGGCATGGTCATACCCTTTAGAGAAAAGTAATCCGGGAAAAAGAAAGCAAGGTGTTTTATAGAAACCTCCCTCTCCCAGGAGCTGACCTCATCACCTAGGGAGATAGCCACTTTGAATCGACTGAATGCCCTTTCGGATACCATGGGCTCCAGGTCACACTTTGGAATGCCACGGGAAAGGACACACCCTTCACCATACAGCAGTTACCACATGTAAGGTGCCTCTGGGACATCTCACTGCAATCCCTGAAATTATTTAAGTGCTAATTATAAACACTCCCCACCCCACCCTACCCCCCAGCAACAGGCTTTTAGCCTTTCCTTCATATTTCTTCCTCCTTTTTTTTCCTGGTCACTTCTCACTATTTTGGCATTACCCTGCCGTGAACCAGAGCCTAGAACAGGTGCTCAGCACAGCCTTCCAGTCCCTTCCCCCTGTTGCCACGCCCTCTATTCCTGTCAAACTGACCGTTGTCTGGTGCCTGAGCACATTCTCAGGCCTCTGTGGTTTCTGTTTTTTTTTTTAATTTTTTTTTTTATTAAATCATAGCTGTGTACATCAATATGATCATGGGGCATCATACACTTGGTTCATAGACCATTTGACACATTTTCATCACATTAGTTGACATAGCCCTCCTGGCATTTTCTTAGTTACTTTGCTAAGACATTTACATTCCACATTTACCAAGCCTCACATATACCCTTGTAAGATGCACCACAGGTGTGATCCTTTCAATGCCCGTCCCTCTACCCACCTCCCCCCTGCCTCCCCACCCTTTCCCCCTTCCCCCTATTCTTAGGTTGTAACTGGGTTATAGCTTTCATGCGAAGGTCCTAAATTAGTTTCATAGTAGGGGTGAGTACATTGGATACTTTTTCTTCCATTCTCGAGATACTTTACTGAGAAGAATATGTTCCAGCTCCATCCATGTAAACATGAAAGAGGTAAAGTCTCCATCTTTCTTCAAGGCTGTATAGTATTCCATGGTGTACATATACCATAATTTATTAATCCATTCGTGGATCGATGGGCATTTGGGTTTTTTCCATGACTTAGCAATTATGAATAGGGCTGCAATAAACATTCTGGTACAAATATCTTTGTTATGATGTGATTTTTGGTCTTCTGGGTATATGCCCAGCAGAGGAATTACAGGATTGAATGGCAGATCTATTTTTAGATCTCTGAGTGTTCTCCATATATCTTTCCAAAAGGAATGTATTAATTTGCATTCCCACCAGCAGTGCAAAAGTGTTCCCTTTTCTCCACATCCACGCCAACATCTCTGGTCTTAGGATTTTGTGATATAGGCTAGTCTCACTGGAGTTAGATGATATCTCAAAGTAGTTTTGATTTGCATTTCTCTGATGATTAAAGATGATGAGCATTTTTTCATATGTCTGAAGGCCGCACGCCTGTCTTCTTCAGAGAAGTTTCTCTTCAAGTCCCTTGACCAGCCTGCGATGGGATCACTTGTTCTTTTCTTGCTAATGCGTTTGAGTTCTCTGTGGATTCTGGTTATTAAACCTTTGTCAGAGACACAAACTGCAAATGTCTTCTCCCATTCTGTGGGCTGTTTGCTTGCTTTAATTACTGTGTTCTTGGCTGTGCAGAAGCTTTTTAGTTTGATCAAGTCCCAGTAGTGTATTTTTGAAGCTGCTTCTGTTGCCCGGGGGGTCCTGCTCATAAAAAACTCGCCCAACCCAATTTCTTCAAGGGTTTTCCCTGCACTCTCTTCTAGTATTTTTATAGTTTCATGTCTTAAGAAAAGAGATAGCTGAGAATGTTAATAAATGGAAAAACATACCATGCTCATGGCTGGGAAGAATCAACATTGTTAAAATGTCCATACTACCCAAAGCAATATATAACTTTAACGCTATCCCTATTAAAGTTCCACTGTCATACTTTAAAGATCTTGAAAAAAACAATACTTCGTTTTATATGGAATCAGAAAAAAACCTCGAATAGCCAAGGCATTACTCAAAAATAAAAACAAAGCAGGAGGAATTACTCTACCAGATCTCAGACTATACTACAAATCGATAGTGATCAAAACAGCATGTTATTGGCACAAAAACAGAGACGTAGATGTCTGGAACAGAATAGAGAACCAAGAGATGAATCCAGCTACTTACCATTATTTAATCTTTGACAAGCCAATTAAAAACATTTAGTGGGGAAAAGATTCCCTATTTAACAAATGGTGCTGGGTGAACTGGCTGGCAACCTGTAGAAGACTGAAACTGGACTCAAACCTTTCACCATTAACCAAGATAGACTCTGTGGTTTCTTTTTCGCTGTTTGCTTTGCCTAAAACTTTCTCTGAAACTCGTCAGCCCTCTCTGGGCTGTGCTTCCCTGCGCCTCCAGTATCTGCATTTGTCACATTGCATCATCTCAGAGGCTCCATCTCTTTGTCCCTCAAGCCTTCTCTTCTGTGACTTCTGCACCCTTCGGCCTTTGATTCCTAGATATTAGAAATAAAGCCAACAGGGGAACACTTTGGCCAGGCACTATTTTCTTCTGCACTCCCGAGAATCAGAAGGAATTCACATCCACCCAGCACTGACTTTGTGCCAATTTTGTTACCTCCCTATCTTTAGTTATGCATCACAATTTCTTGGTGCTGTAGGTGTCATTATGTTATGTACATAATGTTATGTACATGTTATGTACAAAGATACTGAGGATGCAGGAGGTTAAATCACTTGCTCCAGAGCATTCTGAAATTTTTGTCTCCAGACCTGGGCTGATAATTTAGACATCTGCTAAAAGTTGGAACTCTGGAAGCCCAAGTCCCATCAGATCTGCGCTGAATGCATGTGTCTTCTTAATAAGGCTGATAGGCTGGAGGGCAGGCAGCCTGTCAGCAGCATCTGAGTCACGCATTCCTGAACCAGGACCTCAGATGTTGAATGGAATTTCCCCTTCCTGTGGCTGGTACATTCATATGACTCAAGTAAGGGGCACAGAGAGGAGGGAGCTGGCTGGCCTGGTCTGACGTTGAGGGTGGGGCGATATTTCTAAACCACAGCTAGCTCAATTATTTCCTCTCCAAGAGGGGTTATTGCTAGCTACACTCATGCAGGCATTCTGTGAAAACATTTTTCAACAGTTTTATTTCTTTTTCTATTAAATTTAAAGACATGCGATTTCATGCTTGCTTGTCTGGAGTTTCAGATACACTGCAGCCAAGAGGTAAGGGACTGATCTGGGAGCAAAGCAGAAACATGCTGGGTATCCGTGTGACCTTGAGCAAATTATAGCACTTGTCTGAGCCTCCAGTTTCTTATTTGGCTGGGAGGACTATATGAAAGTGTGTGTTTGTGAGAGGATAAACCTGTTATGGGGTCCACTCACAAATGCTTGCTGGGTATGAGTCCCAGGTCTTCTGCTCTTCCCTGACGTGGGTCTCTCATTGAGTGTAGCAAGCAATTACAATATCAATGATGTATCTCAATATTGAAATAAAGTTGCCCTTTGAGATTTTATTTCTTCTCCAGAAAAATGTGAGCCATGTGAAATGAAGGGAAGGTAAAGTGAAAGCAAATGAAACTCACTACCTGAGAATTTAGGGCCATTGGACTACTAACATCTGAATTCCCTGTTTGTTTGTTGGTTGGAGACAGGGTCTCCACCCAGGCTGGAGTGCAGTGACCTCATCGTAGCTGACAGCAGCCTTGAACTCTTGGGTTCAAGCAATCATCTCACCATCCAAGTAGCTGTGACTACAGGTGCACACCACCCTTCACAACTAATTTTTCTTATTTTTGTAGAGACAAGTTTTTGCTATGGTGCTGATCTTGAACTGATCTTGAACTCCTGACCTCAAGCAATCCTCCCACCTCAGGCTCCCAGAGTGCTGGGATTACAGGTGTGAGCCACCATACCCGGTCTTATTATTTTGTTAAAATGTCCCCCTCTAACCTATGATAATTGCTGGCTGAGGGGCCCAGAATCTGCATTTATATGAACTTATCAAATAATTCTTGTGAAGATTAAGACTTTAGGATGACTCGACTGCTTTTCTTAATTCTGTAAAACTAACAAAAGGTGCTATCCCAGATGCCCTGTCCCTGCTGTGGTCACAGTCCTCCCCTCAGGACACCCCAGACCCATGTTTGGCATTTGTCAACCCCCTTGCTGATTTCTGCAAACAAAACCCTCAGGCCCAAAGGTGGGTAGCTGATGGGTGTTTTGGCAGGAAAACCACGGAGATGTCAGAACTAAACACTGCTCACTGCTGCTGCTCACGGCACTGGGGTTTTAGAGCACAGCTCATGACTAAAACCCAGCAAGAAGATTGTTTTTTTTTTAGACAGAGTCTCACTCTATCACCCTTGGTAGAGTGCCGTAGCCTTACAGCTCACAGCAACCTCCAACTCTTGGGCTTAAGCGATTCTCTTGCCTCAGCCTCCTTAGTAGCTGGGACTACAGGCGCCGCCACAACACCCGGCTATTTTTTGTTGCAGTTGTCACTGCTGTTTTAGCTGGCTGGGGCCAGGTTCGAACCCGCCAGCCTTGAAATATGGGGCCAGCGCCCTACCCACTGAGCCACAGGTGCCGCCCAGGAAGACTGGTTTTGATAACTCTGATATTAATTTTGATAATTCAGAAATTCTGATAGTCTCTATAGGGAACGAAAGATGAATGAATGCGCTCTGTTGTGGTGGAGGATGTTGAATCCAGGGAAACTGCTCCACGTAAAACAGGACACATATTATGGGGGCCACAACCCACCTGGAAATTAGACCCCTTTAATCACTGCACACTGGCGGTGTCTCGCGAGGCTCTCCCACCTGTGCCCGCCTCTGTTGCCCTTCTTGGAGTAGAAGTGTACTAGCATCTCATTAAGCCTGGGAAGCACATGACATTTTGACATTATTGTTTTGACACAAGCATATTTGATACAGCCTTTCAAAAGAAGGCTAAAAAAAAAAATCATGAAAAAATCCACCCAACTCTTCATTTTTCAGCTGGTTTTATTATCAATTAAAGTAAGAGCTTCATCCTCCTAAAGCTATATCAGGCGTCCTCAAACTACGACCCGCAGGCCACATGCGGCGGTGTGATTGTATTAGTTCCCGGTTTGTTTTTTTACTTCGAAATAAGATATGTACACTGTGCATAGGAATTTGCTCATAGTTTTTTTTGTTTTTTAAACTATACTCCGGCCCTCCAATGGTCTGAGGGACAGTGAACTGGCCCCCTGTTTAAAAAGTTTGAAGATGCCTGCTTAGTCCCTGAAGCTCACCTCCATTGAATGCTCCAGAAGGCCACTGAGATAGGGAGTGGATCTAAGGTGGGGACCAGGGACGTGCCAGGGCAGGCAGAAGCTGAAAGAAAACCACAAATAGCAGCGTGGTGGTCCTGTGTTTACCACATGTGTGCCCTCGGGAATGCTCCTCCGTGGTGAGGACCGCTTTTTCTCTGGGAACCCACTTGAGTCTTGAGAGTTCTGCCATCTCACATCCTTTAACTTTCCGACACCCAAACTTGGTGACTTTCAGTTAATAATAGATTTGCAAATACCTCCGCCTTTTCTAATTTTCTTGATTATGTCAGTGGAATTATTTTCTAGATACTAGGAAGGGAGGGAGGGAGAGAGGAGGGCAGGATGTTGGAGACACAGTATGATCCCTTTACCTCAGCAACAGGCTGTCCAGAAAACACTCAACTATATTTCTAACAATTTTCTTCACATATGTTAAGTTGGCATTAGTTAATATTGCTAACTTCCTTTACGATGACAGTTTAGAGGTGGTTTCCTGAAGGGCTAACCTTGTTTGAACAGACTTTTCAAAAATATTTTTACATTTTAGGAAAGGTTTTTAAAAAATAAGTAATGAAGCACATGTTAAAAAACAAAACAAAACAGAAAGGCAAAATTATGGAGATAGTAAAAAGACCAGAGGCCAGCTGCTGATTAGGGTCAGCAGCCGGAGTGCAGAGGATGGTTAGGGCAGGGAAACTATTTTTTCTGATCCTGTAATGGCAGATAAGTGGCATTACACATCGTCAAAACTCATGGATTGTACAAAACACCAAAAGTGAACCCTTATGGAAATTATGGACTTTGGTTAACAATGTACCCTCACTGGCTCACCAGTTGCCACAAATGAACCATGCTAATGAAAGAAGTTAATAACAGGGTGTGGAGAGGTGAGTGAGGATTCTGCCCATTTTTTCCCCATATATTGAAAACTGCTTACAAATTTTAAAACAAGATTTAAAAAAGGAGATGCATTTGGTAAAAGAAAAAATACTAAAAAAGTCAAAAGGATATATTGTGAGGTATGAGCTTCTCACTATCCTTGTTTCCCAGTCTCCAAGATCCCACCCCAGAGGCAATAATCACTGTGAGTTTAAAAACTATCTTTCTGGTGGTGCCTGTGGCTCAAGGAGTAGGGTGCCAGCCCCACATACCAGAGGTGGTGGGTTCAAACCCAGCCACGGCCAAAAACTACAAAAAAAAAAAAAAAAAAATATATATATATATATATATATATATAATAAAATAAAAACTATCCTTCTGGGTGGTGCCTGTGGCTCAGTGAGTAGGGCGTTGGTCCCATATACCCAGTGTGGTGGGTTCAAATCCAGCCCCGACCAAACTGCAACCAAACAATAACTGGGTGTTGTGGCAGGTATCTGTAGTCCCAGCTACTCAGGGGGCTGAGGCAAAAGAATCTCCTAAGCCCAAGAGCTGGAGGTTGCTGTGAGCTGTGATGCCACAGCACTCTACTAAGGGCAATAAGGTGAGACTCTGTCTCTAAAAAAAATAAATAAATAAAAACTATCCTTCCAGGCTGGGCGTGGTGGCTTATGCCTGTAATCCTAGCACTCTGGGAGGCTGAGGCAGGTGGATTGCCTGAGCTTAGGAGTTGGAGACCAGCCTGAGCAAGACTGAGACCCCATTTCTAAAAAAATAACTGGGTGTTGTGGCAGGCACCTGTAGTCCCAGCTACTTGGGAGGCTGTATAGTACTCAGTACCCCTAAAGGCCCCTACCTGTCTCAGCCTGAGTCCCCACACATCTCAAACCCCCACCCCCTGGCAAAATCCAGGAACAGGTTTCAGAATAGAATAAGGAAGTTCCCTGAGTTCTCAAAAACTCCTAGTCACAGGTAAAACAATGGTGAAAACTTACTCAAGCAGAGATTCCCAAGCCACTGAGTCTCCCAAGCTGTCCCAGTGCCAATTACCACGTTGTAGCCCCCCAACTGCAACCCCGCCCTAAGCTAACTGGCCACGTTCTGCCTCTGTGTTTGTTCACTTGCTTGCCAAATAGCAACCAAAAAAGGTATAAAAAGCAGCCTGCTTTTCTCTTTGCGGCCGTTTGCCCTTTGGGGCAGCGATCGCCTGTGCAGGAGTAATAAATCACCATCTGATTTATACCTGAAGTGGGATCCGAGTCTTTCTTGCAGGTGGCAGTGCCTACAACAGCTGAAGCAAGAGGATGGCTTGAGCCCAACAGTTTGAGGTTGCTGTGAGCTATGATGCCCCAGCACTCAACCGAGGGTGACAAAGTGAGATTCTGTGTCAATAAATAAATAAATAAATAAACTATCCTTCTAGAGATCTCCCTATAAGTGCATGTCAATATGACAGCCTATCTTTTTTCATACAAATATTGCATGTTATATATACATATCACTAAAAAGAAAGAAATCAGAGAACTAATATAGAGCAGAAGGCATTAGAGGAAGCAAAATCTTCCATAAATGGTGGTGGCCAGGGGTGGGGCATGGGCAGGGTCACATTTGGGGTTTGATGATACCAGAGAGGAGGTTACACTGGATGGGGGCAAGCTTCAGTTTCTATTTCTGTCGAAATAGTTCTTTTGTCAAATAGCTGCACCACAAAAACTGTCTGAAAACAGCCCACTGTGTCTCTGCTTAGAGAAAAGCATGGTGATCACGTGAAACCCCCACATTCAAATGAGAGCTGTTCTCTTCAAATCCTTGGCAAGCACAGGCAGTCCCTCCATTCCAGTGACGTCATCTCCCAAAGGTCTCTGGAACCTCTCCTTTGTAATTGCCCTTCAGAGTCTGGGGAACAACTTGTTCTCTTGCAGTTTTTAATAGCAAGGGCACTCCGAGGCCTTGAGACACCTGGTGGAGCTCCCTGTGCACCCAAATTTGCCAGTGTGATCATTCTGTTGTCTGTTTTTCATATGATTTAAAAAACAAAAAGGCAAATAAACCAGCAACCCCTCGCCTACTCCCACCACCTATATTATGGTATGAAAAATGAAAAATGATTCAGAAGGCTGTCTTCCATCTGAGAAAATGAATACTAATATGTCAGCTTGATTTGTTTCTAATATTTTTTTCCAGATGAAATGAAATGAAAATCAGGGAATGAAGACATTAGACCCATGCTGTCCCATACGATAGATACTCATTTCATGAGGCTGTTGAATACTCACCAATTTGTAGTAGAGTATAAACAATTTACTTATTTATTAGTGGATTTCATTGTCTCTCCTAATCCTGTTTCATCTCCCCCACTGCATTCCACTAAAATACAGTAGAACCTCCATAAGTTGACCACCCAACAGACTGGAATAAACTAGTCAACATAAGGAACTAGCCCTACTGTGAGGATATGTACACGTGGTACATGTCAAGTTTGCGAAGGTGGTCAATGTAGGGAGGTGGTTGACTGTGGAGGTTCTCCTGTATATACTCCATGAAGTCAGAACAGCACTGGCACTAGAAGATTCTTAACAAATTATTTGTTGAATGAATGATAGAAGAAAGACCCCACTTCTGTACTTGAAGAGTTTTCAGTTTGGTTGGGAAGGGAGCAAATCTATACCCATAAAGTTTGTAGGTGAGAATTTCAGAATATATAAAATTGAAATCCAGGGTGGCGCCTGTGGCTCAGTAAGCAGGACACCGGCCCCATATACTGATGGTGGTGGGTTCAAACCCAGCCCCGGCAAAACTGCAAAAAAAAAAAAAAAACAACAAAAGAACATAGCCAGGCATTGTGGCAGGCACCTGTAGTCCCAGCTACTTGGGAGGCTGAGGCAAGAGAATTGCCTAAACCCAGGAGTTGGAGTTTGCTGTCAGTTGTGATGTCATGGCACTCACTCTACTGAGGGCGATAAAGTGAGACTCTGTCCCCCCACCCCCCCAAAAATAATAATAAAATAAAATTGAATTCTAGATTCTGTGGTGTAGATTATAGGTGCTATTGGGATTCACAGGAAGGGAATAGCAGTGAGGTCTGGAAACAGACCTGAGATGAAACTTGAAGAAAGTATATGACTTGGGCCTGGAGTTTGGGTGACTATCAAGAAAGCAAATGTAACTATAGTTAGATGGATGGTAGGCAATGCTAAAAGAATTAATTCTCCAAGAGGGTAATTGTAACACAGGAGAAAGAAAGGGCGCAGGCTTCAGTTTGGGGGACACTTCTAGTGACAGGCTGGGAACAGAAAGAGAGACCAGCCAAGGAGCCAGGAAATAGAGGACCAAGGCGGTAAGGACAGCCCAGGAGTGCTTTGTGGCTGGAAGCCTCGGAAGAACAATCCGCAGAAAGGAGGTGTGTGCTCACAGGGTCCTGCAGGTGTGGGGCACAAACACTGACATGAGGGGCAGTTTTGACCTGAGGAAAATGATTATTTGTTATCACTTAATAGATTTTGAACTGCCAGGCTGTTTCTAGGTGTAGTTATTGCAATTTGGAGAGTGGCCAGCGTAGGTACTACTTTGCTTATGTTTGACTGATTTGTGAATAACAAAGATCATAGATCACCCTATAATTCAGTCTCTTCTTCTAAACATCTATCTCCTTTGTAAAATAACCTATTATTAATTTCTGCTTAAGAAAATGCTACATAATATAAGTAACTAAGCATCAGTTAAATTCCATTGTCGTTAAACTCTGTTATTACCAGTTACGGCTTAGCTAAATCTTGGCTTTTTTTCCAATTTAAAGGAAATGTTTAAAGTTCTTTCCCTTATTAGGATAAAATTCTAGGTTCTAATTTGCTTGGAATAGTAATTGACTATGATTCTTATCCTGGCATCCTGTCTGGATTAGGATTTGCTCCAGATTTTTCTTTGTAAAGAAGCTGTTACGATATTATTGCTGGTACAGAGATAAGCAGGGATGGGTTTGCTAGGCCTCTACTTCTGGCTTCTGGTCTAGGCAAGCAGTGAATGAGACAGAAGACAGCAGCCAGAGCTCTCCCTTCAACACGTGGTTAAATCTGAAGGGCAGTTGAAGTGCCTGTCCCTTCTCTTGAAACTTTCCAGATGCATTGCGACCAGCACCTCATTTTCAAGGACAGCATGCAGGGAGTCTGCTGATAAAAGGAAGCCTTCTGGGACAACCAACCTGCCCGGGTTCCAGGTGGTGGTAGCTGATGTTGCTGTTCCAGCTGTTGATCACTGCTGGAGACTTGGTGTACCAGCCAGTTGTGCTGGGAGCCATATTTTGGCCTGTGTGATGCCAGATGATCGAAGTGCAGGGCTGCCAGCCAGTGTGAAATGTGGGGGAAATACAGGCTGGGTGTACTTTTGATGTGTTTGGGGAATAGAGGTTGAGCAGTTCTACCTCAGAGTTCCGGAGGAGTAGTTGGAAATCTCTTGACATGTATTGTACTGTACTAAATCCACATTTGGTTTATATTGCTTAGTGTGGTCGGCTGGACTATGCACCCCCACCTCTTGCAATGTCCAAAGATCTCCACATCCTAATCCCCAGAGCGTGGGACTATGTTACCCCACATGGCAAAAGGAATTTGCAGATGTGACTAAATTAAGGATTTTAAGATGAGATTATGTGGATTATCCAGATGGGATAATCAAGGGTCCTTATAAGAGTCAGAGTGGACCTTGGAGTCAGTAGTAGATGACTTGTTCAAAGCAAGGGGTTGGAATGATGTGAGGAAGGGCCATGAGCCCAGGCCAGCAAGTGGATGTCAGAAGCTTAACATGGCAAGGAAAGAGAGTCCACCCCCAGAGCCTCACACAGGAACCCGGAGGAACCAGCTTTGCCAATCCCTTAACTTTAGCCCAGTAAGACTGACCTTGGGTTTCTGACCTCCAGAAGTATAAGATTATAATTTCATGTGGTTTCAAGTCACTAAGTTTGTGGTAATTTGTTATATCAGCAATGGGAAACTGATAGACCTAGTAATGCCTTTTAAATTCATAATAAGCCTTTCTGCCAATGATCAGGTAAAAAAATAGAAAGTTCATGTTTAATGAAAAACTAGACATATTTCTGTGCCTGAAGATAGTCCATAATGAACATGTAACTTGCTTGAGGGTTTGTCGATATTTGTTGTCCACTGTGGGTGCTGGAGGGCACAGTGACATTCTTGACTAGGAAAAGCAGAAGGCACTTATCAGCTTCAAAAGTGTATTGCAGTTTTAAAAAGACTGGGCAGAAAGTTGAAGCAGCTGCGGGAGGTGCATTTACATGTGACCCAGTAAATCATGACTTTTTATTTACATCAAATGCTATTTCTTTCAAATTAATTTCACTGATGTTCAATTCCGAGTATTCTTTTTGTATGCATAAAAAAATTAATCAATTGATGTTAGCGTGGTGGCACAAAAAACAACTTCTTTTTGTAATCAAGTCCTCTGGCTGTATTTAGATTAAAATCAACTATAAATGCTTATCCAAAGTATTCAATCTCCAAACACTTCAGTGTTGGAAGCTTTTCAACAAATTGCAGCTATTGATAACAAAATTGTAAACAGGAAGGTTTTGAAATTTATTTTTATAAAAGCAAAGGAGAAAGTGAACAATTAAACATCGAGGTTCCTTAAATTTAGTTCTCCGCTTGGGTTTATTCTCTCTGAATGTTAGGTCACCTTATGAATTAATGTTTCTCAAACTGAAGATCCACCCAGGTATCAGTGAGCATTTTAAATATGTACTCTCATTTGTGATAATCCAACATCTTCTGGGTTATCTGGGTAATCACCTTGTTACTGAAGTTACACTCCTTTTCAGTGCCAGGATTTTGTTGGTGCTTATAAATAAGAACATCTGTAATTGTTCTCCCTGGTAGAAAAGCAAGGGAAGAGAATGTAATGTGTAAAGGGTGTGTTGGAGCCCAGAGAAGACATGAAAAGATAAGACAGGATGGCCATGGCTTTGGGAAGCTCCCTGAGGGGACACAGGCCTGATTACTCTGGCTCACCCAACATCCACATCTGCAAGTCTTTCTGGTTACTGATTGCACAGGCACCACCCCTGGCTTTAATCTAGAACTGCTATCCCCTTACAACCTGCTGGGTGCCCTGGCCTGGGCACTGAGCCTTCCTTCTCTTCATACTACAGGACTCAGGCTGGCAGATGATTAAGGGCTTCTTTCTATTTTAGAACCTGTGCCCCAGACTCAGAGGGAAAAAGGGATGAGACACTGTGGCTCCAGTCTCCACCAGGGGTGGCAGTTTTATCTGGGCACAATCAGCAAAGGAATGAGCATAAATTCCATTCTCAGTGTCTTGGTGGTAACAACTCTGGATCCTCAAACACAACAAACAAATTGGAATCAAAATCACTCTCTGGTTCAGTGCCCATAGCTCAGTGGGTAGGGTGCCAGCCACATACACAGAGGCTGGCGGGTTCAAGCCTGGCCCAGGCCTGCTAAAAACAACAATGACAACTGCAATCAAAAAATAGCTGGGCGTTGTGGCGGGCGCCTGTAGTCCCAGCTACTTGGGAGGCAGAGGCAAGAGAATTGCCTAAGCCCAGGAGTTTGAGGTTGCTGTGAGCTGTGACGTGACAGCACACTACCGAGAGTGGACATAGTGTGACTCTGTTTCAAAAAATATATACATAATAAAAAAACTAAACTAAAATAAAATAAATATTTAAAAAAATCACATACAAAAAATCACTCCCCTCTTTTATCTTATTATAAGAAATAAAGAAAACACTGATATGAAAGTAATAAAAGTCAAATGACTCATAATCCCACATCCAAAAGTAATCTCCATTTATGTGTTTGTGTATATTTTAAAAATATTTCTAAGTATAAAATTAGATCACATTCCATTTCTACTTTTTATTCACATGTTTTAGCAAATACTTATTGGGAGACCCCTATGAGCTCTTATACACGGTAGAACAAGACAGTCCTGGCCCCTAAAGAATTATAGTTTGGTGGGGAAAGAAGACATTTCTACAAATATCCAAACTGATTTCAACATCCACAACAGCAGCCAGCTTTGTGCTTGGTCCTGGACTCCCAACCAGGTTGTGCATAAACAGTGTGCTGGGGGACATAGGCCTAGAGAGCACCTCTGATGTTTAAAAGTTATTTGTCTGGCAGCGCCTGTGGCTCAAAGGGTAGGGAGCCGGCCTCATATGCCAGAGGTGGCAGGTTCAAACCCAGCCCTGGCCAAAAACTGCAAAAAAAAAAAAAAAAAAAGTTATTTGTCTATTTATTCAGTCCTTTATTTCATGAAAGCAAGCATGCAAATCTTTGGCTCAATAGCTAGGATGCTGGCTCCATATACTGAGGGTGGTGGGTTTGAACCTGGCCCTGGCCAAACTGCAATAAAAAATAGCTAGGTGTTGTGGCAGGCGCCTGTAGTCCCAGCTATTCGGGAGGCTGAGGCAGGAGGATCTCCTGAGCCAGAGAGCTAGAGGTTGCTGTGAGCTGTGACACCATGGCACTCTACTGATGGTGACAAAGTGAGGCTCTGTCTCTAAAAAAGAAAAAGAAAAAAAACTTCCATAAAGTCAACACAATTTTGGTAAAAACACATAATATTTGCATCATAGCCATTTTTAAGGATACTGTTCAACAGTGGTAAGTATATCCACATTGTTGTGCAACAGATCTCCAGAGGCCGGGCGGGGTGGCTCACGCTGTAACGCTAGCACTCTGGGAGGCTGAGGCAGGTTGATTGCCTGAGCTCATGGGTTCAAGAGCAGCCTGAGCAAGAGCGAGATGCAAGAGAATGGCTTAAGCCCAAGAGTTTGAGGTTGCTGTGAGCTATGATGCCAAAGCACTCTATCAAGGGTGACAAAGTGAGACTCTGTCTCAAAAAACAAACAAAAAACCCCCCAGATATCCAGAACTTTTCAGTTTGTAAAACTGAAGCTCTATTTCCAATCAACAATTCTCCGTTTCTCCATCTCCCCAGTCCCTGCCTATCATCTTTCTGTTTCTGAGTTTGACTACATTAGATGCCTCAACCAGATGTATATTCTTTTTTTTTTGCAGTTTTTGGCTGGGGCTGGGTTTGAATCCGCCACCTCTGGCATATGGGGCCAGCGCCCCACTCCTTTGAGCCACAGGCGCTGCCCCAGATGTATATTCTTACCTTGACTTTGCAGAGAAGTGATTATTATCCCCATTTTATAGGTAAGGAATCTGTGGTGAGAGCCTATATGCAAGTAAAATCAAAACCATCCCCTCTCTCTTCCCCTGCTGACTATCCCCTTGAGTTCAAGCTGACCCATGTGCTATTCGCCAACCCCCCTTGTTCTCAGACATCTTGTCTGAGAACGCCCTCTGCTCTCATAGTAAGAGAAATCTCCCTGAACTGATTTCTTGGTATCTTTCCTTCTAGTCTCCTCTCACTGACTTATCTCTGGAATGCCTTTAGGCCCTTGCCCTTTCTTTTCTTGGTAAAATTTGTACTCTTCTTTCAATACCCAGCTCAACTGTGTCGACTTTCCCAGTCAGATGCTCACTCTTTTATTTTCCCTTTCAAATGTATAAATGCCTAACATGCCAAGATTCGCATGCTTGATTTAGTGACATAAATAGATGCTAGTTGTTTATGTTGGTATGTCCCACTAGACTGTTCCATTGTCTAGGAGTGAGAGCATTTTTGCCTTTCCAGTGTCCAGGGCGGTTTGCTGAATAGTGAGTTCGTCATTTATCACATCTGAAATCATCCCACATTTTTTTTTTTTTTGGAGACAGAGTCTCCCTTTGTTGTCCAGGCTAGAATGCTGTGCAACCTCAAGCATAGCATAGCAACCTCAAGTTCCCAGGCTCAAGTGATCCTCCCCAGTAGCTGGGACTGTAGACTCCCACCACAATGCCCGGCTAATTTTTCTATTTTTAGTAGAGACGGGGTCTTGGTCTTGCTCAGGCTGGTCTTGAACTCCTGTGCTGAGGCGACCCTCCTGCCTTGTCCTCCCAGAGTGCTGGGATTACAGGCGTGAGCCGCTGCACCTGCCCTTCATCTCGCTTTCTGACTCTAAGCTTCTTCAAGTTCCCATCCTTTCTGTTTTTCTTTCTGACTGCCAATCTCAATTCCCTCTTCTAATTCCCAGCTCACTTCTTTTAGTGCATATTTCCTAACATCCTCTTTTTCTTGCCTTCCACATCGATCCAACTTAAGTACTACTAAATTCTGTTTCCGTGGGGCGACATTTGCTTTTTTGTTGTGTTGGAAGGAAAGAAAGGTTTGCATTTCAAAACACGATATTAAATTGTGAAGGAGGGTGTGTTTCTTAAATCCCTGTCTGAAACCCAGGTTTCATGAGGGAGTAACAGCGCCCCTTCTGGAGGTCTCCAGGACTAAAGAATCCTTTGGGTGGCATCTAGGCTCATGGTTATTCATTGTGCTTCCAGGCAGAGTCTGGAGACTAGAAATGCTCCCTGGCTGTAGAAATGCTCTCATTTCAAGGTGCCTCCCTGTCCTTTCCTGTGCCCTGCCCCCTCCCCTTTTCTGTGAGGAAGGCTGGGGCATTGACTTGTTTGGCTCTGCACTGTTTATGCTGTTGCCCTGGACACTGGAATGACAACTGAGCCACTGTCTTTCCCAACCAGCTCACCTGCTGAGTAATGGCTGGCTGAGAGCCTGCTCTGTCCCCTGCCTCCCTGGAGCCACAAGCAGCATTTCCTCCTTCTGAAATGAGCCACGGTTCTGGCTAGGAACGCTGTCCACCCTTCTCTTAGTCCTTGGAATGAAAAATTGTGCAATAGTAACTGGTCATTGGAAATGGGGAAAATATCTGTGCCCTTTGTTCTGAGACCTAACAGATTTCAGGAGCAGGTAGGAACCGACTTCATGGTGCAGAGGTTATGTAAGGAGCCTGGACATTCCCAGGTTGGGGATACCACTGTTGGCCTGGGCACTTTCTCACCCCGACATTTCCCCATTAGTATTAACTAGGCCCAGAAAAGCCCCTACCTTGTGTAGAAGGCATCCGGGGTGCCGGAGCAGTTTTTCTTTTTCTTTTTCTTTTATTTTTTAATTTCTTTAGAGACAGAGTCTCACTTTGTCGCCCTTGGTAGAGTGTAGTAGTGTCACAGCTCACAGCAACCTCCAATTCTTGGGCTTAAGCAATACTCTTGCCTCAGCCTCCGGAGTAGCTTGTACAAGAAGGTGCCTGCCGCAACGCCCGGCTATTTTTGTTGCAGTTTGGCTGGGGCCGGGTTTGAACCCACCACCCTTGGTATACGGGGTCGGCGCCCTACTTACTGAGTCAAAGGCACTGCCCCAGAACAGTTTTTCTTTAGGGTGGGTTTTTTTTTTTTTGGTAGAGACAGAGTCTCACTGTACCGCCCTCGGGTAGAGTGCCGTGGCGTCACACAGCTCACAGCAACCTCTAACTCTTGGGCTTACGTGATTCTCTTGCCTCAGCCTCCCGAGCAGCTGGGACTACAGGCGCCTGCTACAACACCCGGCTATTTTTTTTTTGTTGCAGTTTGGCCGGGGCTGGGTTTGAACCCGCCACCCTCAGCATATGGGGCTGGCGCCCTACTCACTGAGCCACAGGCACCGCCCCTCTTTAGGGTGGTTTTCCACTGCAATTAATAAAAGATGATGAGACCCTTGCAGGCATTTTTGCCCAGGGAACAGTGGGTGGCGCAGGAAATTGCGTGTCCAAGTGACAGAGAACCTGTAGTCCACAGCACTGCTCCCAGTGTCCCCTTCTTTGCTGGAACTCCAAGGTGCAGGGTGTGGGGAGGAGGAGACCTCACAGCATTGAGCCACCAGCAGGTCACCATTCCCGGGGGAGCTCAGAGCACAAAAGTCGGAGCATCTGAGGCAGCTTGCCTTGCGTGTGACCAAACTTCCCAAATACTTCTACAGTAGTGCAGAGGACAGAAGATATACCCTGGGGGTCTCCAACTCAGGAGGAATTTTTCTTTGAGTGCTTATGGTTTTTGTTTATTTATCTTCTTGTTAACTTAAAAACAAAAAACTTTAAAACTATTCCAAGCTTGCTGAGAAACTGAACCACTTAAAAGTCAACCACCTGTGTATTTGTATTCTATGAAAATACCACTTCGATAACAGCAGTAACCTCTGAGAAAGAGGCACTGGAAGGGGGAGGGCAAGACTCTTCTATTTCTTTTCTTCTTTCTTTTTTTAAATTATTAAATCATAGCTGTGTACATTAATGCTTCTGTTTCTTACGTGTGGCTTCTGTTCTGTTTATTTTTTTATAATGAGAATTTATGTATACATTACGCCTTTGCTTTAAAAGTACATGAAAGGGTAAAAGTAATAATGGAAACATTTTTTAAAAGTGTAGTTGCTGCCAGGATGCCCCCCACCCAAGGACATTCCCTCCATAACCCCATAGGCCTGTGCAATCAGGAAACCCAGAGGGACATATGTCTGCCACCACCCACCAACCTCTCTGAACACCCCACTCAGGTTCCTCCAGTTGCCCCAGTAGTGTCTGTGACCTATTTTGCTCTGCCTCCAGCCAGACTTTAGGACTTGGTTGTTCAGGAAGGAAAGGGAAGGGAAAGAGGTGTGCACACATAGTATATAGCATATAGTTATGCACAGTTTTATACAGTTTTTGGCATTGTTTTAGTACTAACACCCTCAAAGAGAGCTCAGACTTTGATGGAGATAATCAAGTAAATTTTGCCCCTCTGGGCAGCTGTCCCCTCCAGGCTAGCAGACAGGAAAGAAGCCCTGGTGCCTTTAAAAGTGGCCTCTAGGTAGCCGGGTGTTGTGGCGGGCACCTGTAGTCCCAGCTACTCGGGAGGCTGAGGCAGGAGAATCGCCTAAGCCCAGGAGCTGGAGGTTGCTGTGAGCTGTGTGAGGCCACGGCACTCTACCGAGGGCCATAAAGTGAGACTCTGTCTCTACAAAAAAAAAAAATAAAAAAAATAAAAGTGGCCTCTAGGAGGGCCCCTCAGGACAGGGCACAGGTTGGACAACTAAGCGCACTGGTCCCTGCGGTTCGACTGCCTGAGTCCCTCACCATTCCTGTGTGAACTTGGCACCCTGATTAAATCTTAAGCCACTGTTGGGCGGCGCCTGTGGCTCAAGGAGTAGGGCACTGGTCCCATATGCCAGAGGTGGAGGGTTCAAACCTAGCCCTGGCCAAAAACCACAAAAAAAAAAAAAAAAACTTAAGCCACTGTAAACATCCATGGCGTTGCTTAGAGGCTAGCAGGAGCTAAGGCCTGTGCCCAGACCGTGCGAAACAACTGTGAGCGCCTGTTACTCCAGCCGTGTTTGCCACGAGGTAATGAGGTCCACCACAGCCTGACCGGATGGCCCAGGAAGATGTGTGGGGTTAGCCTGTGGCTTCAGGAAGCCCCAGAACACAGAGATGGGTGTCTGGGGGTACATTTACACAGGGTCCAAGACAGAGGATGACATTCATGCCCCCTCAGGCTGGAGGAGCAGGGAAGAAGTGGCCAGAACATCCAGGCCTCCCATCTCCTCCCCACTTCCTACTTCCTTCCCCCGTCTCCACCTCTCACCACATCCTGAGGAAGAACAAAGCAGCAGCTGGGGGAGATGAAGCAGGACCAGCTGAGCGGTTTCACAGCAGCACCCAGCTCCCCTCAGCTGCTATTGCAGGGAGCTTGGCCAGAGCCCTGGGGAGCCAAGATGACAAAGAGCTTGGCTTTGTTCTGGTTTCTTTATGTGGTAGTAAGAAGGCAGGCCCCCTCTCCACCTCCTGCCCCTCACTTCTGGGATGCTGGTATCTCTAGACAGCTGGAAAACCTCCATCCCTGCTCCCAGCCTGCTTCTAAACTGGCCACCTGCTCCATTTGCAGGGCGGTGCCTCTAGGGGATTTTTCATGACACACTGAGTCTCCTGGGTTATTTGGGGATGTGAGGCTGTGTTTGAGACTGGGAGCCTGCTTTCCTGGTGAGATCACTGCTCTCTGAGTTATTACCTTGCTTTCCTTGGCCTGAGCAAACAGCAGGAATGCCTTGGAGGAATGTTTGTGAAACATCAAGTCTCTGCAGCCTAGTTACGCTTTTGCCGCCAGACCTCTAAGGCTTAGTGGTGCTTCAGGCCTGCAGGACTCACCTCTGTTACCTGTCTTGTGGGTAAGGCCAAGCCGCTTCCCTGGTCAGGGCTGGAGTAGGCAAGAGGGGCCTGTGGTCTCCTGGGCTGAAGTGCTTTGTACTTTCACTGGAGGGCTAATTTTGTTGGTAGGGAATATAGGCAAGAGGCCAAGGGCAGCGTTTGGCAGCTCTTGGAGAGGGAGAGTCGTTTGAATTCAAAAAATTGGTCACCGCCCTGCACATCTTGCCTGTGAGCCCAGGGCGGCTGGCCTGCACCGGCCTGGCGGGCTGTGTGGCCACCCTGGGCTTGTGGGCACAGCCTGCGCACTGCACCACGTGGGATCAGGTAGCCTGGA
This sequence comes from Nycticebus coucang, assembly GCF_027406575.1. Classification (NCBI taxonomy): domain Eukaryota; kingdom Metazoa; phylum Chordata; class Mammalia; order Primates; family Lorisidae; genus Nycticebus; species Nycticebus coucang. The sequence continues at coordinate 17,042,485 of NC_069792.1, read as the reverse complement.
GCTCAGCGGCCTGGAGCCCCTGCCCGCCTGCTGCAGACGCCTGGCACTGGCTCTGAAAACCATTCTATTTTCAGTTCCCGCCTAGCTCTTCAGCCCTCATTCCTGCCTGAGTCACCTCTCCCCAGCTCTGCTTCTTTCTGAATGGAGCAGATTAGCATAACACCATATGTCAGAGGAGCAATTCACAATTTACAAAGGCCTGCAGGCCTCAGATCTCTGCTGAGCTTTCACCAGCCTGTGAGGTTGACTGGGCAGGTAATTTAATCCATATTTCACAGATGAGGGGAAACAGAGGCTCAAAAAACACAAGTAGCTTGGCAAGGCAAAAACATACACACACTTACACACACACACTCACACACACACCGGCAAGTGCGGGACTGAGGGAGTCCTGCCACCAGGCTTCCTGCCTCAAGTCTGGAGTTCGTCCCGCACCCCTGGTGTTTGGGCTGGCAAGTGGGACCCTGTGCGACATCTGCTTCCTGGCAGCGCTGCACTTTGATTCCAACAAACTTAAAATGCCAGTGGGGTCTAGAGAACTGGGAGAAAGTAGCCTGATGCTGCTCCCCCATTCAGGCTCCTGACCTTTCTCCCCACATATCTCACCTCCCTTCACCTCACCTTCAGGTGCTTAAGAAATTTCGTCTCTCCTTCCTTCGTTAGCAGGTGTAAAGGCCTGGTAGCAGTTCCAAAGCAGTTTTAAAGGCTGACCTCTCCATACCTTAGCCACTGTACACTAGTGTGGCAGACCAGGCACATTCAGGACATCGTCTCCATGAGGACAGTTCAAACTTTGGCCTAGGCAGATGACCCGTGAGGATGAGTGCCCGCCATGATATCGAGTGGGTCCTGGAGGCCTCCCCTCTAGTGTGCCAGGCAGGACCCACGGCTCCTGGTCCCTGGGGAGGGTAAGGAGGGCTGACGGGGTGGGGGCACTCTGGGGGCTCTGGGCACTGGCCCACTGTCATACACGTGTGGCAGTGCAGGCGCATGCCGGCTGCATAGCAGTACTGGTTATTTTGTTTACTTTCTTCTAGGACATCTGAAGCAAGATGAGACATTTTCTTTCTTTCTTTTATTTATTTATTTTAAGATGTGACATTTTCCTTTCAATTACTGAGGAAACTGGGCCTCCATGAGGTTCAACAGCATCACAAGCTCTCACTGCTAGTGAGTATTCCTGGCATTCTGGAATTCAAAGCATTCTACAGGCCCCAAGCAGGACAGAGGAGGTGGGACCCCCTGGTGGGCAGGCAGGTGGGACCCCCTGGTGGGGGTCATGTCCAGACTCAGGCTCCACCAGAGGCCAAGGAGCAGGGTGTGGGGAAATGTGGAGAGCTGGCTACAAGGTGCAGGGTCTCCCTAGCCTGGGGAACATTCAGGGAATGAACCCCCAACTGCTTCTCCTCTTTTCCCAAAACAACTATATTCCTTTCTTCATGCTCTCCCTGCCAGAAGTCAGTAGCTCTTTCTTTGTTTAGTTAATTTTTAGGAACTATGCAGAGATCCTTGTGATCTTTCCCTTCTTACTTCTTATCATATGTTAACGAAGTTGAGTAGAAACCATTAACAGGGTGACTTAAATGTAAAGTCATTCACATTTTCCAATCATACTGTAAGACCAAAGATATGTCTTTTGTCTATGCTACTTCCCCATATTGTCTATGCTACTTCCCTGTGTACAACCCTGTACAGATACTATAAAATAAAGCTGATTTTGTGCTTGGTGCTTGCTGCAACCCTCAGCTCAGTCAGACCTCCCGATCCCATCTTTTGTCTCTGTGTCTTCTCTTGTATTTTCCTCAATCCCTGCCATTTCCACTTTGGTTCACTCCTCTTCCCTGTGCTGGTTTGCGATAGGGAAACTCAGAAAGGGAACAGAAAGGGAAGGACTGTGAGTGTGCTTTGATTGGGAAGATGGCATGGGGAACATCGGAGGTGGGGGACGTGTGGAATCTGAGAACAAAATTGTCCTTGCCTGCAGCTTTGCTGTGGACAGAAAAAGTCTTAGTGGAACAGAGACCACTTCCATTGTTTGCTTTGCCTCTCCATCCAAATATCGTCCTCTGGAGACACATTCACAGTCATACTTGGGGCGCTAGCCAGGTATTTCTGATTTCAGAAATGGCCATGTCTAGCCAGATATGGTAGCTCATGCCTGCAATCCCAGTGCTTTGGGAGGCCAGACAGGAGGATTCCTTGAGGCCAGGAGTTGGAGACCAGCCAACTCTCTCTGTAATGAGATCCCATCTCTAAAAAAAAAAAAAAAAAAAGCCTTGGTGCTGGCCCCAGGAAAGAGGAAAAGTGTCATGGCAACCATGAGGGGCAGCCTGGGGTGGGGATGTGTCTCGGTCTCAGAATGGCTCAGGCCTTAGAAGTCTGAGGGGTGGGAAGGAGCTATTGTTGGGGGTATCACGAGTCTCCCAGCGTGGCTCCCCACACCCTGACAAGGGATGGAAAGGTGGCTGGCACAGCCTCCACCTCCCTATTGACAACTGAGTCACATGCTAAATTCCTTCTGCTGCTGTTTCCCTGCCTCCCTGTTACCTCCCAATAAATGGTATTGATAGGTGTGAGTCTTGTCCCAGATCCAAAGTGGCAAAAAATAAAAAATAAATTTCTAGGCACCTGGCCTGGCCTTCGGAAGGAGACCTCTTTTCTCTGTGCTCAGCAGTAATGCACCTCTTGGTGGAGGAGGCTGACATTCTTTTAAAATATTAAAAACCAAATGCAAATTCTAATTCTTAGGAGACTCATCTTTTTGCCTGTGTTTTTCCTCGCTTGTCCCTTGGTCTCTGCCAATTTAGAGTTGGAGACAACGTGCTACATGATTCCTTTTAAAATTGGGCTCTGGCTGGTGCTGCTTCTGCCTACTGCCCATCTGCCAGCACTAAAGGCAACCTGAGCTGCGGGCGGGGTGGAGAGGCGCCGCAGGGAGTGCTCAAGCAGGAACTGAAACATGGGACTGGACTTGGTCCTAACAGAGGCGCTTTCATTACCCTAAATGTCCTGGAAACCCTGTTGCCTCTGGCTCCGGAAGACTCCAGGCGTGGTCATTCCTGGATGGCTGTCTGCAGCAAGCCTTGGCGCCCTTCTGCAAGTGACCATGACCTGAGTCACGTGGACAGTCTCCAGCAATGGAAGGCTGTATCCCCCTGCAGCCTGGCTTGAGGACAGATAAGAGGGGAGGATGGTGAGCCCAGCGAGGACAGGGCATCAGCCTAACTCCACCAGAAGCACACCTGGTGTTAATTGCTGGCAGGGCCTGTGATATCCAAAACGGACATTGCCTTAGGATAAAAAGAATGGGCCTTGGGTTTTTCTTATAATCCCTCTCATTTAAAGGAATAGTGCTCAGATACTTAATTCTTTCTCTTTGCCAGGGTCAATAAGGGAGCCTCAGGCATGCTCTTCTAGTGGTTTATTAATATCACGAACAAAGCATACTTTATTTTTATTTGAATTGGCCATATAAAATGTTCTATACAAGGCAAACATGAAATATTTAAATTAAAAATAAATAAGTTCCATCCTATATAAATCTCCAACTGCCACATTCAAATGAAAGATAACCAGTTATAAATTAAATAAGTCAAAATAAATAGTTATAGCTTGCTGTGTTCGGTCCAGCACAGATCACCTGCTAGCTCTCTAACTTTGTTCTGGACCCCAGCATCTATACTGAATAAGAATACTGGAAACCCCCTGGGACTAGCCCCTCAGGAAAGAGCACCTGATGCCCAAGACTCCAAATCATGATCGGATATGAGGACTAGGATGATTGGGGTCTAAAGCAGTGGTTGAAAAGCAAAGATAAGCAAGGGCAAAGCACAGAAGCCCAGGTGTCTTATCCATCCCCATACCTTCCTATGTTTCACCTGGAGACATGGAAACAGGTGATTCAAATTCAACAAAAAGCAGGGCATGAGCACAGCATAGCAGTCATAAACCACAGTGGTCAGAGGCCTGCAATGCGGCCAAACACTTCTTTGTACCAAGACATAGCAATTTCCAACACGGTCTTGGGCTAAATTTCTGATTTTATTAAGTGGCTTAGATAATTTTAAACCTTTTAATTAGAAAGAAAGCCTTCTAGAGGCAAAGTTTGGACCACGGATGACCAATAATACAAGGCATGTGTCACTCATCACCTCCACAGTCAGGCATCTAATTGATCACTGCATTCTTCTATCTCAGATTCCATCTCTGCGCAGAACTCCAGGCAGCCTCTACCCATCAATTGTGTTTAGCTCTTTAGCTGAAAATTATTTAGTAACATTGGTCCTTCCCTATGTTCTGAACTATTTTGTGGGAAAGTGTAGATGTAACGCAGGCATTGAAGCCTGATGCTGACATAGTTAGATGCCGTCTGTCTAATCATTTGATTTCTTTGAACTGGTGTCTATTGTATGAGTAAGACCTCCTATCTGAAAGTTGTTAGAAAGATTAGGATAACATATTTACAGTGCTGTGTCATCCTGGCACATAGTAGGCATTGGATAAATGATAGCTATCATTATCATTATTAGTAGTATATTATCATTTTAAGGCTACTGATGTTGACGATGGAGTTGATGGTGGCATTTCCGTGGAAAGAAGGAAAGCATAATATTATATATAAGATTGAACCTCATGAAATTGATACTCAACCTAATATACGATGATGTATTTCATTCAAATCACTAACTTGTTTCCAACTGTATCAGTTTCTTCCCTCAAAGTTTGCCCCTAGGGACAAATCATTTAATAATTTCCTCAAATCAGGTGTTAGAGTAAGCAAAGCAGAGAGTCTGCTGGAGAGAACTTGAGGACCTGGGCTCGACTTCCAGTTCCTACTATCTAGTCACATGGGCTCCATAGGCCTCAATTTCCCCATCTATAATCTGGGAATAATTGTGCTTTCTTCAACAGAGTTTTTACGGAGATAAGAAGAGAAAATGGACGAGAAAGCACTTTCAGAAGTTAAAATTACTTTTTTTTTTGAAACAGAGTCTCTTTATGTCACCCTTAGGAGAGTTCTGTGGCATCACAGCTCACAGCAACCTCTAACGCCCGCCGGGGCTTAAGCAATTCTCTTGCCTCAGCCTCCCAAGTAGCTGGGACTACAGGTGCCCGCCACAATGCCTGGCTATTTTTTGTTGCCGTTGTCATGGTTGTTTAGCTGGCCTGGGCCAGGTTCCAACCTGTCAGCTTTGGGTATGTGGCTAGCGCCATAACCACCGTGCTAGCCAGAAGTTAAAATTATTATACCAAAGCATGGTATTATTAATTTCACTAGACTATGCCACTTCAAAAAACATTAGCATTTGAGATTTAATTTTTAATGTTCTTCTGTAGAAAAACTGCACATAAAAGCATAGAGAACTCATGCAATCATGCCAATGACCATCAGCAGCCATCTTGATGATATTCTCAAGTGCATATTGGCACTACTAAGTTAATATGTGATGCCTTGTCCTTCAAAATTAGACCTCATCAAGGTGAAATAAATGTGATGATGGGAATGGTAAGAACCATTGTGTTCACAAATGCCTCAAAGTCAAGCTCTTAAATTTACATCAGAAAATCACACTTTAGAATGACTCACAAGGAAGACAGAGGAATCCTCCTCTTCTTTTCTCGGAGGTCTTTAAAATGGGATGCTATGGTTTTGCATAAATAAGGGGATATAAACTTTATGACCATGGCTCTAGCAATTGAGCAGTTTTTATTTTGCCTTGAAGGGACAGACTTTTCCATGCCCTAAGCCCGGGGTGACCAGTTAGTGAGGGAGGATGACGGGTTTGGACCAGCTGATAGCAGAGGTGAGTGTGGCTCAGCTGCAATCCTGGATCTTTCTCCCTTTGTCCAGGGAACCTTGGCCAATGCAGGGGAGGGTCACCTTAGTCAGCCTCAAAGGCACTGTTAGTGGCTCCCACATATTCTGACTTCTTCTTGTGTCTTGACCACATTTTCCGGAGGATGCTGGGGACCCCATAGGAAGCACTGCCTGTCAGTGGTAGGGAGGCTTCCGCTCCTTGGGGAAGAGTTGGGTACTCTTCGGTCATCTTCTTGCGATGCCTGGACCTACAGTAAAGCCAGGGTGGGCAGAGAGGGTGGTTATTTCATTGAGAGAGACTTAATTTTTTTCCCAGGAGAAGATAATTCTCTTTCCTCCTCAGCTCCTTCATCCTGTGACCAGGCTGTGCATTGTTGGAGGGCCACTGTTGGGACCCCCTCACTGGGATGACTCTACCTGAACAGTCATCTTACTGGAAAGGGCAGGTGCCTCAATGCATCAGCTACTGAAACAGCTTAAGCCTGGGGGCTGAATCCTCCTCTCATCTTACTATGTGACCTCAGGCAAGTGACTTAACCTTTTCCAGCCTAAGTTTCTTCACGTTTAAAATGAGTATAATTTCATCTAACTCATGGGGCTTGTGTGAGGATGAAAATGAGATAAAACAACATCTGGCACATTGTAGACCCTCAATAAATGTTCATTTTGCTCTCTACTTGCTTCCCTAAGGTGAAAGAAATGGCCTCACTTTATGGGGCGGCGCCTGTGGCTCAGTGGGTAGGCGCTGGCCCCATATACCGAGGGTGGCGGGTTTGAACCCGGCCTTGGCCAAACTGCAACAAAAAAATAGCCAGGCATTCTGGCAGGTGCCTGTAGTCCCAGCTACTTGGGAGGCTGAGGCAAGAGAATTGCTTAAGCCTAGGAGTTTGAGGTTGCTGCGAGCTGTGATGCCAAGCACTCTACAGAGAGTGATAAAGTGAGACTCTGTCTCTAAAAAAAAAAAAGGCCTCACTTTTCTATAGCCAGGGTTCAGGAACAAATTGAAATAGGAATGACTGAGCTTAGAATGAAAAGATTGGCTTACTTGTGCTAAGCTCCCATGTTACCTCAGTCAGTTCTTGTAATAGGGACGATACCTCTGTCATTCCTGTGTTGCTATTTTGTTTTGTTTTTGAATGGCTGGGGACTCTGCCTGAAGTCACGGTGAATTAGGGGCAGTGCCAGCAGGAAAGCAGATCTGGGTGAAGAGCCCAGCCTGTCACCATCCTGAAACCCCTTTTCTGCTGCCTGTGGCATGGATGATGTAGTGAGGGACATAAACACACACACTGAATCAAATTAAAGATGCTGGCCGGGCTGGCACCACACTGAAGGCCGTGTTCTCTGGGGGGGACTGGGGACCCTCCACTTTGCCGTCCTCACACTGTTTCTGGGTCAGGGCTAACAGGCACTCTGGGGTTCCACGTTTGGGGTGAAGCCTTTGTATTTGATACCCTTCGTCATCTGTGGGTGGGGTATCCCAAACTCAGGCATCGCTGACACCAGTGTGCCCATGGGTGGTTCTGAACATGGCTCGAGATTGCATTCCCCTAATTCACCAAGACCACTCCCAAATGACACTTCTCCAAGTCGACCGAGTGGCGTTAATGAAGTGGAAAGTGTGACATACACTCCAGCGTGATCCCGGGGAAACAGTTGAGGAGGCACTAAGATGGCCTCATTAGAAGGCTTCGACCATCCTGAGAGCCAGGCCACCTGTCGCTTTTCTGCAAAGGACCAGAAAAGGACCAGGGGGGTGCAGAGCCCAGCACTTACCCTCTCGTCAGAACGGCTCCCTTCTCCGAGCCAGTGGCTGCTGCCTCCACTGGGATTCGGGGCCCTGGAAGCATCTGCCATGAGGAAGCAGGAGTGACAGTGAGGATGTGTCTGGTTCCCACCCTGGCACCCACTATTGTCCTTTGAAGGGGGGGTGACTGAATTGAACCATTACCAATAGCTAACAGTCCTCACCCTTCAGCCGGTGTCCGACCCCCCTGGAGGGTTCGACACGGCAGTCCCCCCACACCCCTATTTCTGAGTCAGCTGGTCTGATGTGGGTCTAAAATCCTGCATTTCTAACAAGTTTCCAGGTGCTGCTAGTCCTGGGATCCCATTTTGAGAACCACTGACCTAGAGGAACTTGAGAGGGCACAACTGAATCTTGCACAAGAACTGTCACTCTCCTGCTGTCATTGCCTATGTCCAGTTTGTTGTCAAGTCCCTCAGCTTCCTTCTTTGAATGGGCTGCCTAGGCCAGCGCCAGCTTCTCCATTTCCTATGCCTTTGAGGGACAGTCACCTGGGACCTCTTTATTTCTGGCCAGATCTGCTGCAATCTGTGTGCCCCTCCTGGACCCAGAACCATCAGGACACCCTGCTGCCGGGCAGACCAAGGCCAGGCCCACATCTGCCCTCAGGTTCCTCCATGCCGTCCACGCACCTCTGCCTCCTGTTAGTCCCCGTGTTTGTCACCGCTTCCAGTTCTGGAGGAGACAGGGGTGAGGAGGTGGAGGTCCTGCCTTCCCTGAGGCTCACACACAGCCCTGCACCTTTCCTTTACTTTCTGAGCCAGGCCTCATCTCTGCCTGCCCTTCAAGGCCACTGTCTTCAGGAAGCCTGCCCTGAGGCTGGTGGGCCTCTTCATGTCCCCATGGCGCTGAGTGTCTATGTGACATGTTTTGGCATCCCACCTATCGTCTTTGGTGGCTCTCTGCTTGCTGGCTTCATGTGTTTGTCCAGTCTCTCATCCACAGTGAGACTGCTTGGCGTGTGTGGGTCTGAGACCTGACTCCCTTGGTAGCCCTCTTCCACTCTCCCAAAGGAGGTGGTAAATACTTGGGAACATATGTTGAATTGAAAATTAACTGCTGGCCTAAAAAGGGCTGGGTCCAGAGGCTGCTCAGCCAGCTGATACTATGCTTTGCTCTTCTGCCCTAAGCCCCTTGGAAGGCTTCGAGTCACCGCATTCCTTGAAATTGCTGGGAAATTCCAGGTCAAGGGCACAATCACTCACCACCTCCCTCTCTCCTGAGCAGGCCAAAGGTTTGGGCAGAGTTGCTGTGCCACCTTGTGGCCTCTCTGGAGCACTCCCTCCTCACTATGCCAACCTGTCCTCTCCTTTAGCCTTGGGGACAGAGGGCTGAGGGCTCCTTGTTCCACTCCTTTCCTCTTCTTTCCTTAGTCCAATACCTGTATCATCCCATGTATTTCAGTATTGAATCATATTTAGCTGTGTGGGCTCTGGACCTCTGTCCTTCTGTGGGAACCCCCCTGTCTCCAGATTCAGAAGAAGGGGCCGGCTGTGCTGCCCCATCCTCCTCTATGTTGCGAGTCCCTCCCCTTTGTAGCCGTATCTCCATCACCATCCTGTGCATTCTGGCTCCCTCTGTGCCCAAGCTAAGGGCTGGGGCACTCATCCAAGGCCATGAGCCACCTTCCCTCACCCCCAACTTTTCTCTTTTTCTAGGCTTGGCCAAGGACAGGTATTGGAGCTGACAATCTTCCCTCTGTCTCAACCATCCTAGTTTCCCCCAAGTACAAGGTTGGGAAAGGGGCTCCCTGACAAACAGCTTTTTCCATCCCTGCCCTTTATGTGGATTTCCTAGAATAGTGACGACCCAAATGAGATCCCAGGATTAAGTCTCCTGCCCAAACGAGGAGTGAGGGAAGTACCCACGTCTCTGTCCAACTTTTCTGTAAAGATGAGGGGTTGGCACAGACAATGTCTTGGGTCTCTTTTCACATTGCGCCACCTATGAATCTTGATAGCTGATACTCATAGAGCCTAGTGTGACGGAGCCAACCTCACCTCCAACCACTGCTGAATCTGCTGACTGAGAGGGAACCTGACATTCATGCCCAGAGGATGACAAAGGAGATGTAGACCCAGAGATGGTCCACCTGATCCCCCTTCAAGGAAGGACAGCTGCCCAGCTGTGAGAGGGAGGAGCTGTGAGAGGGAGGAGCTGTGGGAGGGAAGAGCTGTGGGAGGGAGGAGCTGTAGGAGGGAGCTGTGGGTCTCTGCTGCAGAAAGCCAATTGGCTCAAGGTCACACCCTTCCCAGGGCAGCCCACCTACTGTGATGAAGTGAGGAGGAAATATAAAATCTCAGCCATTCTAGACCAACTTAGACCAACCTGGATGGGCAACATTTGCCCCAGAGCTCCCTGCCAGGAGGTATGGGGCCTACATCATGGTTCAGCAACTTCCTTCACACAAACCTGCTTTTCCCACTCCTGTTATAGGTGTTGGTACCTAATATACATCTAACTCCAAACCCCAAATCTCAGAATCTTCTTTTGGAGAAGCTGACCTCAGATGTCCCCGTCCTGAGATAGCTGGCTGCTAGGGACTGAATTTTTGCATATCCCTACAGATTTATATGTTGAAGACCTAACCCTTAATGTGAGGGTATTGGGAGGTGATTAGGTTTAGATGGGGCCACTTATGATAGGATTATTTCCCCTATAAGAAGAGGAAGAGATGCCAAGATTGTGCTCTCTAAGCATGTACAGAAGAAAGGCCATGCGAAGGCACAGAGAGAAAGCTGCTGTCTGTAGGCCAGGAAGACAGCCCTCACTAAACAATAGAGCTGTTTGCACTGTCTTGTCCTTCCTGGCCTCTGGAACTATAAGAAAATGTTCCAGAGCAAGTCTGTTGTTATAGCAGCCTGAGCCTACAGCAGCCTGAGCTAAGACACTGGCGTTCTGGTTTCACAGTGCTCGAGAACCTTACTTCTTTCCCCACTTATAGCAGCTCCTGGGAATTAGTCATTTCCACCCAGCAAGGGCCTACCCTAGACACCAGTTCTTGGATGTCCATTGGACAATAGCTGCTTCTGTGTGCCTGAGAGCTGCATTTCTAGACAGAAAGAAGCAGCCAGTAATGTTTTACAAGTGCACACAGCAGGACCAACTGATAGCTTTTAGGAGCAAAGAATGGCCAGCATACGCTTTTTTTTTTTTTTTTTTGAGACAGAGTCTCACTTTGTTGCCCTGTGCTATGGCATCACCCTCCCCCCACCAGCCTACCTCACAGCAACCTCAAACTCCGGGGTTCAAGTGCTCCTCCTCCCTCAGGCTCTTGAGTAGCTTGGACTACATGTGCTTGCCTCGATGCCTAACTATTTTTCCTATTTCTTTTCCACTAGAGATTGGGTTTCACTTTGCTCAGGCTGGTCTTGAACTCCTGAACTCAAATGATCCTCCCAGCCTGACCTCCCAGGGTGCTACGATTACAGGCGTGAGCCACTGTGCCTGGCCAACGTGTGCTTTTCTAATAATTCCCAGGCCTGGAACAAAGGACACTTAGTGTCCCCTCATAGAACAACAGAATCAGACATGATGAGAAGATTAAAGCATGACAGAAACAGGCAACCAGGCTTATTTTACTTACCAAAGATTTTCCATATGCTCGGTTCCCACACAGATTTGATGCTTTGGGTTCAGAAATCCCCACTGCAAAGTTGAAGGGAGGGAATATTGCTCAGTGGTACTCTGTGTTCGGCATCCCCTCCTTCCCCCGGGGTGCATCAGTTCCCTTGTTAGCCCATCAGTCCCAGCAGGGGGTTTCTAAAGGCCTCCACTCTGGGCAGGGTCAGGCGCAATTGCCACCCTTTTGTGGGGCTGGAACTAAGATTTGAATAAGATCAGTGTGTCTATGGAGGTTCCTTGACTGAAACAAATGTGCCACTCTGGTGTGGGATTGTGGTACTAGGGAGGCTGTGCGTATGTGGTAGGAAATCTCTGGACTTTTAGCTCAGTTTTACTGTGAACCTAGAACTGTTCTAAAAAATAAAGGCTATTTAAAAAAAAACCCATATGTGGAAGCATTTAGCACTGTGTCTAAATACCACATGCGGTGGGGTGCTCAGAGAATATGCCCTCAGCATTTTCTTTCTTCCTTTCTAAGGTCTCAGATCACAAGTGGTTAAAGAAACTCTCAAGGGTTAAATCTCTACAGTTGGGCTTAATTATTTAACACGGTGCTCCTGGACATTCCTTTAAATATAAGCAGAGAAGTCATGTCCATGGTGGGAAGCTCAGCCCCATTAAGGTGGAAGGACAGGAATTTCTCAGATGAGAATCCTAAGACACTGACTGTATGCAAGCTATTTGGGTGGAAAACCTTCTTTCTAATGCCTTCGCTCCAGATGCCCAAACCTGCTTCTACCCCAAAGTGTGTGAGGCTCTGGGTGATGAGCTAAGGTTCCCAGCATAAGCTGGGGAAATTTGGCTTTCAACACAGGCCTCTACTGGTGTAGATGTTCCAGGACAAGCCCCACTGTATTATTATAAAGCATTTAGAAATGAAACGTCACCTAGGAAGACATCTTAGTGTTAATGAAATGAAATGTTATGAAACTTCCAAGATCACACCACAATGAATGGTGCCCTGGTATAAATAACAGCAACTCGTATTTTTGTCTGCGTGCCTGAAACTGTGCTGAGAGTAAAGCATGTAAATGTTACTTAATCCTCACCACACTCCTAAGAGGTGGGACTATCATAATAGTCTGCATTTTCTAGTTGAGGAAATTGAGATTCATAACAATTATAAGGAAGGCAGGTAAGGATGATTTAGGGTGTAGGGACTTGACTAGTGGTCTTTCAGGGTTGGGGAGGCTTGACTGAGGACCCCCGACCTCAGCCTGGGAGAAGGTGGTTTGCTAGGTGAGGAAGGGCATTCTGCAGCAAGAACAGTGTCAGTGAAAGTTGGGGGGGCAGGGTATGGAGGTGTGATCACAGAACCACACCCCAGCTCTGGCAGGATGAATGCTGGGGGTAGGAGGGTCACAGGAGGTAGTCCTGGAGAGGTCAGCATGGTCTAGAGAGCAGCAGTGGGAGGTGATATAGCACATAGAGCTGAGGATGACAGGGGCAGATTTTTGCTATAGGAGGACCCCCTTCTTTTGCTTGTTAGAGGGAGGGGGCCTGGAGGCTAACACCTTGATTTTCTCTACCTAGTGGGGCTGAAGGAGTCTGAGCCCCTCAAGGTAGCTACCGAAGTGAGATGAGAGATACCTCGGAGTGAACACTGTCAGGATTTTGTATGTGAAGGGTGGGGGAGGATAAAGAGGTGTTAGGGAAATACCCCAAGACTTGCTGGAATGATGGATAACTGGCCCCAGCTGAGAAAGGAAGAGCAGTTCCAACAATACTAAAGTGCCTGGGGGTATCTCAGTGAAGTAGCAGCCAACTTTCCCAGGCCCAGGAGGTGGGGGCTGTCTCCTTTCCAAGCACCTTGAGGTCTGGGTGAGAGACTTCCTCAGCCAGGTCTCTGCCTTCAGAGTCCTCATGATTGCCAAGATTCCTCAGAGCATCTTTTCCCCATGTGAGAAGGCTGCAGCCTCCAGGCACCTTCTGTAGCTCTGAGAAAAGTAAGTACCCAGGCCTGAGATCTCCGGGGAGACCTATAGCTTTCTGAGGGAGTGTGGGTCGGCCTTTCCTGTGGAGAGCACCAGGGTTTGCCTTTGACTCAGAAACGTTCCCTCCCTCCCACCCCCTCTAGACTCTATCAGATCGGGTGGAGCTGAAGAAATTGAATCAGTGCCCAGTTCAGTCTCTCTCTCTCTCAACCTGACTGGCATGTTACCTGCATGAGCTGACTGTCACGTGTTGGGCAGATTCTCTCCATTTCATAACCTACTGCTCTTGTCTTTCTGAATAAAACACCGACTCAGGCTGCCCACGCTGCCACAAACTACTTAGAAAGGAATGAATGTGACCCCTAAAACCAGACAGTTGGGAGGACATCATTCCGGGGGGAAGAGGCACTGGCTGGGGAATCAAAGACCTGAAATATAATGTTGGCTCTGTTGCTAACAAGCAGTGTGACCTTGGGTAGGTCAAACAGTTTCTATGGTTTCAGTTTCCTCTTCTGTAAATTGGCAGAGGGGCGGATGCTGCGGATCAGAGGTTCTCTGCCTTCAGTGTACATTAGAATCACCCCATGGGGGAGGCTCATTAAAACAGATTGATGCGTCCTAACCTGGGCATTCCTGATTCAATAAAATTTGCATATCCCATAAACTTTCAGGGTCTGCTGCTCCTCCTGGGACTCCACTTGGAGAACCACTGTGTTAGATCATTTCTAAATCTTTGCTGCTCAATATGGTATCCCCAGAACAGCAGCATCTGGGAGCTTGTTAGAAAGATAAAATCTTGGGGCCCACCCAGTCCTACTGAATTTAAATCTGCAGAAAAACAAGATTCCCAGGTGATTCTTTGGCACATTAACATTTGAGAAGTGTGGCTCTAAATTCATTTTATGATTTTGTAGAAATGACAAATATTCTTTTTCTCTCTCCAACATATATGCTCCCACCCACCCACCTATATATAGACACAGAGAAAAGTCTCTTAATTTGCAAGGCAGATTGTGGTTTTCCTAATGCTTTCACTCTGCATACATATACGTGTATGTAATCATTTAATGAGTATATAGCTTGACTTCCGTGTTCTTATGCACAGGATCACGACATCATTGCTCTTAGTGATTAAAGAAACCTTAGTGGTGTCATTTAACAACTATGAAGGGGAAAAATGAAGACGGATGATGGGACCATACTCTATGGAGCCTCATTACAGTTCTTATAACATACACAATTCCCAGTGCCAAAAGGTTTAAGGAAGACACCCCGGACTTTCTACTATGTAGTTTTGGAGTTAAAATATGAATATGTAGTGGGCATAACTTAACCTAAATGAGCTATTATAGACAAAATGCTATCATAGATTCTGGTGGGCTAATGGCAGATTCGTGTTTTGCCCGTTGGGGTGGAAGCCATTTTCCAAAATAGTATCCAAAGTAGGACTGTAAATGTTTCCAATTTTCAAAACAAATTGCCCCTAAATTCTTTTTATAGGTTATTGTTTAAGTTATTCAAACTTAAAATGGTAACACTTTAGGATGGCGGTTTATGAAGGGCTGTTCAAGCAGGCGGGCGCACACATACAGGCACAATCTGGTAAATAAACAACGTGAAACTTCCTTTGCTTCGTGGGTCATGGTTTCCTCTCCCTTCCAGAGCTTACGGCCCTGCGTCCTGTGGAGCCTCATCACACACACCCAGACGCCCCTGCCTTACAGAAAGAGGGTGCTACGTGGGGCTCTGTAGGTGGGGCCCCACAGCAGGTGCCTTCCCAGTGGAAACAGCTTTTATTTGGGAAAAGCGCAGGTGCTTTGCTCCCCACACGTCTCCGAGTCACCCAAGGGAGGGGATAGACACCGCCGCTGCTGCCCTTTCCTAGGTGCCTAAGTGGCTCTCAGTGAGTCCCGGAGCCAGGGTGGTCCAGGGCCCTGGGCTCGCAGTTCACATACCAGGTCTGGGGAGAGCTTTGGCGGGGGGCGCCCCAGGAGGCCGCGCGGTCTGTAGCCGGCCCACCCTGCGGCCGTCCACCGTGTCCCTGCGGTCACCGCGGTGCTGCAGCAGCTCCAGGGGCCGGTGCGAGTAGAGGTCCGACTCGATCACCACCTGCAGGGCCAGGAAGGACAGTTAGCTTACTTCTCTATTCCATCCCACAGCCCCCAGACCTGGGCTTTGCAGAGGGAGCTTGGGCTGACAAGGAATTTTTGGAGCCTTCCTTACTCCAGTGAGAAAATTGGGTATAAAAGAGGCCAGAAGTGGTTAACCATTTTATTTGATGTCACATTGCCAAATGGTGTCAACGTACAAGAAAATGAGGGTTCTCGGGGGTTGGCAGGGATCTTGAATGGGAGAGCACAGAGTTAGAAGCTGGGGCCATCAGACCCCAAACCCAGGTAAATCAGCTGCCGGGTGGCTGGACATGTGTGTTTTTTTTTGTTGTTGTTGTTATTTTTTAGAGACAGTGTTTCACTTTATCACCCTGCGTAGAGTGCTGTGCTGTCACAGCTCACAGCAACCTCCAGCTCTTGGGCTTAGGTGATTCTCTTGCCTCAGCCTCTCGAGTAGCTGGGACTATGGGCGCCGCCACAACACCTGGCTATTTTTTTGTTGCAGTTTGGCCTGGGCCAGGTTGGAGCCCGCCACCTTTGGTATATTGGGCCGGCACCCTACTCACTGAGCCACACATGCCGCCCCTGTTTTGTTTTGTTTTTATAGATGCAAGGTTTCACTGTTGCCCAGGCTGATCTTGAATTCCTGGCCTCAATCCATCCCCCTGCTAGGATTACAGGCCTGAGCTCTGGTGCCAGCCAGCTTGTCCGTCCTGACAACAGGACAGGCTATTGGAAATAAAGGCAGTTCTGGAAATTGGGTCTTACAATCTTTTTAGCTAAGTGGATGACACCCTCGTTCATGCAGAAGACAGCTTTTTGGATGTTCCAGAGGAGGGAATTCCTAAGGCAGAGACCTGGGGCCTGACTGATTCTCAGATTTTAAAAAGAAATAATAAGCTTCTGGAAAAATGGGGCAGGTGGGCTCACCAGTACCGTGTTTTTGCCTTGATCGCCTGCTGTAGAGATGTTCTGGGAAAGTAAAAAGAAATAGCTCTATGGTCAGGGCCTATTAAAATGGGCCTTAACTATGGTAATAGAATAAAATTAAATCATCGAAACAATTTAAACGCAAAAGTTTAAGACTAAAACTAGCAGCCATTTTTATCTTACTGTGGAGAGTCAGGAGGGAATCTCAGCGGTTTGGGCTCAGATCCTGCATTTTTTATAAACAGCCAGGACACTGGGGGTCATTCACTGCACAGGGGCAGGGGAAGCAGACCTTTCATCATAGCTATTCCTAATTTTATTTTCATTCTCTCAGCTTCAAGCTCAAGGAGGATGAGTGAGGACTGGTGTGAGGTTTTCAGACCACTTTGTAGGGGGAGAAATCAAGGCAGGCTGTGGAAGCCCCAGGAGTCACCGTAAGGCTCCACCGACCTCCAGAGTTCCCCTCTGAAAGGGAGGCAGATGTTCCCTTTCGGGAACCAGGATCGCCCCCTCCCCAACCCACTCTGCACCGTGGGCAGGGAGAGAATAGTGAGGCCTCAGCTGCTTGCAGCTGGAGGGTGTGGGTGGTTTCCTGGGAGTGGAGAGAAAGCCAGTTACTTCCCGGGTCACAACGTGGGTCTCTTCTCCAGTCTCCTGAAGGATGCCAATAGCAGGAGAGGAAAGAGGAGTGTGGCCTGTCCTGGAAGGTCTGTTTCTTAGCTGGGTCTGCAACTTGGTCCTCATTTTCCACAACAGAGGCTCTGAGATTGCTCTAGGTGGCGTGTTAGGCCTGCACCAGGGAATGGACAGCTGAGTGGATGATTGTGGCCACCTGAGAGGCTCCTGACAGCCTGGTTTGTTTTGTGGTCCATGGGGCACAGTCTGGGCCTGCTGCAGCTGGTTTTAGAACACACTGGTCTGACAGCAAGCTCTATAGCACCCTGAGTATAGGGGTAAGATTGAAGAATTTGGGGGCAGGGGGTAGAGGAGGAAAGACAAAAGTTTAATGCTGGCCAGATGCGGTGGTGGCTCACACCTATAATCCTAACGTTCTGGGAGACTGAGGCAGGATGATCGCTTGAGCCCAAGAGTTTGAGTTTGCTGTGAGCTAGGCTGATGCCATGGCACTCTAGCATGGGTGACAGAGTGAGACTCTGCCTCAAAAAAAAAAAGTTTAATGCTGGAATTTTCCTTTTCTAGGTCAGCAAATTGCCTGCTGAAGTATAGGAATGTATTAGGGCAACAGGCTTTCCTACACCAAAGTGATTTTTCCCTACTGGTCTTAGAGACAAGACTAGAAGACACAGCTAACACACAAGCCCCAGGGTTCCATCCACTGATAATCTTTGACTCACACTTTTGTTTGCCAGTCTAGAGGGCTGACAGGGAGTCAAAAAGACAGTAAAGACTTAGATGGTGGAGAAGTATCATAATTTGAGGCTGAAGGGATCCACAGAAATGTTCCAGCCCAACTCCCTAATTTTACAAGTAGGGAAACTGAGGCCACAAGAGACCATGTATTTTACTCAAGGTCCCTTTACTCTGTAAGGGACAGAGAACCATGGTTCTATGCCTCTTGAGTGTTTTTTGTGAAACCCACAGAAGTGCCTACATTCAAACAAGAATTTCCAAGTGCAATTGATTGCACAGTGGACCATGAATCACTGTGAGACTGGCTTCATTATACTGAAAGCTTAACTGACCCACACTTTTGGTGTGATGTGGGAAGACTGGAAAGGCGTCTAGAGAAGGAGGAGTGTGTACGTGTGCCCTGGGTGGGAGAGAAAATGCAACTCAAGGGCGGCGCCTGTGGCTCAGTGAGTAGGGCGCCTGCCCCATGTGCTGAGGGTGGCGAGTTCAAGCCCAGCCCCGGCCAAACTGCAACAAAAAAATAGCCGGGTGTTGTGGCAGGCGCGTGTAGTCCCAGCTACTCAGGAGGCTGAGGCAGGAGAATCGCGTAGGCCCAAGAGTTAGAGGTTGCTGTGAGCCGTGTGACGCCACGGCACTCTACCCGAGGGCGGTACAGTGAGACTCTGTCTCTACAAAAAAAAAAAAAAAAAAAAAAGAAAAAAAGAAAATGCAACTCAAGAGGAGTCAGAGAGTCCAAAAACCCCCGATGCTAATGGAACTCAGAGAGAAAAGAGATATTTATCAACGAAGAAACCTGACATCTATCCACATAGCCGCCCAGGGGGAAAGGGGAGATATAAATATGAATTTGGGGCCAAAAAAGCTATAAATATTGGTACATTTGCAAAATAAGAGTTATTTTTTCCCTGGCAAGAGAATAAATCACAGTTGTTTTTAGACCCCCAAGTTAAAGCCAAAAAGGAACTCAAAAAGAACCCTAGAACCAGTTGCTTGAGGAAATAATAAATAAGAGACGATTCTTTCCTATTGGGGATTCACTTTCACCACCTGTAAAAGGAGGAGGTGGACTAAGAGACTCTTGTCTTTTCTAACCTGTACATGCTGTGTGACGGGGCTGAGTTTCACAGGCAGAGGCTGGCGACAGGGAAAACCAGAAATACAGAGGAAAGCTCAGAAGGCCAGAGGACTCTACTTCTCTGTCCCCCGGAAGGAGGAGTGAATATGTGAAGAAAAGACAAGCCCAGCTGCTTGACTAAAAGACAAAAATTCTTTTGTGAAACTTCCTTCAGTATTTGGGAGCCTGCTCCTTAAAAGATGGGAACATTTTCCTTCTAGACTCCGGGCTTAAGTTTTTGCAGACCACCAGAAGCATCACAGTCAGTTACCCGATAGCCAAATTTTCTTCCATTAAAGAACCTTCTCTTTTTTTCATATATAAAATGTTCTCAAAAGTCCTTAGAAGTCTCGGTGCCAGCCACAGACACCAAGGGTGGCACGTTCAAACCCTGCAATGACGACTGCAACAGACAATAGCTGGGTGTTGTGGGGGGCGCCTGTGGTCCCAGCTACTTGAGAGGCTGAGGCAGGAGAATTGCTTAAGCCCAAGAGTTTGAGGTTGCTGTGAGCTGTGACACCATGGCACACCACCAAGGGCAACATAATGAGACTTTCTCTAAAAGAAAAAAAAAAGTCCTTAGAAAAAGGCATGTAACTGACAGAAAGATAGGTAAAAGATGTGATTAAGAAACCCATAAGGAAAGGATTTTGAAATGATCATTAAATCTATGAAAAGATGAAGACTCACATTAAAAATTATAGAAATATACAAATTAAAACAATGCAATGTTTTCTCCTATTAGATGTCAAAGAGCAACATTGTTGATAACATACAGTATTGGCTAGACTGTTCTGGAAAAGGCACTTGAAAACATAGTTGCTAGGAATTTGGAAATGGCTATAAAATTATTTCAATGTTCATGCTGTTTGGCCCAGCATTTTCCCATCTATGAATTTATGCTCAAGCATTTGGATGAGAGCATAAGAATAATTTAAAGAATTTTTTTGTGGCATTGGTTTAATGGAAAAAATGGGGAAGCCCCATTTATCGATGATTTGGTTAAATAATGAATCTGAAAAACTGTGAATTTGGCTTGAGTAAATAAATTATAGTACATGCAGGCTGGGTTCAAACCAGAACCCAGCTGGTAATCCTAGCACTGTGGGAGGCTGAGGCAGGTGGAATGCTTGAGCTCATGAGTTTGAGACCATGAGCAAAAGCGAGACCCCACCTCTACTAAAAATAGAAAAACTGAGGCAGGCTCAGTGCCTGTGACTCGACCAGCTAAGGCGCCAGCCACACACACCTGAGCTGGCAGGTTCAAATCCAGCCTGGGCCCGCCAAACAACAATGACGGCTGCAACCAAAAAGTAGCCGGGTGTTGTGGGGGCGCTTGTAGTCCCAGCTTGGGAGGCAGAGGCAGGAGACTCGCTTGAGCCCAGGAGTTGGAGGTTGCTGTGAGCTGTGATGCCACAGCACTCTACCCAGGGCAACAGCTTGAGGCTCTGTCTCAAAAAAAAGAAATTTGTATCTGCCTACAATACCCATGGCTTTTCCAAGGTATTTCAAAGGTGACAGTACACGTGAAAGCACAGATAACTGGAACACTTCCCAGCTCTATTCATTCCTGAACTACTACTGCTACGGTAACAACAGCAGCAACCAAACATGTCCGGCTTAAAACTCAGGACAAGCGCCTTTATTTCTACTATCTCTTTTACCTTCACAATAACAATTTATTCTGCTGCAGGTAACCACTAATAAAATAAAATAACCAAAGCCCTCAGAGGCCACATATAGATCTTTGAGTGCAGCCCCTTGATTGAATATAGAGTATACAGCTAACTTCAGATTGGGGTCTGAAAAAATTAAATGGAGAATTCCAAAAATAATTCATACATTTTCCCATGTATTAACCTATATTATACTTTAATAATTCATACATGTCGTTTTGACATGTGTGATGAAATCTCTAGCTGTCCTGCTCTGACCCACCCAGGATGGGAATCCTCCCTTTGTCCAGTGTATCCATGCTGCGTCCACCAGCTGCCTGAGAGCAGCCATCTTATTAGTGGGTTGAAAAAGCATAGACAGTGTTCAGTACTATCTTCCCTTTTAGGCATCAACTGGGTTCTTAGAATGTATCCCCCTTTCTATGAGGGAGTCTTAAAAATTTTTTTGAAAATGGAGAATAGGCTTTTCAAAGTTGAAATACTTAAAAATTCAAGGGAAAGGGTTTGGTAAATTCCTACCCAATGTGTACATTGCATGGGCATGTGGCATATTTCCTGGGTGAAGGGCACAACTATAACTCGGACTGTGACCTGAAAAAAGCAAACTCTGGGACCTAATTGTATGTGCCCTCATTTTAATCTGAAATTTAAAAAAATTCAAAATGATATTATATGAGAAATTGTGACAGAAACAGAAACTCAGGTAAAACCAAGAAGAAACCGCTCCCCTTTTAAAATAAAGTGCAAAGGTGGCACCTGTATCTCAGTGGGTAGGGCGTCGGCCATGTATACCGAGGCTGGCAGGTTCAAGCCCCGGCCCGCTGAACAATAATTACAACTGCAACCAAAAAACAGCCGTGTGATACGGCAGGCGCCTGTAGTCCCAGCTACTTGGGAGGCTGAGGCAAGAGAATCACTTAAGCCCAAGAGTTTGAGGTTGCTGTGAGCCGTGATGCTATGGCATTCTACTGAGGGCGACATAATAAGACTCCCTTAAAAATAAAAATAAAGTGCAAAGATATATTGACAGTTTTTTTTTTTTTGAGACAGAGTCTCAAGTTGTCGCCCAATCGACAGTTTTTATATGAAGAAATATGTGTATAAAATGATAGATGCACAACGTTTTAGGCTCTAAAGACATGTAAACTAACTTTAAAATAATGCATTGGCATATTAAAGCAGCAAAACATAATACAGAAAAATGATAGCCAAAGTTGGTGGTGTTGGAAGGTAAATGGAAAAGAATTGCTGGAAGCTCCCAAATGTTCAGAATTCCTGGTAATATGTGACAAAACTATAAACAGTTTGTTTTTTTTTTGAGACAAAGTCTCACTATGCCACCCTCAGTAGAGTGCCGTGGTGTTACAGCTCACAGCAACCTCCAACCCTTGGGCTTTAAGCGATTCTCTTGCCTCAGCCTCCTGAGTAGCTGGGACTACAGGTGCCCACCACAACACATGGCTATTTTTGTTACAGTTGCCACTGCTGTTTTAGCTGGCTGGGGGTGGGTTCAAACCCGCCACCCTCGTTATATGTGGCCGGCGCCCTACCCACTGAGCCACAGGCGCTACCCACTATAAGCAGTTTTTAAAAAAGATCTCTATTCCCCACATCTAGCACAATGTCTGTCACGCATAGTAGAAACGCAAATATTTGATAGCTGAATAAGTGGAAGGATGGCAAAACTATTCTTATCTTTTACCTATGAATTCCACTTTGAGGCCTATGCACTGGGAAATTAATCCAAAAGAGTAGTATTTTGTAAAAATAAGTTAATTGCTCTGCTATTTATAATAGTCAAAAAACGAAACTTTACAAAAGCCAGCAATCAGAAAACACCTAGGTCAGGAGTGCTATAACCATATTGTAGACTCTCTTTAAATAAGAAAAAAATGTGTATCTAAAACGAGGTTTACTCTCTGTGCCTGGGGAAAATGGAGTATTAGCAGGGTCCAATTCAGGGTTGCTTGGTGTCTAGTTAATGTTTGTCAATCATTTGGTTAAGTAGGGACAGAGCGTATAGCAACAACCACTGGGGATGTGGAAACCCTGCTGGTCACTGAGGCCAGGGGAGAGAGGGTGAAGAGGCTGGGCATTGCTTTTCTTTTTTTTTTTTTTTTTTTTTGTAGAGACAGAGTCTCACTTTATAGCCCTTGGTAGAGTGCCGTGGCATCACACAGCTCACAGCAACCTCCAACTCCTGGGCTTAAGCGATTCTCTTGCCTCAGCCTCCCGAGTAGCTGGAACTACAGGCGCCCGCCACAACGCCCGGCTATTTTTTGGTTGCAGTTTGGCCGGGGCTGGGTTTGAACCCGCCACCCTCGGTATATGGGGCCGGCACCTTACCAACTGAGCCACAGGCACTGCCCAGGGCATTGCTTTTCTAATGAAAGTCAGTCAAAGCAGATCAACACTAACGTGTCCTTACATTCTTGGTCAGGAGGTGTTGAGAGCTTTTGACTCTTCTTCTTGCTGGACTGGACACTGTGGAGAGAGACAAAGAAACACCAGTGAGGCTGAAGCAGCTACAGTAACAACACTGAGAAGATTTGGACCTGGGGCTGGGTGGGGGCGAGGAGGGGATGGGAAGAAGGGAGGAAAAGGCGGTTCCTTTACAGAGCTCGAATATATCAAAGACCCCCCCAGCATTATTCACAGTCGCTCAAAGTTGGAAACAACTCAAGTGTCCGCCAACAGATGAATGGATAAACAAAAGGTGTTATCTACATACAATGGAATATTACTTGGCCTTGAAAAGGAAGAATCTTGGGCAGCGCCTGTGGCTTAGTCGGTAGGGCACCGGCCCCATATACCGAGGGTGACGGGTTCAAACCCAGCCCCGGCCAAACTGCAACCAAAAAATAGCAGGGCGTTGTGGCGGGCGCCTGTAGTCCCAGCTACTCGGGAGGCTGAGGCAAGAGAATCGCTTAAGCCCAGGAGTTGGAGGTTGCTGTGAGCTGTGTGAGGCCACGGCACTCTACCGAGGGTCATAAAGTGAGACTCTGTCTCTACAAAAAAAAAAAAAAAAAAAAAGGAAGAATCTTAAAAACAATGTACCAAATGAAATAAGCGAGACACAAGAGGCCACATATTCTATGATTGCTCAAATTCATAGACACAGAAGATAACACGGGGGCCACCAGGGGCTGGGGTGATAGGAGAATGAAGAGTTAGTGTCAAATGGGTAGACAGTTTCAGTGTAGGGCAATGACCTTCTGGAGACAGATGTTGCTTATGGTTCAACAATAATGTGGATGGGCTCAGCGCCTATAGCACAGTGGTTATGGTGCCAGCCACATACACCGAGGCAGGTGGGTTCCAAGCTGGACCCGGGACAGCTAAAACAACAATGACAACTGCAACAAAAAATAGCCGGTGTTGTGGTGGGTGCCTATAGTCCCAGATACTTTGTAGGGTGAGGCAAGAGAATTGCTTAAGCCCAAGAATTGGAGGTTGCTGTGAGCTGTGATGCTACAGCACTCTACTGAGGGCGGCATAGTGAAACTGTCTCAAAACAAAACCAACAAACAAAGAAACAAAAAAACCCCCCCAAACTCCCAATAACGTGGATGTACTTAATGCCACTGGCTTGTAACACTCAAAAAATGGTCATAGTAGTAAATTTTATGTATGTTTTCCACACTTAAAAAAAAGCTTAAATCCGTTAACCATGAAAAATGTTACCTGGTTGGGAAAAGATGTGGGTTTTGTTAAAATTTGGGACACGCAGGCATCTATTTTCCACAATGCTGTTAAAATGACCTACTTGGATCTGAAATCCCACCAAGCCCTGCCTAGAACTGAAGTGACTTCTTAGCACATGTCAGACGAGTGACAGACGAGTGTTGTCCTTGTCATCTTCCGCAGAGCCCATGGAGCCCGGAGTAGGAAGCGCTGGTCAGTAGCCAGGGCTCCTGATTCTCCTCCTTCACTTGGGTGTGAATTCAAACTTGAGTGGCTGCCAGTGGAGTGATTTGGGGAAATCACTCACCCTCTTGAAGCCTCACTTTCCTTATTTATGAGACTGGGCTATTCATGGCACCTAGCTCAGAAGGCTGAGGCAAGGATTAAATGAACTAATCTTTATAAAACCCTTGGCCCAGCACCTGGCAAAGACTAAATTCCCAGGAGTTAGCGGTGGCTGTTGTGATTTTCCTCTTCTGCAGGATGAAGGCAGGTGGGAGGAGCAGGTGATGATGTCTGCAGAGCGTAGCATTCTGCTAGTGTTTCTTTTTCTAGCATTTCTTTTTCTACACCTTTACCCCATTTCCTCCTGCTGGTTCCCAGTTCTTCTTGCCAGCCCTCCCCATGGTCACTCATTCGCAAAAGAATTATTTTGAATGCTATGGTACTGTTCACCCAGAATTAAGTCCACTTTTGTATGCCTCAGGAAATAACTTCTGGTACAATTTCTTAGTAAAACCACAGCTTTTATCTTTCATATTTACTGTGAATAGTGCCTATAAAACCTTTCTCTTAAAGGGTTCTTTTTTTGGAAAATAAAAATACACACGTTTTAGTTACAGATTTGGTCTCTGTCCTTTAAAATACTTAAGAAACACCATAATATTTGCTGTTGCCATATTTCTGTGAGGTATTATGATGGCTCAATTAAAAAAAGTAGATATTTATATGTTGAAAAGAGGGATATACTACGAACAACAATAAATGTAATGGTAGCCCACATTCAGCTATTTTTTTTTTTGGCCGGGGCTAGGTTTGAACCCGCCACCTCCAGCATATGGGACCGGCGCCCTACTCCTTGAGCCACAGGCGCCACCCTCAGCTATTTTTTTTTTTTTTAACCTTAAATCCATTAAGCATGAGAAATGAGACTAGGTTGGGAAAAGGGGTGGATTTTGTTGAAAATCAGGACACCTACACATCTATTTTCCACATTGCTGCTAAAATGACGTACCTGAAATTGGGGATGGCTCCTTTGTCTCACCCCTTTCACCCCTATAGCACCTCTGTGAGTAGGCTGGTGAGCCTTCATAAGCTCCACTGTACAGCGGGGGATACTGAGGGGTACAGGGGCTGCGCTGTTAGCCACTAGACTACACTGCCCACGCTGCTGAGCTTGTGCTCAGAAAGGTTTGGTTATTGCACTCTGTAAGCATAGGGTTCCCATATCCTTGAGGAAAAGAGAAAACCAGGGAGAACTCAAACTTTGTTAGAAAAAAATCAAGCGGATCGTATTTCTGCAGTTAGGGAATGTGGGGATGTAATGAGTGACCAATCTCTCTCCTGAGCAGTGACTCAAGACGGCCAGCACTGTCTTCTCTCACTTTCTGCTTGAAGGCTCTGGAGAAGGCCAGATGGGCAAAGTAAGACGTGGGAGGAGGCAGACTTCCTCCATGTATGATCTAATGTAAACTTGTAAATATTCCTTTTCTAGAAAACAACTTTCTGAGCAGAAAATGTCCATGAACACCAACAAATATTTGGTTTAATACCTGGAGATGGCCATGAATGAAAATGGCAAGAAAGAAATGTAGGATTAAATATTTATCTTTGAACATATTCATTGCTATAGATAAAAAAAATAGAAATCACTTTGTCAGCGAGGTATTTAATGGGGTTTAAAACAAGCCAGCTATAGTTCTAGATGCTTTATATGCTTTATATATTAACTAATTTGTTCTCCATGACAATCCTGGGAGGTAAGTTCTGTCTCTCCCCTTCACAGAATGGAAACGCAGGCCCAGAGAGGCTTAGTAGCTTGCCCAAGGTCACACAGCAAAAGTGGCAGCAGTCTCTTAACCATTTCGTCTTTGACTTTTTCTCCCCTTAAAAAATCTTCAGTGGAAATAAATTATAGAAAATAGGTATATTTAACATTTTCATATTTGCTTCCAAGTTGTTTTCTTCTCATGTAATAAATAAAATATTAGAGGTAATATTCTGATCCCTTTTCTACCCTTTCCTAATTTACCTTCCCTGTTTTCCCAGGGCCACTGACATCAGTAATTTTATCCACATCTGTATTTCCATACCTTTCTCTAGATATGTATCCATAGACAATATTCAGCATTTTTTTATTTTTCTAAATTTATAGAAATGCTGTCATACATATATATTTTTTCAGGCTGCTTGGTTTGCATTCAACAACATGCTTTTCTTTAACATTGTGCTTTGAGCTCTATGTCCATACACACAGATCCAGTTCATTCCTATTGATGTTTGTAGTATTCTACAATGATGGCACACATTTTATCCATTTCATGAACGTTCAGGTTATTTTCAGTTTTGCACTTGTGGAGTCAGTGTCACTGGGTGTCATCAGTGTCTCCGTGTGTAGTGGGTAGTCAGTGTCACTGTGTGTAATGTGTAGTCAGTGTCACTGCGTATAGTCAGTGTCTGTGTGTGTAGTTAGTGTCTCCGTGTGTAGTGGGTAGTCAGTGTCACTGCGTGTAGTCAGTGTCTCCGTGTGTAGTGGGTAGTCAGTGTCACTGCGTGTAGTCAGTGTCTCCGTGTGTAGTGGGTAGTCAGTGTCGCTGCGTGTAGTCAGTGTCTCCGTGTGTAGTCAGTGTCTGCATGTGTAGTGGGTAGTCAGTGTCTCCGTGTGTAGTGGGTAGTCAGTGTCACTGCGTGTAGTCAGTGTCTCCGTGTGTAGTGGGTAGTCAGTGTCTCCGTGTGTAGTGGGTAGTCAGTGTCGCTGCGTGTAGTCAGTGTCTCCGTGTGTAGTCAGTGTCTGCATGTGTAGTGGGTAGTCAGTGTCTCCGTGTGTAGTAGGTAGTCAGTGTCACTGCTGTAGTCAGTGTCTCCGTGTGTAGTGGGTAGTCAGTGTCACTGTGTGTAGTCTGTGTCTCCGTGTGTAGTGGGTAGTCATTGTCTCCATGTGTAGTGGGTAGTCAGTGTCACTGTGTGTAGTCAGTGTCTCTGCGTGTAGTCAGTGTTTCCATGTATAGTGGGTAGTCAGTGTCACTGTGTGTAGTCAGTGTCTCCGTGTATAGTCAGTGTCTCCGTGTGTAGTCAGTGTCTGCATGTGTAGTGGGTAGTCAGTGTCTCCGTGTGTAGTGAGTGGGTAGTCAGTGTCACTGCTGTAGTCAGTGTCTCCATGTGTAGTGGGTAGTCAGTGTCACTGTGTGTAGTCTGTGTCTCCATGTGTAGTGGGTAGTCAGTGTCTCCATGTGTAGTGGGTAGTCAGTGTCACTGTGTGTAGTCAGTGTCTCTGCGTGTAGTCAGTGTTTCCGTGTATAGTGGGTAGTCAGTGTCACTGTGTGTAGTCAGTGTCTCCGTGTATAGTCAGTGTCTCCGTGTGTAGTGGGTAGTCAGTATCACTGCGTGTAGTCAGTGTCTCCGTGTGTAGTGGGTAGTCAGTGTCTCTGCGTGTAGTCAGTGTCTCCGTGTGTAGTGGGTAGTCAGTGTCTCTGCGTGTAGTCAGTGTCTCCGTGTGTAGTGGGTAGTCAGTGTCTCTGTGTGTAGTCAGTGTCTCCGTGTGTAGTCAGTGTCTCTGCGTGTAGTCAGTGTCTCTGCGTGTAGTCAGTGTCTCCGTGTGTAGTCAGTGTCTCTGCGTGTAGTCAGTGTCTCCGTGTGTAGTGGGTAGTCAGTGTCACTGCGTATAGTCAGTGTCTCCGTGTGTAGTCAGTGTCTCTGCGTGTAGTCAGTGTCTCTGCATGTAGTCAGTGTCTCCGTGTGTAGTCAGTGTCGCTGTGTGTAGTTAGTGTCTCCGTGTGTAGTGGGTAGTCAGTGTCACTGCGTGTAGTCAGTGTCTCCGTGTGTAGTCAGTGTCTCTGCGTGTAGTCAGTGTCTCTGTGTGTAGTCAGTGTCTCTGTGTGCATGACATGTAAGAATTCCCCTGGGCCATTTACCTAAAAGTAGAACTGCTGGTCAGAGGGTCAGCTGTGACTCTGAGAGTGTCCAGAGTGAATCCCAGCTCATGCACGTGGGCAGACTTCTAGCTCCTTTCCCTGTCTCTCTGTCTCTCTCTCTCTCTGTGTCTGAGACAGTAAATGTCGGCAGCTTAATTGATGTCTGCTGCGGTGTTTGTGGCCATGCTGAGTCTCTCCCTCACTCCCTGAGCAATGGCCCTGTCTGTGGCTGACACAGAGGAAGAAAGGAATTGTTTGAATGTGGAGTCACAACACCAGCAAACATCCAGCCCACATCATTCAAGTCTGACAATGAAACCAGGGGCTAAGTCTGAGTCACACGTGCGCAGGCAGAGAGCAGAGGCACGGGCAGAGGGGGCCGCCCTTTGGCAGGGGCAAAGGAACTGCCCAGTGTCCACACACTAGGAGTCAACTGAACCCGCACTCAAAGGCCCTCCCTGGGACTGACTACCATTCCCTGAGGACTACAGAGATTATAAAGTTGGGATTCTCCTGTCACACGTTCAGGAGATAAAGAAAATTCTTAGCCCCAGGCTAAGTTTGGCAGAATGGCGCTCAGTTTCTATGGAGAGGCCACCCCGGGGTCAGGGCACTAATCTGACTGCTTATTGGACTTTAGGCCACCACCAGGAGATTGCTCCTCCTGTTTCATGGCACAGTGAGAAATCATACTTTTGAGCCAGCTGTTGTCATTTCAGAACCCACTTGCTGACTGGAGAAAATGAAAGAATCCATCTAGCTGCCCTGCGATGTTGTTTTCACCTCTGTTTCCCTAACAATGGCTTGCTGTCACTTTCGTTTGGCAGCTTGGATTGTCAATATTGAATTAAGTGAAACAGGGAGTGTTTAACTGCCCCCGTTTTCCCTTTGATAGATTGTTTCACAGTGATTGATGTTTATCCTTTCTCCTCCTTCCCAGAAAGAAAAAAAAAATTAAAACAGGGAACCCGTGAGACCTCAGAGTCCTGAGGATTAAGCGTAGTAAAACAGCACGTGAGGGTTCTCACCGTCCTGCGTGAGACACCGCATTAAGGAGACAGTCAAGGGCAATTTTACTCACCCTTGGAAGGAATCACGGTGGTGAAAACTTCTATGTTTTCATCACTGCAGCTGTAGATCTGATGCATCGTTCTAGCTTCTCTCCCTGAAGTGCCTGGGAAGGGAGGCCTCTCTCTGGACTCCTGGTCGCGAGGGTTCCTAATCCAGTCTGGCTCGGGGATCACTGTGCAGGTCCACAAAAGACAGGGTGGTGCTGTGAGCTCATCTCATTCCACAGTCTTCACTGCAACATTTTCTAATCCCATCTGTCCTTTTTTTTTTTTTTTTTTATGAATCCTATTATTGCAAATCTTTGATTGAGAGTGAAGGCTTCAATCCCCTCCCAGCTAGGATGTATTTAACATTTTCATTTTGCCGTGTCTGCCGCAGTGAATTTGGAAGTCTTTTGTGAGGTGACGATGAAGTGAAATCGCCTCCTGCGTGAGCACCAAGCGTGGCTGGAGAATTCTACCAAAAAGAAATGTGGATTTTTGGTACCAGCAATTCCCCTTTTCATTTCAGAAATGAAAGGGCTTCTTCTTTTTTTTTTTTTTCTTTTCCCCAGGAGAACGGGATATTCAGTAATTTGTCATGTGTTAACTTGGCTTCCTTCAAAGTTTCTATTTTAAACAAAAGGACTGTGTCTCCAGAGTGTTTTCCCCTCCTGCCACCACACGACAAGGCTGACATTTCCAGAGAGTCGTGTGTTTAGTGTCCCCTTGCACAGCCCTTCAGGTGCTTAAACAGACGTGGCAACAGGCACCCCCCCCCAAGAAGTCCAATTATAAGAAGGCTATATTTTTATTATCCTATATTTCCTAGTATATTTATCCTATATACCCTGTTTCCCCGAAAATAAGACCTGTTTCCTCCGAAAATAAGACCTACTTACAGGAAAGATAAGACGTCCCCTGAAAATAAGACC
Source organism: Nycticebus coucang (assembly GCF_027406575.1). Classification (NCBI taxonomy): domain Eukaryota; kingdom Metazoa; phylum Chordata; class Mammalia; order Primates; family Lorisidae; genus Nycticebus; species Nycticebus coucang. Next base: position 17,012,302 of record NC_069792.1, on the reverse strand, counting down.
TAGCACATCTTTGGGAGCACACCTTAAAATAAGACACTGTCTTATTTTCGGGGAAATGGGGTAGTTATTATCTCGTAAGCCCTATTATCTGATATATAGAGAGGTATATAAGTTATATACTTCTTTTTTATCTTATATGTGCATATTCTATATGTATACCCTGTATTTTCACCTATGTATTCTCTCTGTATATATATATATATACACGAAAATAAAGTTGTGGTTGGAACATACATGTATCATGCCAAACCAACTGCCTTTTATTCCACCATGACAGCTTTACTTCTTTATAATAGTACTGAGAATGATGTAATAATATGAATAATGGTAGTCGACATTTAGTAAATGCTCGCCATGAGCTTGGTAGCCTGATACATAATTTCATTGATTATAATCACTCAGTGAGACTAGCTATTATATTTTCTATCTTATAGGTGAGGAAACTGAGGCATAAATTGATGAAGTACTTTTACTGAGAGTAAAATAGCTAGTTTGAGGTAGGATTAGGATTTAACCCCTAGTTTGACTCCAAAGTCAAATGCGCCATTAAATGGTACTCTTTTCTTTACCTCCGGGCAGCTGGAATAACATACAGAGAGAGAGAGAGGCTCTCTAGAAATACTGAGTTTAATTGGGAATAGCAGGGCATTACAATGCAGGACGCTGGTGCTATGACAAATCACAGGCACACCCAAGGACACTGCGGGAAGGGTAAGCTTAAAGGCAAACGGAAGATACACCCAGGTTGTTTAGAAACAAAGAGAAAGGGAACAGTGGTTACACGGGCTTATGGGAGGAGTCGATGACAGTTTGTTAGTAGTGACAGTGTGTCAGACTAGTGTTCTTTTTTTTCTTTTTTTATTAAATCATAAACACATAGATCATGTATACATTAATGCATTTATGGGGTATAATGTGCTGATTTCATATAGAATTAGGAACGCTTACATCACACTGGTTAATATATACTTCATCTCATTTATTAATTCTTGTGTTAAGACATTTATACTCTATACTAATAGATCCGACATGTACCTGATTATGCACCATAGGTGTGATCCCACCTGGGCTAGTGTTCTGATATAAGCCGATAACTGTCCTTGTGTGACTCATGTAGCAAGCTGTGGTTTGGAAAATTTCCGTGTGATAGTTCCAGTTATCAGGCACATTGTGCCTGAGAGAGCTCCCCCACCCCCATGAGCTCCCAGCTTTATTAGGGCTGATATAACTGACTCCATTTTGATTCTCACAACTTTCACACTTTGAAACCTTCCCCTTGGGTCTGGGTGTGATAGCTCACGCTCTGGGAGGCTGAGACGGGTGGATTGCCTGAGCTCAGGAGTTGGAGACCAGGCTGACCTAGAGCGAGACCCGGCTTTAAAAATAGCTGGGCATTGTGGTGGGTTCTTGTAGTCCCAATTACTTGGGATGCTGAGGCAAGAGAATCACTTTAGCCCAAGAGTTTGAGGTTGCTATGAGCTGTGACACCACAGTACTCTACCAAGGGCGACATTGTGAGACTCTGTCTCAAAAAAAAAAAGTAGTTGTCAATATTATGCCTGTTTCTCTGAGAACTGCACCTCCTATGCAGAAGATGGCTCTGGGAAGCCAAGCTTGCTCTACTTGAACTTGACCCCTTGGCCACCAAGTTGGACATCTAACCAAAACTGATGCCTCTTGGAAACTAAAATTGGGCTTTGGTCTGGAGCTAGAGGTGAGGTATATACTCTGAATATCTGGGGTGGTTCTCAGGGCCAATGGGGCAAATTTGAAAGCAAGTCGGTAGAAATCAATGGAACTGACTGGTGGTCTGGAAGAGGCCCGGGGCCTGGATGGAAATCTAAGATAAAGAGTTTTTTTTGTGTGTGTGTGTGTGTGGTTTTTTGGCCCTACCCCTCTGAGCCATAGGCACTGCCCAAGATAAAGAGTTTTAACTGGGGGAGGAAGCCAGTGCTTTCTCCATGGCCCACATTTTGTGAGTCTGTGCTGTGTATACATTCAAGTGTGGCCAGTGGGAGGGATGGGGCCTGGAGGGTGAGGGGAGTTTTGGGAGAGTCAGGGAGGATGTGGGGGATTGAGACTGAGCAGAAGAGGCAGAGACCAGGAAGGGAGAGAGCACACCGGCTGTGTCCCACCTTGCTGCTCTCAGGCCCGGGTCATTCCTGTCTCGGGGTCAGCGAGATGCCTCAGACTCCATCTGATAAATTTCCTTTTGGAATAAGCTTAAGTAAATTTCAGTTGTTTTCAACTAAAAAGGATACCATCTGAAAAACTTCTTTGTGTCTATACATTTTATGATCTCCACAGTGATTAAATTTTTAGATAATGTAAAACTTTGGGGGGTATCTAGTATAGTAGAAGTGAGGACCCAAAATTATGTTAACAGACTAATCTACAAGATGAAATTTAACAAAACTGAGTGCAACCATCTGTCTTTACATTTAAAATAATAATTAATTAGGTACAAAAATGGGGTGACCTGGTTTAGCAGCAATTTATTAAGAGGAAATCTGGGGTTTGGGTTAACCACATGTAACATAAAAGGGCAGGAACTAAAAGACACAAAGTTTCCAGGACCTGATGCTAAATTGAAATTAAGAAGGGCGGCGCCTGTGGCTCAGTTGGTAAGGCGCCAGCCCCATATACCGAGGGTGGTGGGTTCAAACCCGGCCTTGGCCAAACTGCAACCAAAAAATAGCTGGGCTTTGTGGCGGGCGCCTGTAGCTACTCGGGAGGCTGAGGCAAGAGAATCGCTTAAGTCCAGGAGGTAAAGGTTGCTGTGAGCTGTGTGAGGCCACGGCACTCTACCGAAGGCCATAAAGTGAGACTCTGTCTCTACAAAAAAAAAAAAAAAAAAAGAAATTAAGAAATATACAAATGGCCAACAAATACATGAAAAAAATGCTCAACATCACGAATCATCAGTGAAATGCAAATTAAAACCACCTTACCCCTGTCAGAATGGCCATTATTAAAACGTCATAAATAACAATGTTGGTGCTGATGTGGTGGGAACATAAATTAGCACAATGTCTATGGAAAAAAGTATGGAGATCTTAAAAGAAGAAAAAATAGACCTACCATTTGATTCAGCAATTCCTCTACTGGGTATCTACCCAAAGGAAAAGAAGTCATTGTAGAAAGGACACCTACACCTGTTTATTGCCACACAATTCACAATTGCAAAGATATGGAATCCAACTGAGTTTCATATGGATGAGCAGATAAAGAAAATGTGGTGTGTATATACAGATAGATATGTGAAGTATTATTCAGCCACAAAAAGGAATGACATAACGTCCTTTGCAGCAACTTGCATCAAACTGAAGACCATTTTTCTAAGTTAAATATTTCAGGAATTGATAAGAAAATACCACATCTTTCCACTTATAAGTGGGAGCTAAATGATGGGTGTCTGTGGTCATAAAGTGTTGTAATGGACATTGGAACTATGAAGCAAGGGGAAGGAGGGAGAGGATCCATCAGGGATAAACAATTACCCAATGCATACAGTGTACACTATTCTGGTGACGGTTGCACTAAAGCCCTGACTTCAACATTATACAATTCATCCATGTAAGAAAAAACACTTGTATCCTCTAAATCTATTAAAATAAAATAAAATAAAATTAATTAAGAACTCCCTGGGATACTCCAAAGCCCATCAGTATTGCCTAGATTTAATCTCTAGGGGTCCAGACTGGATTATGTTTCAGCTAAGAAAGCCCAAACCAGATTAATTCCAGTACGTTGTATTATGTCTAATGAAACACATAATTAAATGGCTAATGTAAGGAAACACATCCAGAGAAAAACAGTTCTTTTTTTTTTTTTTTTTTTTGGCCAGGGCTGGGTTTGAACCTGCAACCTACGGCATATGGGGCTGGCGCCCTACCCTTTGAGCCACAGGCACCGCCCGAGAAAAACAGTTCTTAATAAATCACTTTTACCCTCTCCTGTAAAAAGAAAAAATTCCTTTTTTCCTCTTTGAAATATTTTTTAAATAGTAGAAAATAACATGCTTGTTACAACAACCTTAAAAATTGTAGAGGAGTGAAACTCACTTTCCCCAATCTAGTATCACTTCCTAAAAGCATCACTGTTTACCGGTTGGTGAATATGTTTGCAGATTTTTTTCATGCTCATTCATACATATATTGACGTATACATAAAAGAGGCTTTGTAAAAACAGAAGTGGAGTCATACTATGCACACGTGCACACAAATAGTTCTCAATCTTTAAGTAGATATGTAGGAGATCACTGTATTACAGGATTTAGCCACTCTTTTTTTTTTTTTTGTGGTTTTTGGCCGGGGCTGGGTTTGAACCCACCACCTCCAGCATATGGGACCGGCGCCCTACTCCTTGAGCCACAGGCGCCACCCAAGCCACTCTTTTTCTTCATAGATTTGTAGCTTCTATTTTTAAAATTAGAAACAATGCTGAAAAGTACATCCTTGTGTATATAACTGTATGCACATCTTCTGATATTTCTGTAGGCCACGTTGATAGTTGTGGGAGTGCAGGTCATAGCATATGCATGTTTACAATTTTGAAGGATTTTTACAAATTGCCTTCTAAAATTCTGTTGGCATTTTGGTCAACAGGATATGAGGGCTTATTTCCTACACCCTTGGCAATACTTGATACTATCAATCTTAACTTTTTTGCTAAAATGACCCTGTTTGGCTTTAGAGCTCTGAGCCAGAATCTCAATTGTGCTAGACAGGATCCTTTAGCTCAGCTACTATACAGTCCATGGACAGGGAAATGACTGAGTCCTCGTTTTGGAATGCAAACTGTATAATCCATACGCAGCAGTAAGCATGCATGCCCCACAGCTGTGAGTACTGGTGGCCACCCCTGTCCAGGGTGAGGCTAAGCCTAAAGTCGACTCTCTTCTGGTCTGGGGCCTCTTCTCCCGGGTTCTGACAGTTCACTGCTGAAATGGATGCCTGCTTACTGCCATTTTTACATTTGGCATCTACATTTATGACAGGGCAGTCCATTGATGTCAACAGAAGACTGTCTTTCTTTTTTTAGAGACAGAGTCTCACTTTGTTGCTCTTGGTAGAGTGCTGTAGTGTCACAGTTCACAGCAACCTCCAGCTCTTGGGCTTAGGTGATTCTCTTGCCTCAGTCTCCTGAGTAGCTGGGACTACAGGCACCCGCCACAACGCCCAGCTATTTTTTGTTGCAGTTTGACTGGGGCCCGATTCGAACCCACCACCCTGGTATATGGGGCCAGCGCCCTACTAACTGAGCCACAGGTGTCGCCCAGAAGACTGTCTTTCTTTCTTCTATCCTCTGCAAAATGCTTGCTACCTGTTGGACTGCCAAGAGACTGTGTTTCTGTCCAAGCAATGGAGTTACAGCTCACTGCTGGAAAAGGCCCTCTCTGAGGAAATTACATTTGAACTGAAACCTAGGCAGTGCTCAGACTCCCCAGTGTAGGATCACCAGGGGAGCTTGTTAAAATGCAGATTTTGGTTCTAAAGATCTGGGGTGAGATGTTGCTGATCCCAGGGAACACTGTGGAATTAGAGCGTTCATTTAAGGAGAATAGAAGTTCCTAATCCAGATGCATTAGCATTATGAAGAGCTCAGGTCCTCCCCTAGACTATTGAAATCTGATTTTCTGGGGCCTTGCCTGGGTATTTAAAAATACCCCTGGGGTTAAAATATGCTAGGTTGAGAGCCATGGAGGAGGCCTGGGGGTTCTCAGGTTTTCCCTAGACAGGAGCATCAGTGTCCCTGGGGAACTTGTTTTTTTTTTTTGTAGAGACAGAGTCTCACTTTATGGCCCTCGGTAGAGTGCCGTGGCCTCACACAGCTCACAGCAACCTCCAACTCCTGGGCTTAAGTGATTCTCCTGCCTCAGCCTCCCGAGTAGCTGGGACTACAGGTGCCGCCACAACGCCCGGCTATTTTTTCGTTGCAGTTTGGCCGGGGCCAGGTTTGAACCCACCACCCTCAGTATATGGGGCTGGCGCCCTACCGACTGAGCCACAGGGCGCTGCCCTGGGGAACTTGTTAAAAATGTGGATTCTCAGGTCCCATCCTGTCTGCCAAGTCAGAGACTCTGGAGTAGAGCCCAGCAGTCTGTTAAACAAGCCCTCCAAGGGATACTGATCCCCACTAATGTCTAGGAAACACTGGTGAACAGAGGAAACAAGAGGGTGCACGACAGAGCCCTCTTCCAAGACTTGGATCAGTGGTTCTTAACCCTGGCTGCACATTAAACTCACTAAGCATCTTGATAAATGTCTAGGAGTGTGGGCCCCACCTCATTCTTTTGAATTCCAAAAATCCTGGAGTTGTTCCCAGGAGTATGTAGCTATTTCATTTTTTGTTTTTGTTTTTGAGACAGAGTCTTGTTCTGTTGCCCAGGTTGGAGTGTAGTGGTGTGTGATCATAGCTCACTGTAGCCTCAAAGTCCTGGGCTCAAATGATCCTCCAGCCTCAGGCTCCCCAGTAGTTGGAACTACAGATGTGCAACACTATACTGTTATGCCCAGGAGTCTCTCAAAGACCACACCACCAGACAAGTTGAATTAAAGAAGAGTCCTTTATTGAAGAGCTGGCCGGTGACTGCCTCAGTGTCCCAATATGGAGTTTCTGAGTGCAGTGCTGAGTTGTCTGAGGCTATGACTTTTATAAGGCAAAGTTTTTCCAGGGCAAGCAAGCATAGAAAACAGTAGTTAGGGGAAATCATGAGGATAAGGTGACTTAGTAAGTTTACAATGCCATGGTCACAAGAGCACTTAATAATTCTTTTTTTTTTTATTTTTTTTATTTTTTATTGTTGGGGATTCATTGAGGGTACAATAAGCCAGTTACACTGATTGCAGTTGTTAGGTAAAGTCCCTCTTGCAATCATGTCTTGCCCCCATAAAGTGTGACACACACTAAGGCCCCACCCCCCTCCCTCCATCCCTCTTTCTGCTTCCCCCCCCATAACCTTAATTGTCATTAATTGTCCTCATATCAAGATTGAGTACATAGGATTCATGCTTCTCCATTCTTGTGATGCTTTACTAAGAATAATGTCTTCCACTTCCATCCAGGTTAATACGAAGGATGTAAAATCTCCATTCTTTTTAATGGCTGAATAGTATTCCATGGTATACATATACCACAGCTTGTTAATCCATTCCTGGGTTGGTGGGCATTTAGGCTCTTTCCACATTTTGGCGATTATAAATTGAGCTGCAATAAACAGTCTAGTACAAGTGTCCTTATGATAAAAGGATTTTTTTCCTTCTGGGTAGATGCCCAGTAATGGGATTGCAGGATCGAATGGGAGGTCTAGGTTGAGTGCTTTGAGGTTTCTCCATACTTCCTTCCAGAAAGGTTGTACTAGTTTGCAGTCCCACCAGCAGTGTAAAAGTGTTCCCTTCTCTCCACATCCACGCCAGCATCTGCAGTTTTGAGATTTAGTGATGTGGGCCATTCTCACTGGGGTTAGATGATATCTCAGGGATGTTTTGATTTGCATTTCTCTAATATATAGAGATGATGAACATTTTTTCATGTGTTTGTTAGCCATTTGTCTGTCGTCTTTAGAGAAAGTTCTATTCATGTCTCTTGCCCATTGATATACGGGATTGTTGGCTTTTTTCATGTGGATTAATTTGAGTTCTCTATAGATCCTGGTTATCAAGCTTTTGTCTGATTGAAAATATGCAAATATCCTTTCCCATTGTGTAGGTTGTCTCTTTGCTTTGGTTATTGTCTCCTTAGCTGTACAGAAGCTTTTCAGTTTAATGAAGTCCCATTTGTTTACTTTTGTTGTTGTTGCAATTGCCATGGCAGTCTTCTTCATGAAGTCTTCCCCCAGGCCAATATCTTCCAGTGTTTTTCCTATGCTTTCTTTGAGGATTTTTATTGTTTCATGCCTTAAATTTAAGTCCTTTATCCATCTTGAGTCAATTTTTGTGAGTGGGGAAAGGTGTGGGTCCAGTTTCAGTCTTTTACATGTAGACATCCAGTTCTCCCAACACCATTTATTGAATAGGGAGTCTTTCCCCCAAGGTAAGTTCTTGTTTGGTTTATCGAAGATTAGGTGGTTGTAAGATGTTAGTTTCATTTCTTGGTGTTCAATTCGATTCCAAGTGTCTATGTCTCTGTTTTTGTGCCAGTACCATGCTGTCTTGAGCACTATGGCTTTGTAGTACAGACTAAAACCTGGTATGCTGATGCCCCCAGCTTTATTTTTGTTACAGAGAACTGCCTTAGCTATACGGGTTTTTTTCCGGTTCCATACAAAACGCAGAATCATTTTTTCCAAATCTCGAAAGTACGATGTAGGTACTTTGATAGGAATGGCATTGAATAGGTAGATTGCTTTGGGAAGTATAGACATTTTAACAATGTTGATTCTTCCAATCCATGAGCATGGTATGTTCTTCCATTTGTTAATATCCTCTGCTATTTCCTTTCTGAGGAGTTCATAGTTTTCTTTATAGAGGTCCTTCACCTCCTTCGTTAGGTATATTCCTAGGTATTTCATTTTCTTTGAAACTATGGTGAAGGGAGTTGTGTCCTTAATTAGCTTCTCATCTTGACTGTTATTGGTGTATACAAAGGCTACTGACTTGTGGACATTGATTTTATATCCTGAAACATTACTGTATTTAATAATTCTTTTTACAAAACAAATACAATCTACAATGTCCTAAGGTAGTGTAGGGAGGGGGACTCACAGGTGGGAGTCATAAACAGCATGATCAGAAAAAGCGATTATCACCAAGGATATAATCATGAGTGCAGTCAGTAACTTACATCACTAACAATTTTAGTTAAATGCATTCACAGTTATACAATGGGAGGGCAAATAAGAGGAACCAGTTTCGAAGGTAAGGGAATATAACAGAAAAGGAGTAAACAGTAAAGTGGAGTCAAACTTGCTCTCTTAACATTTCCATATCATGTACAGATGGCATGAAGACCACCTTAACATGATCATGAGGGTTGTTGTCTCAAAAGTAGTTCGTGACTTTCTACACAATACTAATAATTCTAACAGTTCTAATCAGGTACACTTAAAATATCATGCAATGGTTGAATCCTATGTACTCAATTTTGATATGAGGACAATTAATGACAATTATGGTTATGGGGGGGAAACAGAAAGAGGGACGGAGGGAGGGGGGTGGGGCCTTGGTGTGTGTCACACTTTATGGGGGCAAGACATGATTGCAAGAGGGACTTTACCTAACAATTGCAATCAGTGTAACCTGGCTTATTGTACCCTCAATGAATCCCCAACAATTAAAAAAAAATATATATCATGCAATGGGTGGGGAGGCAAAAGGAACTGTTTTTTTTTTTTTTTTAAATGCAATAAAATGTAGCAAAACAACAGAATGGAATCAGGCCCATTTTGCCTTCCTGCTGATTCTCAGAAAAGAGAATTATATCAAAATGGAGGTAGGCTTGTTTTTCTTTTACCTTAACAGTACCAAACTAATTTTTCTTTCCTTCTTTCTTTTTTTTTTGTGCTGAGACAGAGTCTTACTATGTCACCCTTGGTAGAGTGCCATGGCGTCACAGCTCACAGCAACCTCCAACTCTTGGGCTTAAGCGATTCTCTTGCCTCAGCCTCCCAAGTAGCTGGGACTACAGGCACCTGCCACAATGCCTAGCTATTTTTTGCTGCAGTTGTCATTGTTGTTTAGTTGGTCCAGGCTGGGTTCAAACCCGCCTGCCTTGGTGTATGTGGCTGGCACTGTAAACATTGTTCTATGGGCACTGAACCTTTCTTTTTTTTTTTTTTTTGTAGAGACCAGTTCAGGCTGGTCTCAAACTCCTGGGTTTAAATGATCCTCCAGTCTCAGCCTCCTTTCAAAGTGCTGGGACTATATGTGTCAGTCACCATGCCAGCCAGTGTATGGCTTCAAAACAATCCAGAGGTGCTGATTCAGTGGCTGAACAGAAGAGAGGCAACTCTGAACATGAGCGGTGGCCTACATATGGCCTCCTGGCTTGCACTGTGCTATTCATATGTCTGCGTCTTATGAATTCAATCCTGCCATGTGCCAGACTCTGTGCTGATAATGTCACTGTTGAACCAAGTATGTACCAGAAACTTCACCCACGAGCCCTACGACATCCCTGCAAAGTAGACCTACCACTGCTTTATGAAAGAGAGCCTCTAATCTCATCAGTCATGACTCCAAAATCTGGATTCTGCCTCCCCCAGAGTATTCATCATTGTAAACTTGCGGGGTACCAGGCTGTGGGCCTCTAAGAGGCCTTTGTATCTCATCTTCAGTGGCCTATTTTGTGAAATTGGAGACACATTTGTAATTTTGTCAGATATAAATAATATTATCTTTTCAGTTCCTCTGAGAGAAGGAGAGATGGTTTCAATCTTTAACTTACGCCAAGTGATTTTCTTTACAAAAAAGACTTGATCAGAGGGCAGGTGCTTGAAGTGTAGAGTCAGATAAAATACAGGGTACCCAGTTAAATTCTACTTTACAATAAATAAAAAATAGGTTTTAAAAATTGTAAGTATGTACCAAATATAGCATGAGGCATACCTACGTTCAATTGTAAACTGAAATTCAAATCTAACTTAGCTCTGGATGTGGTAGCTCATACCTGTAATCTTAGCACCCCGGGTAGTCTGAGGTAGGTGGATTGCTTGACCTCAGGAGTTCAAGAGCAGCCTGAGCAAGAGTGAGACTCTGTCTCTCCTAAAAATTGAGAAAGGCGGTGCCCCTAGCTCAGTGGGTAGGGCGCCGGCCACATACACGGGGGTTGATGGGCTCGAACCCAGTCTGGGCCAGCTAAAACAATGACAACCACAACAACAACAACAAAAATAGCTGGGTGTTGTGGCAGGCACCTGTAGTCCCAGTTACTTGGGAGGCTGAGGCAAGAGAATGGCTTAAGCCCAAGAGTTGGAGGTTGCTGTGAGCTGTGATACCATGGCACTCTACCAAGGGCAACAGCTTGAGACTCTGTCTAAAAAAAAAAAAATAGTGGACATAGTGGCTTGCCTCTGTTAACTCCCAGCTACTCGGGAGTCTGAGGCTTGAGCCCAGGAGTGTCAGATTGTATAAGCTATGGTCATACCCCTACACTCTAGCTGGGGCAACAGAGAAAGATTCTGTCTCGAAACAACAACAAAAAAACAAAAACGAAAAACCCCAAAATAAACCTAACTTGATGTCTTGTATTTTTATTTGCTAAATCAGAGAAACCTATTTTAGTAGTTTTTCTGACCCTTGTGATGAGCATGCCCCATATTATATAGATGACCAGTGATGCTCATGTGTTAGAAGGTACAGTTAAGGCTTGAGTAGGAGAGAAGAAAAACTCGCCTTTTTGGGTTCTGCCATAATTGAGATAATTAGACACAGGCTTAACCTAGTAAAATAGCACTTACTCTGTGCCAAGCTCTATTGCTCACTGTTTATTTAATTCTGATGACCTGATAAGTAGGCCCAATACTAGTATCCCCATTTTATAGATGGGAACCCAAGACCCAGAATACCGTGGTGATGGCCTAAGGCAGGGTTCTTAATTGCACACTTCCAGGGTTTTTGCTGCAGGGGCTGTCCTATGCATTCCAGCAACATCCCCTGCTTTTACCCTGAGTGATAGAGATGATGACTAAGATAGATAAGTAAAATCTAAAGGATATTCAATGGTGATAAGATTTAACAGGAGAAAAAAAAAAAACAAGGCAAGGAAGAGTTGAGGTGGAGATTTGAAAATTTAAATAGGGTGGCCAAGAAAGACCTCATCAAAAAGGTGATCTTGAGTAAAAAGCCTGAGGGAAAAGAGGAAGCCTGCAAATATCTGGGGAGTCACAACCTGACTTGAGATCTTTTTCTGGTTGCTCTATTGTAAAGAGGCTCAAGGGCAGCAAGGGCCCAAGTGGGGAGGGCAGCTGGACAGGACAGTGGGGGGATCCTGAAGACTGATAAGATTCTACATATAAATCAAAGGTAGAACCAATAGTATTTTTGACCAGTAGGCTGTGGGAGTGAAGAAAGAGAATAATAAAGATGGCACCAGGAGAAGATGGAAAGTGGAAGAGATTTGGGAAAAAGATTGAGTTGCAGGCCCCGTTGCTGGGTAGCAGACCAAGGTGAAATAGCTGTGGGAAGTTTGCCGGCCACTGTGCTCACCATCAACAGCCAGAGAGGAGGAGAAGTAAGCAGGACCTGACCGAGGGAGTTTCATGGCTGGCACTTGGTTCCAGCTAGGGACTAAGCCAGCCCCACAGGGGACTCTGATGTTGGGCGGGCCCTTCAAGTTGGGGCTAGTTTAACTAGCAGGGCAGACCTCCTGCTTGACCTTTGAACTGCCTGTCACTGGGTACAGGTGGTCCTGGGAAGCGTTGAATCCGTTAACGAAAATAACAAGATCTACAAACTTAGAAAAGTTTCATTTCTTCCAAAGGGTTACATCTGTCAAGATGGCTATTCCGACAGGCTGGGAAGTATAGCCTCTGGCAAGGACCAGAGACAGGCACTTGGAAGAAAGAAGGGACCGGCAGGATTTAAACCAAACAATTTGGCTAACTGTATCTATTCAGTAGGTTCTGGAAGGATATGAATATTCATGAAGGTGGTCCTGACGCATGCTTAGCGAGCAAACAGGCATGGAATGTAAGATTATATTCAATTTGGGAAGATTTAATATTGAAATGTATCTCAGTGAAGCACTATATTATATATCAATTTTTTTTTTTTTTAGGACGCAAAGGCACTCAAGTGCACAGCCTCTGTAAAACCAGTCATATCTATAAAATGGGTGGTGGTCTCTTACCAGGAGAAAGTCACTAAAAATCAGTCTCTTGTCCAATCAGAACTGTGGTTGTTGGCTTGTGGAACAGTGGTGGAGGCAGAATTTGGCAGTGAAGCTGCAAATTGTTTTAATATCACTTATCTCGAGGCCAGTGATTGCTTAGCTGCCAGAGAAAAAGGAAAACCTTGTGGCAACTGGAACAAAGTTTATGCTTTAAGTGTAGGGGGTGACTTAATGCTTGTCGGGCATGGCATTCGGTCCTGTGTACAATTTGATATCTTATTGCCACAAAAGGTTTGTTTTGTGAGTCTTGTGATATCCATTTTAACATTAATGCTAGTCAGTCACTGTGTATAGCATACACCCTAACAAAGGAGGAGTAAAATGAAGTGTGTCTGACCTCCTGTCCTAGCCTGGCTGGTAGGTCAGGTTTGTAGGTTTCTTTGGGTTCTAAGAGTGGGGCCTGTTCAGTTTGTTCGAGGATTAGAATTTTATTTTTGGTTTACAAAACCTTGGGCAAGGTGGTTCTCCTCTGTGGAAGGCACGCTCTGTCACAGGGCTGGGCTGTTGGTCACCTACTGATGAATCTCAGCACCTGGGACGGTGCTGTGGTCCTGAAGAAGCTGGGTGGCGACTATGGCATACTCTACAGAGCAGGGGCTCAGTTTTGGACCTGTGAAGTTTGAGATGGCAACTGGATGTTCAGATGGAGATGTTAAGTGACTCTAGTCCCTTTTCTAATGACTCCAGGGGTCAGCACAGCCTGGAGTTGCTTTGAGGTGGTTTTCAACTCATACTCTTACCTGGCTTGTGCTAAAACCTCGAGAGCACTATCTTCATAGAAATACAAAGTTAGGCATTTCTCTAACTCAAGATGGTGTGCTCTTCACACTTTAAAAGTTCAAAGAAAGATAAAATTAATTTAATTTAATTTACTTTTTTTTTAGAGACATGGTCTTTCTCGGTCATGCCGTGGCTCACTGTCACCTTGAAGTCCCTGGGCTCAAGCCTCAGTTTCCCAAATAGCTGGGACAACAAGCACATGCCACTACACCCAGGTAATTTTTCAAAATTGTTTCTCTAACGGTGGACTCTTGCTACTGTTGCCCAGGCTGGTCTCAACACCTTCTCCCAATTCTCCATCTCAAGCAATTCTCCCACTTTGACCTTCCAAAGTGCTGGGATTACAGGTGTGAGCCACCACGCACAGCCTAAAAGTAACTTTAATAACGTATTTTATTGAACTGAATACAGGTAAACTACTATCTTTTTTTTTTGGTAGAGACAGAGCCTCAAGCTGTCACCCTGGGTAAAGTGCCATGGCGTCACAGCTCACAGCAACCTCCAACTCCTGGGCTCAGGCGATTCTCTTGCCTCAGCCACCCAAGTAGCTGGGATTACAGGTGCCCGCCATGAGGCCTGGCTATTTTTTTGTTGCAGTTTGGCCAGGGCCGGGTTTGAACCTGCCACCCTTGGTATATGGGGCTGGGGCCCTACCCACTGAGCCACAGGCACGGCCCCAAATGCTATCATTTTAACATGTAACCAATATGAAAAATTATTGAGATAGTTGACTTTTTTTCATGCTAAGTCTTGAAATTCTGGTGCGTGTTTTACAGTTACAGCACTTTTTTTTTTTTTTTTTGAGACAATCTCGTTGTGTCATCCTTGGTAGAATGCTGTGGTGTCACAGCTCACAGCAACCTCAAACTCTTGGGCTTAAGCGATTCTCTTGCCTCAACTTCCCAAGTAGCTACAGGCACCCGCCACAATGCCTGGCTATTTTTTTGTTGTAGTTGTCACTGTTGTTTAGTGGGCCTGGGCTGGGTTCTAACCCACAACCCTGGTGCATGTGGCTGGCACCTTAACCACTGAGCTACACATGCTACGCCAACATTTCAATTTAAACTAGTTGAATTTCAAGGGCTGAGTAACCATATGTGACTAGTGGTTACTGTATCAGACAGCACAGTTTTAGAGGTTCTCCAACCTGCCAAAATCTCTCCATTCGCTTCTAGACTCTCCATTCCAGCAACATGCTAACTGGAAGATTCCCAGAGTTATGGGGCCTGTACTCCACTGTCACCCTCAGATTGAGAGGGTGACAGATTGAGTGTCTATTTGTCTGCTTGCCCCTAAAAGACCATGTGTTCTATTCAGTATGGGAACCCCTGTGTGGGCATGCAGAAGGTACTCAGTGATTTTATTGGAAGTTATAATAGCACTGTAGTTATATGTAATCTGAAGGATGGAAGATGGGTTCCTAGGCACACAGATTTTTCTTTTTTCTTCCCTTTAGTCTTTCTAACAATATCAGGATTGATGAAGACATACCTAGAGCTTCCTCTGCGGAAGGAATCTGAAACCAGGGACTCTGGGTGGAAAAAAAATATTTATGCTAAATAATGGACGGTCTCATTTTCCAGTTATCTTTGAATGATTTTTTTTTTTTTGCTTCTTACTTTCCATTATGAGTAATTTTAAACATATAGAGAGGTAGAGAATATATTCTAATGAACCCTCAGGTATTCATCCCCTAACTTTAACAATTACTATTAACTCATGGCTAATCCTTTTATGTCTATACCTCCACCCACTCCCCATCCTATTTTATTTTAAAACCACTTCTAGGCATCATATGATTACATCTGCAAATACTTGAGGGTGCAACTCAAAAAGTTTTCTTTTTTTTCATTTTTATTTATTTATTTATTTATTTTATTGTTAAATCATAGCTGTGTACATTAGTGCAATCAAGGGGTACAATGTGCTGGTTTCATACACAATCTGAAATATTCTCATCAAACTGTTCAACGTAGCCTTCATGGCATTTTCTTAGTTATTGTATGTAGACATTTGTATTCTGCATTTAGTACGTTTTGCCTGTACACATTCTAAGATGCACCATAGGTGTGGCTCCACCCATTGCCCTCCCTCCACCCTAACCTCCCCGCTCCCTTTCTTTCTTTTTTTTTTTTAAACTTAGAAGCATGATTTTTTGGCTTTCTTTACTACCGTTGGGTTTTGTTGAGATCAGAATTGCAAGGGAGGTCTCTAAGCTCAATGTTAGGGCAGACTCTTAGGTATGTAAATGTTGGCTTGTTAATGACATGAGCAACCAGAGTTGCTGTTAGCTCTTGATTTATGAAGCCACATGTTGGGCTTGTGTGACGGGTGTCATTAACATCAGGCATGGCCGGCTCATTCATCTGTCTCTGCCCAGTACTCTGCAGTCATGAACGCACTCAACAGATGGGGAATTTCACGGCCACAAATGGAATTGTTTATCCTCTCATTGTTCCCGTGTCAGCAATCAAACTAAATCCATTACCCACCAATAAAAAGATCAGCCTGCTGCCAGTTCAGCTGTGCAAGGAGCCAAAGCTGTGTTGAAGGGATTTGGAGTTTTAGAAGGGATAAAAAGGTAATAAGAAGCCACATAAAAGTTAAGATACCAGAGAAGAGTTTGATGTCATTCTAAAGCTGAAGGTTTTCAGAGATTTAAAAGGGAAGGCCTGGTAATTCAATATGTTCTTTAACTTAAATATACTCTAGAGTCCTCTGATTATAAATATTGCATAACTTTTATTGTGTGTTGAAGGCTTTATTATTTCATTTCAAAACATCGTAAGTGCTCAAATTAGGCTTTGAAGAAAGAGGAAATGTCAGATGCATAATGGAAAAGCTGCTAAGGTGTTAGTAACATTACTACTGGTAAGAAGATTTTCTTTTGTGTAGGTAAATAATTGTTCTTTATAAAGTTGGTCCTCAGTGGCTCAGCTAGCAGATTCTCTGTACGCTGACTTATATTCTCTGTATGCTGACTCCCTAGGCTGCTCCCCCAACATTCTCAATGGACCAGATACTATGACTTGAAAAAGTAGACCCTAGACACATTTTGCTTTTTGCCAGAGTCGTTTCATATCAGGATATAACAGGCAAGAGATGCTGGTCTCACCATTTTTTTTTTTTTTTGAGACAGAGTCTCACTTTGTCATCCCTGGTAGAGTACTGTAGCATCAAAGCTCACAGCAACCTCAAACTCATGGACTCAAGTGATTCTCTTGCCTCAGGCTTCTGAGTATCTGGGACTGCAGGCGCCCGCCACAACACCCGACTATTTTTAGAGACGAGGTCTTGCTTTGGCTCAGGCTGGTCTGGAACTCGTGAGCTCAGGCCACCCACCTGTCTCAGATCCACCGTGTCCAGCCTCTCACCATTTGTTGATTGAAGCCGAGGATCTACAGTGCACAGGCTTCTCATTTATTTACTCAAAAAAGTTTCAGACTTGGGCAATGAACCATCAAATTGTGGCTTGGCGCCTGTGGCTCAGCGCTAGGGTGCCGGCCATATACACCAAGGCTGAGGGGTTCGAACCCGGCCTGGGCCTGCCAAACAATGACAACTATGACAAAAAAGTAGCTGGGTGTTGTGGTGGGCACCTGTAGTCCCAGCTACTTGGAAGGCTGAGGCAAGAGAATCGCTTAAGCCCAAGAGTCTGAGGTTTCTGTGAGCTGTGATGCCACAGCACTCTACCAAGGGTGACATAGTGAGCTTCTGAATAAAAAAAAAAAAAAAAAAAAAAAGAAGAAGAAGAAAAATCAATTTGTTTGAGAAAAAAATGAGACCGTTCTGTTCTATTCTGGTAACTCACTGCTGTATATGGCAGCTATCATGCAAGGCACTCGGGATCTGTGATGATTAAGACAGGCTTTTCACATATTAGAGGGCTGGAGAGGCAAGGAAATATCTGATTTCATGGAGTAGGATGTGTTCGCAACCCAGAGCAGTGCGTGGAGGCACGCAGAGGATGTAACCGGAGTTCAGAGGAGACCTCACACTCCGGATCCTTGCTTTGCCCAGGGAGGTGGTGGAGAGGTGACAGGGAGAGGAGTTTGCATGAGGTCTGGTCGGGTCAGTCACAGCAAGAGCCTGAAAATAACTAGGGAGGTCTAAGACAGTCTCTGAGTGTGTGAAAAACTGGGGAGGCTGGGGCGGTGCCTGTGGCTCAGTCGGTAAGGCGCCAGCCCCATATACTGAGGGTGACGGGTTCAAACCCGGCCCCAGCCAAACTGCAACCAAAAAATAGCCGGGCGTTGTGGCGGGCGCCTGTAGTCCCAGCTACTCGGGAGGCTGAGGCAAGAGAATCGCTTAAGCCCTGGAGTTGGAGGTTGCTGTGAGCTGTGTGAGGCCACGGCACTCTACCGAGGGCCATAAAGTGAGACTCTGTCTCTACAAAAAAAAAAAAAAAACTGGGGAGGCTGCCTGGGGGAGTAGGACTGTCATGGCCCTGTCTGTCTTCTGTGGGGCATGTGCCTTTTCTTGAAGGCCGTGAGAAGCTGTGGAAGGTTTTTTTTTTTTTTAGAGACAGAGTTTCACTTTGTCGCCCTCGGTAGACTGTGGTGACATCACTGCTCACAGCAACCTCAAGCTCTTGGGCTAAGCTGATTCTCTTGCCTCAGCCTCCTGAGTAGCTGGGACTATAGGCACCTGTCACAGCACCCGGCTATTTTTTTGTTGCAGTTTGGCCGGGCCGAGTTCGAACCGGTTACTCTCAGTATATGGGGCCGGCACCTTACTCACTGAACCACAGGCGCCACCCGCTGTTGGAAGATTTTAATTTAGGAAAAACCGTAGTTAGATAATCTGTGTTTTATCAAAACCCTCCTGGATCCAGGGTGAGAATGGACTGCAGGGGGTTAAGATCGGAGGAAACCGTTGAAGGTGATTGCAGTAAGCCGGGTGAGCCACGGGGCACGTGTGTGTGCCTATGTGTTTGGGTGAAGGGGAAGGGGCAATAAAAACTCATAAGGTTGTTGAAATGACAACAAGGGAAAATGTTAAAAAGAAGGTAAGTTGAAGACATCAGTTGATCCAATGGTAAGCCTTATTACATAGCTATAGTGATCAAAACGGTGTGGTCCTGGCAGAGATAGACAGATGCATCAATGAAACAGATAGAAAACCTAGAAGTAGACCCACATGAATATGCCCAACTGATTTTTAACAAAGGTATGAAAAAATGCAGTGGAGGAGGCTCGGCGCCTGTAGATCAGTGGTTAAGGTGCCAGCCACATACACCAGAGCTAGTGGGTTCGAATCCAGCCCAGGCCTGCCAAACAACAATGACAACTACAACCAAAATATAGCCAGGCATTGTGGCAGGTGCCTGTAGTCCCAGCTGCTTGGGAGGCCGAGGCAAGAGAATTGCCTAAGCCCAAGAGCTGGAGGTTGCTGTGATCTGCGACGCCACAGCACTGTACCTAGGGCAATGAAGTGAGACTCTGTCTCTAAAAAAAAAAAAGAGTAGATATGGCGATTTATAGTTTCACTTAACAGGAAATGATATAACACTAAAGCAAGTTTCTTAAGGTTACTTGAAAATTTTACCCTGGTCACGTGAACTGTTAAGATATACTGACATGAAAGAAAAACTACTGTTGATTTTTCCAGTTCTGTACAAATAGTCTAGCCCAGGCAATCTGTGGGAATGAACTTCATTCTATTTCTTGTTGGTTTGCACTAGTATTTATTTTGAAGACAAGTAAGATTAAAGAAAGGGGAAGCAACACTTAAATCAAAAGTGAGTTATACATAATTTGACAATATAAACCAAGAGCCATAAAAATATCTATATTATCATGTAAAAATTCAATTGGGGAAATATAGCCTAAGAAAATAATTTGGAATATGGGCTTGGAGCCCAGTGAGTAGGGCTCCATACACAGTGAGTAGGGCTCCATACACAAACCCTGGCCACATATACAGGGGCTTGCAGGTTTGAGCCTGGCCCGGGCCTGCTAAAACAACAATGACAACTATAACCAAAAATAGCCGGGTATTGTGGCGAGTGCCTATAGTTCCACCTGCTTGGGAGGCTGAGGCAAGAGAATTGCCTAAGCCCAAGAGTTTGAGGTTGCTGTGAGCTGTGACGTCACAGCACTCTACCGAGGGCAACATAGTGAGACTCTGTCTCAAAAAAAACCTAATAATAATAATTTAGAATATGTTTTCTTTTTGTTTGTTTGTTTGTTTGAGACAAAGTCTTACTGTGTTGCCCATTGGTAGAGTGCCATGATGTCATAGCTCACACTCTTGGGTTTAAGCCATTCTCTTGCCTCAGCCTCTCAAGTAGCTGGGACTATAGGTGCCTGCCACAATGCCTGGCTATTTTTTGGTTGTAGTTATCGTGGTTTGGCAGGTCCGGGCTGGATTGGAACCCACCAGCTCTGCTGTATGTGGCTGGCACCCTAGCCGCTGAGGTACAGGTGCCGAGCCAATAATTTAGAATATAAAAAAACAACATACTGGCTCGGCACCTGTGGCTCAAGTGGCTAAGGTGCCAGCCATATACACCAGAGCTGGCGGGTTTGAATACAGCCTGGGCCTGCTAAACAACAATGACAACTACAACCAAAAAATAGCCAGGGATGTGGTGGGCACCTGTAGTTCCAGCTACTTGGGAGGCTGAGGCAAGAGAATCGCTTAAGCCCAGGAGTTGGAGGTTGCTGTGAGCTGTGACGCCACAGCTTTCTACCCAGGGAGACAGCTTGAGGCTCTGTCTCAAAACAGAAAAAAAGAAAAAAAAAGAAAAAAGCAATATACACTTATTCATTTATTCATTGCTAAGTCATTGTTAAGAAAAAAACTGCAAGAACTTTTGATGGCTTTTAATAAGGATTAATTATCAAATTTCTATTCAATAAACTATTGTGCAGCTTTATTTATTTGTTTATTTTTATACTGTGCAGCTTTAAAAATTATGATTATAAAGATTATGACAACTTGGAAAATGCTTTAAAAAAACAGCTAAAGATTACATCACCCAAATGGGAAAGATGGAAAGGAAATATATCAAATGTTAACAGCTGTGTTTGGGTAACGGCATGATGAGTAGTTCTTTTCTTGCTTTTAAATCATGATTATTTTAATCAGTTTTCAATTTTATAAATTGGAAAACCAATTAACACATTCAAAAAGCCATAAACTTAAAGCCAAAATGAATGAAATGGGGTTACTTTGAAGTTAGCTTTCCTGAACATAGCTTCATGAGGGATTTCACATGGGACAAAATCCCCAACAGTTCCTGCAATTTGTAGGGGGATTGCGTTTATTCTGAGAGTGATGGGATGGTCATAAAAACAGTGGAATAAAAGCACAAGAAACGAGATCCTCCCACCCACAGCTGCCAGTAATTCAACCTGGGGCTTCAGGAACTGATTTTCTGTCTATTCAAAGAGTGCTTGGGTCTGGCGAGTGCCCCCCCAGGACCATTGTGATGGTGATGACCTGGTTGGCTCACCGTCTCCCAAGAGGACTGGGCACTTACTGGCCACCCCCAGGCAGCTGTCTGGCTTGGGGTTGCTGGTCATCAGAGACTGACAGTCTGTGCAGTGTCAACCCAGAGGTGAACAGTCCCCCTTTTGAACATATACCCACGAGGTAACAGCCCCTCAATAGGGTATAGTTTCTAATCCAAACAACCATTCATCGTTTCCAGGGTTAAAAGGCCAGAAAAGCAATTTTTTGTGTGCCCTCTCTCTCTATTTTGATACTGTACTTGTCTGTATTTTACAAGAGCAAGTTTACTTCACTGACCACTTGAAAACACCCCAGAACTGTGTCCTCAGCCACTCAAGGCCAAATCCAACATAGCCCTTCCTGAGCACAGAGAAGGATGGGAAAGGATGGGAGTGTAGAGGGTGTCAGTTATTTATTGTGGCACTTAGCAGTAAATCATAGAAACATGAACTGCTTGGAACAAATTAGTATTTTGTACTGTACTATTAATTAGTGATGTGCATGTATTTTAAGAGAAAATGCTACCATATATGATAGTTTTATAAAAGTGGTATTTTAAAAACTCTTTGATACCATTCTATTAATGTTCCTTGTCTTGGCAAATAATTTCATCCATATGAATGGGTCTGTGATTCCTAAAAATATTTCTTAAAGGAAATCAATAGAAAAATAGGATGAAATTAGAAAAATGCTCTTCTTTATTATCTCTAAAACATGCAAGTGTTTTTGGTTAAGTCACCAAACATATCTTTTCCACATTCTCTAGTTGTAAAGGCCAAAATGATGGGTCTCAAGATAAAAAACATTAAGACTTCTTAAATCTGTTTCTTCATGCTTGACCTTTAAATTCGTCCTCTGTGGAGCCATCAGTATGAATAGCAAACACTTCTGCTGAGTCACATTGAGACATCTGTCCACTGATAGCAAAGGCATTGAACAGTTAAGAGGAGAGAGCGGATTTTTGTACCTTAAATGACTTTACATCAAATTTCCCAAAGTCAAAAATCTCACAGTAATGACTAGGTAATACATAACATCTAGTCAGTATTTTCAAGCTAGAAGAGGCCTTGGTTGAATAAAATAGGTTCAGATGAGACTGGAGTGAAAACCAGGGCTCTCAAGCCCTGGATCTATCACATTACAGAATATGAATTCTCTCATTTACCTGAACAGTTTTTCAGCTGGTTATGGTGAAGGGGTAAAACGAGCTCTGAACCCCCTCCCATTGATAGGCAGCCTATATTATGGAATATAAGAATTATAGTATTTCAGTGGTTATGAGCTTGAGCTTTAAAATCAAGCTGATCCAGATTGAAATTCTGGCTGTTGCCACCTGTGTGACCTTCAGCAGGTAAATGAATCACTTTGAGTCTCGGTTTTTTCATCTGTAGAGTGGAGGAAAAGCTTACTGTTCATCTAAAATGAAATACTACACATGAACCAATTGATATAATATCTGATGTACCAACAGTGATTGTTAATATCACTCCATATTTCTCATATTTTAATCATGGTACCATAAAATCATTGTAACGAGAAAATGATGGTAAAATAAATTTTATTTGTCTTTGAAAGTAAACATATTGATTTCCTAAACCAAGGGATATAAATATCTCAGGAAATGTCCTTGGTGGATAGTTGAAAATATTTGGAGGGTAGGGAGGTCTAATATATGTTGCCTGTATGACTCAGGAACTATTTCCAGACTAAAGAAACTAAATAACCTTCATTGCAGTGTGAACCATATTTCTCTTCCTCTTTCCCTCCCTCCCTTCTTCCCTTCTTCCCTTCCTTCCTTCCTTTTTTTTTTTTTTTTTATGAGACAGAGTCTCACTATATCACCCTCAGTAGAGTGTGGTGGCATCATAGCTCACAGCAACCTCAGACTCTTGGGCTTAAGCTATTCTCTTGCTTCAGCCTCCCAAGTAGCTGGGACTACAGGCACCCGCCATAATGCTCAGCTATTTTTGGGGTGTAGTTGTCGTTGTTTGGCAGGCCCAGGCTGGGTTCAGACCTGCCAGCTCTGGTGTATGTGGCTGGTGGCCTAGCCGCTGAGCTACAGGTGCTGAGCCTAAACCATATTTCTTTATAAAAACAATGATCATTAACTTTAGGTGCTAGAACCTGTATTTGGATCATTTTTCTCTACATCCTCCTTTTTATTTTTTGTTTTATATAGTTTCAATGTTGAAAATAACTTAAGCTAGCAATGTGCAAATATTAAAGCTAAAAGAATTATTCCTGAAATACAACGTGTAAAAGAATAAGAGTTCCTAGATATAAGCATTGATAAATTTGCATATTTGTGTATGATTATTTTTTAAAATATTTGAGAAATAACAACAACAAAAAAAGCCGAATAAATGTATATTTAGGGGAATCAGTCTCAATAGTTATATACCATATGCCCTATTGGTATGCAGCATATAATATGGAGCACAAGAATTACAGTATGGTTATGAGCTTGTGCTTTAAGGTCAAACTGACCTGGATTGAAATTCTGGATGCAGTCACCTTTGTGACTTTCAACAGGTTAATCAATCTCTTTGAGTCTCAGTTTTTTTCTCTGTAGAATGGGGGAAGATGCTTACTGTATGCCCACTGCGGAGGGTGGGTTTGAACCCAGCCCAGACTTGCTAAACAACAATAACAACAACAACAAAATAGCCGGGCGTTGTGGTGTACACCTGTAGTCCAGCTACTTGGGAGGCTGAGGCAAGATAATCACTAAAGCCCAAGAGTTTGAGGTTGCTGTGAGCTGTGACGCCATGGCACTCTACCAAGGGCAACATAATAAAACTCTGTCTCAAAAAAAAAAAAAAGAAGCTCTTGAGTGTCAGTTTTCTCAACTGTAAAGTGGGGGAAAATGCTTATTGTTTGTCTACAATAAAATATTACACATGAACCACTTTATATAATGTCTGATGTACCAACAGTGATTATTAAGAATGTACCCCATCGTAACGAAGGAGGTGAAGAACCTCTATAAAGAAAACTATGAAATCCTCAGAAAGGAAATAGCAGAGGATATTAACAAATGGCAGAACACACCATGCTCATGGATGGGCAGAATCAACATTGTTAAAATGTCTATACTCCCAAAGCAATCTACCTATTCAATGCCATTCCTATCAAAATAACAACATCATACTTTCAAGATTTGGAAAAAAGGATTCTGCGTTTTGTATGGAACCAGAAAAAACCCCGTATAGCTAAGGCAGTTCTTAGTAATAAAAATAAAGCTGGGGGCATTAGCATACCAGACTTTAGTCTGTACTACAAAGCCATAGTAATCAAGACAGCATGGTACTGGCACAAAAATAGAGACAGAGACACTTGGAATCGAATAGAAAACCAGGAAATGAAACTAACATCTTACAACCACCTAATCTTCGATAAACCAAACAAGAACATACCTTGGGGGAAAGACTCCCTATTCAATAAATGGTGCTGGGAGAACTGGATATCCACATGTAAACGACTGAAACTGGACCCACACCTTTCCCCACTCACAAAAATTGATTCAAGATGGATAAAGGACTTAAATTTAAGGCATGAAACAATAAAAATCCTCAAAGCATAGGAAAAACACTGGAAGATATTGGTCTGGGGAAAGTCTTCATGAAGAAGACTGCCATGGCAATTGCAACAACAACAAAAATAAACAAATGGGACTTCATTAAACTGAAAAGCTTCTGTACAGCTAAGGAGACAACAACCAAAGCAAAGAGACAACCTACACAATGGGAAAGGATATTCGCATATTTTGAATCAGACAAAAGCTTGATAACTAGGATCTATAGAGAACTCAAATTAATCCACATGAAAAAAGCCAACAATTCCATATATCAATGGGTAAGAGACATGAATAGAACCTTTTCTAAAGAAGACAGACGAATGGCTAACAAACATGAAAAAATGTTCATCATCCCTATATATTAGAGAAATGCAAATCAAAACCACCCTGAGATACCATCTAACCCCAGTAAGAATGGCCCACATCACAAAAATCTCAAAACTGCAGATGCTGGCGTGGATGTGGAGAGAAGGGAACACTTTTACACTGCTGGTGGGACTGCAAACTAGTACAACCTTTCTGGAAGGAAGTATGGAGAAACCTCAAAGCACTCAAGCTAGACCTCCCATTTGATCCTGCAATCCCATTACTGGGCATCTACCCAGAAGGAAAAAAATCCTTTTATCATAAGGACACTTGTACTAGACTGTTTATTGCAGCTCAATTTACAATCACCAAAATGTGGAAACAGCCTAAATGCCCACCAACCCAGGAATGGATTAACAAGCTGTGGTATATGTACACCATGGAATACTATTCAGCCATTAAAAAAATGGAGACTTTACATCCTTCGTATTAACCTGGATGGAAGTGGAAGACATTATTCTTAGTAAAGCATCACAAGAATGGAGAAGCATAAATCCTATGTACTCAATTTTGATATGAGGACAATTAATGACAATGAAGGTTATTGGGGGGGAGGAAAAGCAGAGAGAGGGAAGAAGGGAGGGGGGCAGGGCCTTGGTCTGTGTCACACCTTCTGGGGGCAAGACATGATTGCAAGAGGGACTTTACCTAACAAATGCAATCAGTGTAACCTGGCTTATTGTACCATCAATGAATCCCCAACAATAAAAAAAAAAAAAGAATGCACCCCATATTTTTTGTATTTTAAACATAGTAAGCATAAAATCATTGTAACCATAAAATAATGGTAAAAATATTTTAAATTTGTCTTGGATAAAGAAATAAACATTGATTTACAAAAGCCAAGTGAAATGTCTTTGAAAATGTCGTGGGTGGATAGTTGAAAATATTTAAAGAATAGGGAGTTATAATGTACTTTCCCCGTTATGACTCAGGAACTATTTTCAAACTAAAGAAACTTAGTAACTTACCTTGCAGTTTGAACCACATTACTTCAGTGACAACAATGAGAATCAATTTTAGTCCATAGAACGCATGTTTTGGTCATTTTTTTCTATAACCTCCAGTTTTTTTCATTTTATATACTTTAAATGTGGCAAATAACTTGAGGTAGCACTATGTAAATATTAATGCTAAAAGTAGTATTTCTGAAAAATGTGATGTAGAAGCATTTTAGTTCCTATGTCTGAGTATCGATCAATGGTACGTTTGTATACCTGCATGAAATTATTTTTTAAATATTCAAGAAAACAACAATAACAAAAAGGGTAAAGTGTACTTTGGGGACTCACTTTTAATAGGTGCATGCCAGTGAGGTGAGGGATTCAGAGACTGTAATGATATGATCTCTGAACAAGAATTTTAGTGTAAGAAATTTAGTATTTTGGTGGTTATGAAGTTGAGATTGAGCTTTAAAGTCAAAATGATCCAGATTGATTGAAATCCTGGCTTCAATCTCCTGTGTGACACTCAACAGGTTAATAATTCTCTGCGAGTCTCACTTTTTTTCTTCTGTAAAATGGGGAAAATAGCTACTGTTTGTCTAAAATGAAATATGACACATGACCCAATTTATACAATGTCTGATGCGCCAACAGTGATTATTAAGTGTGCACACCGTGTTTCTCATATTTTATCATAGTAACCATAAAATGATGGTAAAAATAAATTAAATTTGTCTTTCAGATACTTGACATGAGGATAAAGAAATTAAACATATTAATTTCATAAACAAAGGGAAATGTCTCAGGAAATGTTCTTGGTGGATAGCTGAACGTATGTGGAGAATAAGACACGTTATCTCCATGACACAGAATCTATTTCCAAATTAAGGAAACTAACTTTCATTGCAGTTGGAACCACATTATTTTAGTAAAAACAATGAGAATTGTCTACTTGAGGCCCTAGAACCCATATTTAGGTAATTTTTTTCTCTACGTCTTCCATTTTCTTTTGTTTTATATACTTTCAATACTGCTAATAACTTGAGCTAGCAATGTATAAATATTAATGCCAAAAGAACTATTTCTGAAAAATATTGTGTAAATGTATATGACTTTCTATAGGTGAGTATCAATAAATTGTGTGTTTACATACTTGTGTGTAATTACTTTTTGAATATTCCTCAAATAACAAAAGAAGAAAAGTATATTTTAGGGAATTACTTTCAACAGGTGCATACCAATGGGGAGGGTTGAGAGATCATTACAATATCTGAATCCCTCTCATTGGTATTAAGCCTATAATATGGAGTACAAGAGTTACAGTATTTACTGGTTGTGACCTTAAGCTTCCGAATCAAACTGATCAGATTGAAATTTCCTGTGTGACCTTCAGCAGGTTAATGATTTTCTTTGAGTCTCAGTTATTTTCATTTGTAGAGTGGGGGGAAATGGCTAAAATGACACATGACCCAATGACACATGACGTAGAGAAAAAAATTACCTAAATATGGGTTCTAGGGCCTCAAGTAGACAATTCTCATTGTTTTTACTAAAGTAATGTGGTTCAAACTGCAATGAAAGTTAGTTTCCTTAATTTGGAAATAGATTCTGTGTCATAGAGATAACGTGTTCTATTCTCCACATACATTCAGTTATCCACCAAGAACATCTCCTGAGACATTTCCCTTTGTTTATGAAATTAATATGTTTAATTTCTTTATCCTCATGGCTAAATGTTTGTCTAAAATGAAATATTACATATGAACCAATTTATATAATGTCTGATGTACCAACAGTGATTATTAAGTATGCACTCCATATTTTTCATATTTTAACATGGTAATGAAAAAAATCATTGTCACCATATAATCATGGTAAATATAAATTAAATTTGTCTTGTGGACGAAACTTGCCATGAGGATAAAGAAAGTAAATATAATTATTTACTAACCCACAGGGAAATGTCTCAGGAAATATCCTTGGTGGATAATTGAAAATATTTGCATAATATTGAGGTCTCATATATGTTACCTGTATGGCTCAGGAACTATTTCCAAACTACAGAAACTAAATATCTTCATTGCAGTTTGAACCATATTAGTTTAGTAAAAACATTGAGACTCAACTTTAAGTTCTAGAACCCATATTGGGGTCATTTTTTCTCTACATCCTCAATTTTTTTTGTTTTATGTAATTTCAATGTTGCAAATAATTTGAGTTAGCCATGTATAAATATTAATGCTAAAAGAACTATTTCTGAAAAACACGATGTAAGAGAATAATTATTCCTAGATATGAGCATTAATAAATTGTGTGTTTGCATAGTTGTGTGCAATTACTTTTGAAATATTTTAGAATTAACAAGAACAACAAAAGAAACAGTAAAAGTATACTTTGTGGCATTATTCTCAACAGTTCTATGCCAGGTGGAGCACAGTGGCTCATGCCTGTGATCCTTGCACTCTGGGAGGCCGAGGCGGGTGAATCCTCTGAGCTCACAGGTTTGAGACCAGCCTGAGCAAGAGTGACTATCTGTCTCTAAAAAATCGGGCATTGTGGAGGGTGCCTGTGGTTCCAGCTACTTGGGAGGCTGAGACAAGAGGATTGCTTGAGCCCAAGAGTTTGAGGTTGCTGTGGGATATGATGCCATGGCACTCTACCCAGGGTGAAAAAGTGAGACTCTGTTTCAAACAACAATAACAACAACAAAACAGTTGTTTACTAATGAAAGGGTTTAGAGATCATAATGATCTCTATAGCCTCCTATTGCTATGCTGCATATAATATGGAGTACAAGAATTACAGTATTTCGGTGGTTATGTGTGTGAGCTTGAGCTTTAGCATTAAACTTATCCAGACTGAAATTATGGTTGCAATCAGCTGTGTGATCTTAAGCCTGTTAATGAAGTTCTTGGAGCGTCAGTGTTTTCACCTACAAAATGGGAGAAAATGCTTACTGATTGTCTAAATGAAATATTATACATGAACCACTTCATACAATGTCTAATGTACCAACAGTGATTATTAAGTATGCACATCATATTTTAATCATAGTAAGCATAAAATCATGTAACTATAAAAACACAGTAAAAATAAATTAAGTTTGTCTTTTTGTACTTGATGTGAGGGTAAAGAAACAAACATATTGACTTCCTAAAGCAAAGTGAAATGTCTTAGAAAACGTCCTTGGTGGATAGTTGAAAATATTTTGTTAGGGGTAGGTCTAGAGTATGTTACCGCTATGATTCAGGAGCTATTTCTAGACTAAAGAAACTAAATAAACTTCATGGCAGTTTGAATGACATTAATTAATTAAAGACAGTGAGAATCAACTTTAGGCTCTAGAACCCATACTGGGGTCATTTATTCTCCACATCTTTTATTTTTCTTGTTTTATATACTTTCAATGTGGCAAATAATTTGAGCTAGCAATGTGCAAATATATATAAATATATATATATATATATATATAAAACTTTTTGAGACAGAGTCTCACTATGTTGCCCTTGGTAGAGCAGCTCACAGCAACCTTGAACTCTAGGGCTTAAGCAAGGATAAAGTAAACATACAGATTTCCTAAACCAAAGAAAAATGTCTCAGGAAATGTTCTTGGTGGATAGTTGCAAATATTTGGAGAATAGGGAGATCTAATGTATTTTCCCTCTATGGCTCAAGATCTATTTCCAAACTAAAGAAATGAAATAAACTTCATCGCAGTATGAACCCCTTTACTTTAGTAAAAGCAATGAGAATAATCT
Source organism: Nycticebus coucang (assembly GCF_027406575.1). Lineage (NCBI taxonomy): Eukaryota > Metazoa > Chordata > Mammalia > Primates > Lorisidae > Nycticebus > Nycticebus coucang. The sequence goes on along the minus strand of NC_069792.1, from coordinate 16,982,587 downwards.
TCAGGCCCTAGAACACCTACTTGGGTCATTTTCCCCTCTCCATCCTCTATGGTTTTTGTTTGTTTGTTTTACATACTTTCAATGTTGCAAATAACTTGCGCAAATGTTACAAATAACTAACTTAACTTTACAAAGTGTAAATATTAGTGCTAAAAGAACTATTTCTGAAAAAAATGATGTGAAAGTATATGAGTTCCTGTATATGAAGAACTCTGTATACTTCCGTGCAATTAATTTCTAAATAACAGAAATAAAACATAAATGAGTAAACGTATACTTCAGAGAATCACTTTCAACAGGTGTATACCAATGAGGGGTATGATCTCTGAACCCCCACACACTGGTTTGCAGTCAATGAAATCGGGTACAAGAATTACAATTGATCGTGGTTTTGAGCTTGAGATGGAGTTTAAGAGTCAAACTGATCCAGATTGAATTTCTGGCTGCAATCAACTGTGGGACCTTCAGCAGGTTAATGAATCTTTTGAATGTCAGTTTTTTCACTTGTAAAGTTAGGGAAAATGCTTACTGTTTGTCTAAAATGAAATATTACATGTGAACCAATTTACACAATGTCTGATGTGCCAACAGTGATATTACGTATGTGCTTCATATTTTTCCTCTTTTAATCATGGTGACCATAAAATCATTGTAACCATAAAATCATGGTAAAAATAAATTACATGTGTCTTGACTGGAGATAAAGAAAGTAAGCATATAGACTTCCTAAACCAAAGGGGAATGTCTCAGGAAATGTCCTTGGTGGATAGTTGAAAATATTTGGTGAATAGGGAGGTCTAACATATTTTCTCTCTATGGCTCAGGAACTATTTCCAAACTACAGAAATGAAGTAACGTTCATTACCATATTACTGTAGTATGCAATGAGTATCACCTGCAGGCTCTAGAACCTGTTATTGGAGTCATTTTTTCTCTACATCCTCCAAATTTTTTTGAAAAATTTATTTTATTTTGATTTTCTCGATTTCAGATTAATTTTAGACTAGGAATGATTAGGTTACATTTTGTGTTTCTAAGATAAAGTTCAAGTTGTAGTCAAGCCCTTCATTCAGGGGGTGTGCTGTATACCCTTACGCTGTGCACATTAGGTACAGCTTACCAATCCCCCTCACTACTCCCCTCTCTCTTTTCCCTCCTCCACACCTTCCCCACTTCTATATACTTGTGTTTTTCTCTTGTGTTGTCATGTAGTTATTTTTTTATTGGTTTCATATTAGTATGGAGTACATTGGATACTTGCTTTTCCATTCTTGTGATACTTTACTAAGAAGAATGTTCTTCAACTTTATCCAGGCTAATGCAAAAGATGTAAAGTCTTCATCTTTTTTAATGAATAGTATTCCGTGATATGCATATACCACAGGTATTAATCCATTCATGAGTTGATGTGCACTTGGGTTGTTTCCACATCTTGGGAATTGTGAATTGAGCTGCAATAACATTCTAGTGGAGATATCTTTGGGATAAAATAATTTTTTTTCTTCTGGGTAAATACCTAGTAATGAAATTGCCAGATCAAATGGAAGCTCTACTTTTAGTTTTTTGATTCTCCATCAAAAGAGGGAAAGAGGGAAAGTATATATTAGTTGGCAATCCCACTAGCAGGGTAAAAGCTTTCCCTTCTCTCCACATTCATGTCGACATTTGCAGCTTTAGGGTTTTATGATGTGGACTATTCTCACTGGGGTTAGGAGATATCTCAGAGTGGTTTTGATTAGCATTTCTCTGATGATTAGGGGCAATGAGCATTTATTCATGTGTTTGTTGGCCATTCATCTGTCATCATCAGGGAAGTTTCTGTTTAAGTCTCTTGACCACCTATAAATGAGATTATTAGCTCTTTTCTTGTTGATTAATTTGAGTTCTTTGCAGATTCTAGTTATCAGCTATTTGTCAGATTCATAGCATGCAAATAACTTCTGTTCTGAAGGTTGTCTGTTTGCTTTGTTGTAACCCTTAGCTGTGCAGAAACTTTTTAGTTTGATCATGTCCCATTTATTTATTTTTGGTATTGCTGCAATTGCCAAGGGGATCTTCTTCATAAATTCTTTCCCCAACCCGATAGTGTCAAGAGTTTTTTCCATACTTCTAGAATTTTTATTGTTTGCGTCTTAAATTTAAATCTTTTTTTCTGGTAAAAGTCAATTTTTGTCAGTGATGAGAAGTGTGGGTCCAGTTTCAGTCTTCTACATGGGGCTAATCAGTTCTCCCAGAACTGGTTATTAAATTGTAATTCTTTTCCCCATTGTATGCTTTTGTCTTGTTTATCAAAAATCAGATGGCGATATGTGGCTGGGTTCATCTCTAGGTTCTCTATTCTATTCTGTAGGTCTATATCCCTATTTTTGTGCCAGTATCATGCTGTTTTGATAACTATAGACTTGTAGTATAACCTGAACTCTAGTAACATGACACCTCCAGATTAGTTTTTATTTCTTTTTTTTTTTTTTTTTTTTTTTTTTGTAGAGACAGAGTCTCACTTTATGGCCCTCGGTAGAGTGCCGTGGCCTCACACAGCTCACAGCAACCTCTAACTCCTGGGCTTAAGCGATTCTCTTGCCTCAGCCTCCCGAGTAGCTGGGACTACAGGCGTCCACCACAACGCCCGGCTATTTTTTTGTTGCAGTTTGGCCGGGGCCGGGTTTGAACCCGCCACCCTCGGTATATGGGGCCAGCGCCTTACCGACTGAGCCACAGGCGCCGCCCAGTTTTTATTTCTTCAAATTGCATTAGCCATTCAGTTTTTTTTTTCTGGTTCCATATAAAATGAAGTTCCATTTATTCAAGTTCTTAAAAGTATGATATTGGTGCCTCAACAGTGCCTGCATTAAATTTGTAGATCGCTTTGGGTAGGCAGTATGGACATTTTAACAATGCTGATTCTTCCCAGCCATAGGCATGGTGTGTTCTTCCATTTGTTAGTATCTTCTGTTATTATTTTTCGCAGGGTTTTGTAGTTCTCCTTATAGAGATCCTTCACATCCTTTGTTAGGTTTATTCTCAGATATTTCATTTTCTTTGAAGCTTCTGTGAAGAGTAATGTGTCTTTGATTTGCTTCTCAGCTTGGCTGTTATTGGCATATATGAAGGCTACTGATTTGTGGACATTAGTTTTGTATCCCGAGAACCTACTTACTATATTCCTTGATCACTTCTCGGAGCTTGTGGTTGAGACCTGGGGTTTTCTGAGTATACGATCATATTATCTGCAAAGAGTGAGAGTTTGACCTCCTCTATCCCCATTTGAATACCCTGAATGTCTTCCTCTTGCCTGATAGTATAGTCTAGAACTTATAGCACTATGTTGAATAGCAGTAGCGATAGTGGGCACCAGCTGGTTACAGCTCTAAGAGGAACTGCTTTTCTTTTGTTTATTTTATGTATTTTCAACACTGAAAACAACTTGAGCTAGCAATGTGTAAATATTACAGATTAAATATCTATCTCTGAAAAACATGATGTAAAAGCGTATGGGTTCTTATATATGAGTATCAATAAATTGTGTGTATTCTTTTTTTTTTTTTTTTTTTGTAGAGACAGAGTCTCACTGTACCGCCCTCGGGTAGAGTGCCCTGGCGTCACACGACTCACAGCAACCTCTAACTCTTGGGCTTACGCGATTCTCTTGCCTCAGCCTCCCAAGCAGCTGGGACTACAGGCGCCCGCCACAACGCCCGGCTATTTTTTGTTGCAGTTTGGCCAGGGCTGGGTTTGAACCCGCCACCCTTGGCATATGGGGCCAGCGCCCTACTCACTGAGCCACAGGTGCCGCCCAAATTGTGTGTATTCTTATAGAGTTTGAACTATATTACTTTAGTAACAACAATGATCACCTTTAGGCCCTAGAACCATTGTTTGGGTCATTTTTTCTCTGCATTCTTTATTATTTTATTTTATATACTTTCAGTTTTGCAAATAATGTGAACTAGCAACATGCAAATATTAAAACTAAAAGAAGTATTTCTGAAAAACATGATGTAAAAGTATACGTGTTCCTCTATATGAGTATACCTAAATTGTACATTTGCATGCTTATGTGAAATTATTTTTAAAATATTCCAGAAATAACAGAAAAACCCGGGAAATGTAAACTTTGGGAAATCATATTCAACAGGTACATACCAGTGGGGGGAATTCAGAGATCATATATATATATATATGTATATATAACAAATCTTTTTTTTTTTTTTTTTTTTGTAGAGACAGAGTCTCACTGTACCGCCCTCGGTAGAGTGCCGTGGCGTCACACGGCTCACAGCAACCTCTAACTCTTGGGCTTACGTGATTCTCTTGCCTCAGCCTCCCGAGCAGCCGGGACTACAGGCACCCGCTACAACGCCCGGCTATTTTATTTTTTGTTGCAGTTTGGCTGGGGCTGGGTTTGAACCCACCACCCTCGGCATATGGGGCCGGCGCCCTACTCACTGAGCCACAGGTGCCACCATAAAATCTTTTTTTTGATTGTTAGAGATTCATTGAGGATACAAAGAACCAGGTTACATTGATTGCATTTGTTAGGTAAAGTTCCTCTTATAATTGTGCCCCGCCCCCAAAAGGTGTGTCACACACCATGACCCCCCATTCCCCTCCTTCCCTTTTGGCTCTCCCCTTCCCCACCCTAAATATATGATCTTATAATATTGTTTTTGTTATGCCAAATGTATTTTGAGACATTCTTTTTTTTTTTTTGAGGAACAAGCTATCTTTATTAAAGTATTTATCATTCTTACAGCTGGAATTGGTGTTAATATTTCAACAAACAATACCAGTAAGCCTTATCTTCTCTTTGTTGACTTTAGTTAAGCACTGTTAGCAGTAGGCTTTTTAGAACAGCTCGGACCATTCAAGCAGAATAATTCATTTTAGGACTTTAAAGAAAAAATAAGCTCACCTTTAATATGCAGTAGGAGTGTGTCAAAGTAGCAACACAAACTTAGTCCCAAGGATGTGCACTATATGATTAGCAATGTTCTTTTCGAGCTTTGTGAAAGTATTCATAGCTCAGCTGGTCTCAACCTCATTCCCATATAGCTTTTGCTCTCTCAATATCCGTGATTGTCCCAAAAAGTGGACAGGAATTCTAGCTAGATATGGTCTTCAAGGTGTAGCCGAAATATTCTCAGTAGTCTCATGCTTGCCTATTTACTCAAACAACAGACACAAAATTTTAAGGTAGCTATGTTTTGGATAGTACAATATGAATAATGATTTTCTTTGGTGTTTATATTTGTATCACCAGGTTTTGGTACTGACATATTTTCCATTTGTGTCAATTATTAGGGAAAATCTCCAGTAAACATTATTTTAAAATCTCAACAAAATACTTTCTAGAGATAACAAGGTGTGCCTTGGCAGGCTGAGTGGCGCAGTAATACTTTCCTTGTCTGCTTTTAAAAATCGTATGTAATGATATATACAATTACTCATTGATAAGATTAAAACTTTAATTCAATTTAAAATGTGAGTAAAACTGCAAGTACACTGAGATTTATACTACCAAAGCTTGAGGAGGCAAACACGAGTAATAATCTTTGTGAAGGAAAATGAACTCATAGCGGTTTCTGTGGTTTAGAAATAGCAAGGAGAAAGATTATCAAGCTACTTAGATTCTATTGTCGAGGCTGAAATCTGTAAACAAAAACACCTGCTTTTAAATTAATTTATCAAATTAATTTATTCTAAGCACTAGAAACATTTTTCATTTTTTTTTATTTACTTTTTATTTTTTCTAATGCCCCAGTCATCCAGGGCACAGAGTTTTTTTTTTTTTTTAGAGACAGAGTCTCACTTTATGGCCCTGGGTAGAGAGCCGTGGCATCACACAGCTCACAACAACCTCCAACTCCTGGGCTTAAGTGATTCTCTTGCCTCAGTCTCCCGAGTAGCTGGGACTACAGGCGCCCGCCACAACGCCCGGCTATTTTTTTGGTTGCAATTCAGCCGGGGCTGGGTTTGAACCCGCCACCCTCGGTATATGGGGCCGGCGCCTTACGGACTGAGCCACAGGCACCGCCCTAGAAACATTTTTCTTTTTTTTTTTTTTTTGAAGTGAAACTGTCTTTATTCATAGACAACACTATTATCCATGTAAAAGAAATTCTACATGTGCTACAAAAAAACTTTCTAGAATTAACATAAGAGGTTAGTACATTACCACAAAAGTATAAGGATAGCAAATAGGCACCTGAAAAGATGCTCAACATGATTAGACATCAGAAAAATAAAATTTAAAACTACAGGGTGCACCAGGATTAGAATTTATAAGTTGAAAGAGACCGATCATATCAACTGTTTGTGAAAATGTGGAGCAACTAGAACTCCCTAGAAACATTTTTCAAAAGAGTAAATTTCCATGTAGGATGTTGGTGTTTTTCCCCCAAAGAACAATTTATTCACCAGAGAATTAGTCTCTAATAATTTACCCCATTAGATTTGTTTTTACTGTTTATGTATTAGTTACTGAAATTTTAATAAAATGAATCTGACCTAAGATTAAAGTAATATTTTTCTTTCTTTCTCCTTCCCTTTTTTAAAATTAGAAAAGTAATATGATAATTCTTTCAGTTAAAATGACAATTAATACAGTTTCATTGAAGCTTCAAACAGAGCAGACAGATCCTCTTCTGACTGGGGACGTGGAGCAAGCTTGGTGACCCTTTCCTGAAACAGTAAATAAAAGGAGTTACCCAGGGCTTTGAAAGGGCAGTTTGTAAAAGCTATAAAATTATGTAAATTAACTTCGTTATAAGAAACAATGACTTGGTAACAGTTATATCTTTAAAAGTGTTATTTCTTATATGTTTTGCACTAGCTCACTGATTTTCAGCTGGTGGGCCTCAAAAGGATCTTAGGTGTGCCACAATTTTATTTTATTTTTTTTGAGACAGAGTCTTACTATGTCACCCTCGGTAGAATGCTGTAGCATCACAGCTCACAGCAACCTCAAACTTTTAGGCTTAAGCGATTCTCCTGCCTCAGCCTCCCAAGTAGCTGGGACTACAGGCGCCCGCCACAACGCCTGGCCATTTTTTTGGTTGCAGTTGTCATTGCTGTTTAGCTGCCCCAGGCCAAGTTCTAACCCACCACTCCCAGTGCACATGGCCAGTGTAGTAACCACTGTGCTACTGGCACCGAGCCAGCCACAAAAAAATTTTTAAAGATCATTAATAAATTATTTTTGAAACAAGTTTGAAGCACAGAAAGTAAATTCTTTTTTTTTTTTTTACTGTTTTTAAAAAATCAACATAATTTAAATGTGCCATGGAAGTTTAACAAGTGTGCCATGAGAGAAAAAAGGTTGAAAAACACTGCACTAGCTGGTCTTCAACGCAGAGGTTTATTTACCAAGTAATGCGGCTTCCTGACTTAAGCTTTCAAAAGCCATCAACCCTTGCTTTAAGCCCTGGCAACAGCCTTCTGCACAAATGTTCAGAACCAAACCAACCATGGGGAAAACACCTTGGCATAAGGATCAAACTAGCTCAGTCCACAACCAGTGCTAGGGTCTGTGTGCAGAGAGAGCTCTGTCCCAGGCAGAGAGTGCTGTCAAGGTAAAAAACTGGGTCGTCCTTCACTTTCAACTGGGACTTAAAGTATATTCAAAGGGATTTCAGTAGAACATTAACTTTCAAGCTACATGAAACAAGTGATTCCTTTCCCCTCCCTTTTTCTTTCTCTTTCCCCCTCTCTCCCCTGCCTCTTTCCTCTCTGTCTTCCTCTCTCTTTCTCTCCCCCTCCCCCTCCCCTCCCCTTCTGGAGACAGCATCTGGCTCTATCATCCAGGCTGGAGTGCAGTGGCCAAACTTCTGGGCTCCAGTGATCCTCCTCAGCCAACCAAGTAGCTGTGACTACAGGCACATACCACCATTCCTGGCTAGATTTTACTTAATTATTTTATTTTTTGAGACAGAGTCTCACTTTGACCCCCTTGGTAGAGTGCGGTGGGGGCATAGTTCACAGCAACCTCACACTCCTGAGCTCAAGTGAGTCTCCTGGCTCAGCCTCCCCAGTAGCTGGGATTGCAGGTGCCTCCACAGCGATTGGCTCTTTTTAGAGATGGGGTCTCACTCTTTGCTCAGGTTGGTCTAGAACTCCAGGCTAGCTTTTAAATACTTTTTTTTGTAGAGATGGGGTCTTTATGTTGCCCAGGCTGGTCTCCAACTCCTGGATTCAAGTGATCCTCCCACCTCAGCCTCCCAAAGGTGTGGAATTACAAGTGTGAGCTCCTGTGCCTGGCCAAGTGACTCCTTTTTTCCTATTAACTGAAATCTTCTACTTTCTCAAAAAAAAAAAAATCAATGATTTGCTTAATTTCTCCAACAATTAGTAGATTATTAGAGTCAAATCCGTAAAGACAGCCAGCACATCCCCTTGTTATTTATATTCCCATCGGTGGCTCCTTTATCCCTCTGGGACAGCGGACTACAAGACTTGACAATAAGTACTTTGTGGCTACACGAAGTTGAGAACTTTGCCATTTGGAGGTTCCATTTTCACGGGTCCCTGGTGTGCTCCTGTGGACAGCACGTGTGTGGGAGCGCACCTGGGGGAAGAGGCAGCTCGGGAGGACCGGGCTGCCCGGTCATTGCTCTGGGGCCCGCGCCCAGGGTGGCTGAGTCAAGACGGTGGGGAGGCGGCGTCAGCGCCTCGAGTTCACGAACGCCGATCCCCTCCCCATTTCCCTCATCTCAGCAAGCACACTCAGTAGCTCAGGCCTAAACCCAGCAGCCGTCCTTGACTCCTCTTTCCCTTGCTTCTCAAGTCCAACCTGTCACGAGTCGGTCAGCCCCAGCTTGGAGGGAGCCCCCTCTCTGAGACCGGGAAGGAGACGCACAGCCGTCCCCGTCCAGCCGCGCGGCGGCCCCGCGGCTGGAAACGCCCCCCACGCCCGTTCGCACGTTCGCGTCCTCCCGCCCCCTAGAGATCGTTCTCTCCGCGGCGGCCAGAGGGATTTTCCCCCCCAATAAATCAGATCTTCGGCTCCTGAGCCTGACGCTCTCGGGGAACTTCCCACAGTAAGAAAGCTGAGTCGCGGCCGCCCTGCTCCGACCGGGTTTCTCGCCCCGGCCCCGACTCCCTCCGGTGGGTTCCCTTGTCCTGGACCCATTTCAGGTTCCACGATCATCCGAACCTGGACCCTGCCTCGGGGCCTCTCCCCTCTGCGGGTCAGAGCCCGGCTGGTCACGCTCCCGCTGTGCTGTCACCACAGGGTCATTCTCATGACCCACGTTTTCCTTCATAGCACTAATCATTATATGAAATGACCGCATTTATATCTTATTTGTAGCTGGCTGAAGTTTCAGGGGAGAGTAAAGGGACTTCATTTTCCTCCTCCCTGTGTCCCACACGGTGCTTCAGACACAGTAAGATCTCAGTACCTGTTTGCCAGGTAGAAGGAGGAATGGGAAGAAGAAAGGATGTATTAAATAATTAATTCAAAAGGTAGAGCTATGCTGATTAGTATGATTTAAGCACTCCAATCTGTACAAATAATCAACACACTGAAATGGGCATGAATGTATTTATGATCTATGTCCAAAAGACTTAATTAAAAAAATAAAACTAAAAAAAAAGGTAGAGCGGGAGAGCCCTACAACTCTCAGAAGAACACACGGAAGAAATCTTCACAACACTGGATTTGGCAATAATTTCTTGATACAACACCAAAAGCACAGAGAACAAAAGGGGAAAAAAAAACCGGATAAGCTGAACCAAATAAAAGTTAAAAACCTCGGCTGGGCACCTGTAAACTCAGTGGTTAGGACACCAGCCACATACTCTGGGGCTGGTGGGTTTGAACCCAGCCAGGGCCTGCTAAACGAAAACAAACAAACAAAAAAACAAAACAAACAAACCAAAAACCAGCTGGGCGCTATAGCAGGTGCCTATCGTCCCAGCTACTAGGGAGGCTGAGGCAAGAGGATCGTTTAAGCCTAAAAGTTTGAGGTTGCTGTGAGCTGTGACGCCAGGGTATTCCACCAAGAGTGATAAAGTGAGACTCTGTCTCAATAAAAAACCAAATAAAGAAATAAAAAGTTAAAAACCTTCATGCACTGAAGCACTCTATCAACAGGGTGAAAAGACAGCTCACAAAATGGGAAAAATAATTTACAAGTCATACATCTGATAAGGATTAATATCCAAAATATGAAAACTATTCCTACAACTCAACAACAAAAAACCTCAAGCAGCTCGATTCAAAAATGGGCAAAAGAATAGATATTTTTCTCTGGAGAATATATAAATAGCCAATAAGCGCATCAAAAATCAGTAGGGAAATACAAATCAAAACTTCAAGAAGACACCACTTCACACTCATTGGGATAACCTATTATAAAAAGGAAAAACAGGAGGCATTGGTAAGGATGATGAGAAATTAGCACCTGCCTGCATTGTCAATGGCAAGGTGAAGTGGCCCAACCACTACAGAAAATCATGTAGCAGTTCCTCAAACAGTTAAATATAGAATTATAACACAATCCAGCAGTTCTACTCCTAGATGTGTACCCAGAAGAACTGAAAGCAAAGACTTGTACACCAATGTTCATAGCAGCATTATTCGTAACAGCCAAAAGGTAGAAATAGTCCAAGTGCCCATCGATAGATAAATGGATAAATAAAATGTGGTATACTCATACAATGGAGTGTTATTCAGCTGTAAAAATGGCTGATATTCTGACATGTGCTATAACATATTTCAGAACACTGAAGACATTAGGATAGGTGAAATAAGGCAATCACGAAAGGATAAATGTGTATCATTTCACTTATAAGAGGTACCTAGGATAGGCAAAGTCATAGAGACAGAAAGTAGACTAGAGGTTACCAGGGCTGGGAGAAGGAGTGAATGAGGAGTTAGTGTTTAATGGATGGAGAGCTTCTGTTTGAGATGATAAAAATATTCTGGAAATGGATGGTGGTGATAGTTGTACAACACTGTGAATGCATTTGATAGCACTGATTTGTGTACTTAAAAATAGTTAAAATGGTTATATTTTATGTTATATATATTTTACGTAGCATAAAAATGAACATAACATAAAAATAAATCTATCGAAAAATAAATAAACAGGCTTGACGCCTGTAGCTTAGCAGCTAGGGTGCCAACCACGTACACCGGAGCTGGTAGTTTCCAACCCAGCCCAGGCCTGCCAAATAAGGACAACTACACCAAAAAATAGCTGGGCATTGTGACAGGCGCCTTAAGTCCCAGTTACTCTGGAGGCTGAGGTAAGAGAATCACCTAAGCCCAAGAGCTGTAGGTTGCTGTGAGCTGTGACGCCATAGCACTCTAGTAAGGGCGACATAGTGAGACTCTGTGTCAAAAAAAAAAAAAAAAACAAAACAAATAAATAAAGAAAATTTATTTTTAAATGGATTTAAAAACAAAGAGGAAGGAAATGAGTATGAATGAGGCAAAGGCAAGATTTTACATCTCAGCAAATCTTTTAGACATACTAAAAAATTCTGGAAATCCTTAGCAAGGAAGAGACTTGTCCACCGTTACACTGCTTGTGTTTGTAGTAGGGCCAAGAATTGAAGTTCAGCGTTTGCTATGAGCGCAGATGATTACTCATTATTCTGTTTAGAGGACAGTCTTATCTGATGAGCTCAGAGGCATTTGCCATGTTCCTATTTGTCTTTATGAACAAAGTAGTTCAGCACTCCAGAGGAACTCGAGGCCCAGCCCAGCTGAGTTTCTCTCTCACAGTGCTGGCCTCCAGTGACTGGTTAAACAGGGCAAGGACTTAAAGTTTGTGACATCTCCCTGCATAGGTCAGCTATGCCGTGTGAAAGCCGAACTCCCTCAGAATGAAGATGTGTTAAGGAATGAGATGCTATTATTTATAGACGTAAGCGCATGGCACTACTGATTAACATAGGCACTGAAATAAATTCAGACTTCTACTTTTAGTACATCCGTAAAATAACAACATTTCAGCTGGCCTGTCTACCAAGGAGTGGAAGTGCTCATTGGGTACAGCTCTGCTCAGTAATGAAATGTTTTGATTTGAAATGTTTGAAATGTTTCTTTCCAGAGGTTTCAGAACTCTAGCTTGGAAGGTTAATTTACTCTTGCTTACTTGCCTTACAGCCTGGCTCTGGCAGTTGGAAACCTCTGTACACAGGGGCTGTTATTTGCTGCTGCCAGTAGGGGCTGTGGTGTTTGGTCAGGAATACTGCTCTGGTTGTTCCTGACAGAGAAAGCCAATCCTCACTGCTGAACAGAAAAGAAGCTTTATCACATGTTGACTACACTGAATTACCCTTCTGTAAACGTTCTTTGCAGGAACCAATATATCTTTCTTGTTACCTTAACTCCTGTAGATACTAGTAAGTGAAGATTAGTCTACTGCACGCAATTAGTCCACTTCACAATTTTTTCTGAAGTTGCCATAGTATTCCTGTAAAATGTTCACTCCTGCCAAAAACCCCCCAAACACTAAAACAAACCATAACAAAACAAAACAAAACAAAATCCTTAGTAGTTCTTCATCTGCAAAACGGACAAGCTTGTTCCTAAGATTTTTTTCTCAAGTCCTATAAATCTATGAAGATATATCTCACAATCACATCAACTCCAAAATGAAACTAATACCAATGAATTAACATCAACTATGTTTCTCCTAACCATGAAAACATGCTCAAAAGAAAAAGGTAGCATACCCCGGGGGCTGCTTTATGAATATAGCTAGAGGAAAACTTGGCTTCCTACTTTAAGACACAACTTATATTCCAAAGATTCTATTTTACCTCCCATCTTTTGTGAAACACAAAAATTTGTTTTGCCCAATTAAGGTTTTGCTATCTGTGGTTTCCCAGTATGACATGTGCACTGAGGCATTCAGAATGATCCTTAATTAACTTGCTATTTTAGTGGGTGGTCTCAAATGTTAGTCTGTTGCTTTGGGGTATAGCTTTTCAAAGTGAAATTCTGATTACAGATAGAAGAGTAAACACTTGCCAACGTGTGCTGATAGCTGGAAGATTCCTTGCCACCAGCAGTCATATAGGCAAGAATATCTTTCATCAGAAGATCATGGATACCATTCTTGGAGGTGGACAAACACATACTCCTGAACACTTTCCTGGACTAAACAAGCAGAACCTTTAGGCAGGGGGTGGGGGGAGTAGGGGTGTCTTGCAGAGTGGGCTGTATCACTGGGACCACACCATAAAGCCAGAAGCTACATTAAAATTGTAGTGACCACCCAGTCTTGGTATCCCTGGATGAATTTTCATGGCTTCCATCTTTGGTTGAGTCCTAGTAAGTCTAAGGAAACTTCTCAAAAAGTTACTACCATTCAGCCATTAAGCTGGCTGAAGAGAAGGCAGCAGTTACGTGTTCATTTGACATGTTTACTAGCACGTGCTAGGTGCGATGGAGTATGGATGAGCAAAGCAGATAGATTACTGCCCTTGTGGAACTTACAGTTTAGCAGGTTTGGGTAAAATAACTATGGCAGCTTAGAGAATATTTTTTGGCTACTAGTCCCTTGGACTTATAGGTTAGAATGAGGGTTGGTGGGTTAGTCCAGGGGCTCTACTACACTTGAAGATGCCTCTGTTTCTCATTAATTTATATTTCTAGATGCAAATGAACCCACTGAGCCTGAATTTACATCAGGGAAACTGGTGGCTCATGGACCATGTTTCATTTGTGCATCAGAAACCAACAAAATCCCCAGGGAATTCACAAAATCATCCAGATTGCTGATTTTTCTTGGAATTTGGAAGTTCTACCGACACTGGGACCTGAATTTCTGCTTGGTGATAATAAACGGTAGTGGAACTGTGGGTCACCCGATTAGATGGGCCACGTGTTTTCCAGTTCACCAAAATCCCACTAATCCCTCCACCTTAAATTACTTTGCTCATTGCTATTCCCTCCCTGGCTCCTTTAGACAGATGAGTCTGTGAGCCAATCTACACAAATATTACGTGAGTGGTGAGGCTGTCAACATTGTAAGCACTGATGAAGTAGGGAAGAAGTAGCTAGTTTGAACTCCTTACTTACCTGGAGTAGAGTGAGGGAAAAGCACTGACACTTGTGGTGGGCAGGATGTTGTGTGAGTGGACATTCCAGCTGTTAACTCTGTTCCAAGCCAGGGAGAGACCCACGAATGCCTTAACCTTGGGCAGAAAAGCCTTATCTTCCTACCCTCATAGTGTTAAAGTGACCCTTCCCTTTCCCATGTTGGCCAGGAGGACTAAAGGGGCATCCTGGTGTGACCAGTATGGTGTGGGTCACCAACCAAGTGCTCATGCCTCTGAGATCTCTACTGTATGGTGAATTGCAATGAATGGGATGTTGGCCTATTGGGACATGACGTGCGAGCTCAAGAGAGGGCCAATGAAGGGTCTACTCCTTCATGAGAACCTTGAGAGAGAAAACTTTATACCTAGTACGGTTCTGCTGAATAAAAGATGGAAGCTTGGTTTACACTCTTTAACAACATTTAACAAATTAAAAGCAACCCACAGCGACACAGGTATGTATAAAATATAGAATCTCCCACATCCATTGAAAAGCAGTTTTGTCACAGTGTTACTGTAAGGCCATGCTTATTCTTCACAAAATACTAAAAATTCATAAAGTTTTCATAATGGAAAATACTATTGGTGGTCCTTCTGGAATAGCTTCACATAGTTTTACAGGGGACTCTTAAAGGAGCAGAAATGGGGAAAAGGGAAATTTTGCCATAGCTCACGATTGAGTTGGTTGTTTTTACCTTGAGTTTTCATAAAGGATCCTTCCAGGTGTACCCTCAAAGCCTCGCCGTAGCCCCAGTATGGAAGCACATAAAGGCAAAGAGCCTTGTCTGGAGAGCAGTACTGCTGGAGGACCCTTGGGTTTCATGCACTTTAACATGTCCCAAGGGAAGTATGTCTTTCTGCTGGTCTTACCTGGGGCAGCGTTCCTTTCACTAAAGCAGGGATATCAGCCTTGGTGTAACCAACAGCTGCTAGGCCATCATCAACGTCCAGATCGAATAAGAATTTCCGGAGTGAATCAGCCAACACAGGGCCTGCGTCCTGGGGCCTGGCGGTGTGGATATCAGCTCCTAGAAGACATGAAGCGCTGACTGTAGAGAGGAAGAAACAGACTCTGGGCGTAGTTGAGTCACAAGATGAGCTGAGCGCATAATGTGCACACACTGGATCTCCCTAATGCCGAGCTCCAGGCTGGGGCACCACGTGCCTCCTTCAGCCAAGGCAGCTGCGGGGGAGCTCAGTGGGCTCCTATATTTCCATGGGACTGCCAGTTCCTACATGCCAGCCCTTCATGCGGTGGGAAGAAAAGGAACAGAGCCAAGGAAAGAGGTGCAGAAGGAAGACCAGGAAAGAAGGCTGGGGTTTGGATGAGTTGGAATGAACACCCACAGGGTGTTTCAGGAAAGCACAGCTGACGTGATGGTCAAGGCTTGGAATTTGCTGACATCTAGAGGTGTCTGTGTTCAATGTCTTTTCTCACAGCAATGGCTTAGCAAAGGGCTCCAGGGGCGTCCAATCTCTTTTATTCTCTGCTGCACATTGGAAGAAAAAGAACCGCCTTGGGCCCCACATTAAACATACAAACCCTGACGAAAGCTGATGGGCAAAAAAAAGAAAGAAAATGAAAAAGAGAAAAAGGGTCTGTGCACAATCTCCACAATTTCTGACCCTACAGATAAGCAAGACAGTCCTCACTTAATCTGCATATGGCCCATTGTTGGACACCCTTGGACCCTTTGTAAACACCTTGTGAAACAAGGATACAGAAGCACAAAAATTCCAAAATTTACCACTGAAAAGGAAGACAATACTCTGAAAAAAATGGATTACATATGACTAGGGAGGAAAATATTTCTTCTGTATAGCTATAGGGCTTTTATTTTGGACTCCGTTGCCATAGGGCAGGGTAAGTTCTTCCAAATAAATATTATAGAGCCAGTTAGGCAGAACCAAGAATGTGAAGACTGTCAGGAAGCAGGGTTTCGTATGTAGGTAATAAGAGTGATAGCAATGCAGGGGGAAGAAGGTTGCCAAGGGTTGACAACAACTTTAATAGTTATTAACACATAATACACATACTCACACAGATGGCAATGGGGAAGAGCCATGCATAGCATCCTGACCTCTGGAAGGGTGGCTGTGAAAGACCCCAGAGGAAGGGGACTGATTTCACAGCTCTTAGCACCCCCAACCCCAGTCTATTCTAGTTGAACACATTCACTCCCCAGAACACTCCATAGACATAATGTAGCATTACATAAAGTCCGCCCCAAATGCCGCATGTGTTTTCTCTCGTATTGTTCAAAAGGAGACCTGAATGTACAGTTCACCTCCATCCTGAAGCACATTATTAAATTGTTTCTAGCTTTCTCTTCTGTGAAAGTGAGAACTGTTTCAATAATCCAGGAAAAGGCAGAACAAGATGCATTGCTCTCCCATGCATTGCTGGGAGAGCAGCCGGAAGAAGGTTAAACCTTGCCAGACAAGACCAGCCTGTATTACCCAGCGGCTGCTAAAATATGGATTAGGTGGAGAGGTGACACATGATACGGGGTTTATGAGGTTTTTACATCCCTGGGATTGCTGCCATAAAACACACCATCCAAAACCTCTGTGGTTTCGTATGAAGTGTTTTAGAAAAAAAAAAAAAAAAGAGATGCTAGGAAAGAGAATCCATAGCTCTAAAGTTAAGAAAAATCTAAGATTACATACAGAATCAAAAATATTGAATGGCTAAATGTGGAATAGCATTACAATTTTCTATTTAAGGAGAAAGAATGGGGTTCTTCCAGCCTGGAGTTTGTCTAACAGAGGAACTGCTTTATCAATAATTTTGCTGGTTGCCTGGAATGTTAACTTTAAGTTCTCTTAAGTTTTTCTCATTTACCATATTTACAAAGGGAGCTGAGTTCCACCATATGGCAGAATGACATCTCCAGCCCGAAAAGAAAAAGGGACACTAGATACTTGGTGCTATTTCTCTATAGCACCCAGTAGGAAATAAAGCTCCCTGCCCACTCTCTGCCCTGAGCTGTGTCATTAGCATTCCCTGCACAGCGCCTGGGACTGCAGGAGCACTGGCAAGAGGATGTCTGTGGTCCTTCCCACCTTGCTGGAAATAAAATAATCTCTCCAACGGCTGTGTTAGAAGAGCATAATGATGTTTTCTTTTTAGCTTTTCCCTCCCTACTCTAACTAAACATAAGCCGTGGAATAAGATGTTTTTATAAGTTAATCAAATCCTCAAATCTATTTAAAAGACTTTGTATCAGAAAACACCAAAATTGGCTCAGTGCCTGTGGCCCAAGCAGCTAAGGCGCCAGCCACAGACACCTGAGCTGACGGGTTCAAACCCAGCCCGGGCCTGCCAAACAATAATGACAGCTGCAACCAAAAACTAGCTGGGTGTTGTGGCAGGCGCCTGTAGACCCAGCTGCTTGGGAGGCGGAGACAGGAGAATTGCTTGAGCCCAGGAGTTGGAGGTTGCTGTGAGCTATGATGCGACAGTGCTCTACCCAGGGTGACAGCTTAAGGCTCTGTCAAACAAAACAAAACAAAACAAAAGGAAACACCAAAATTTTACTCACCATTAAAGCTATCCTGAATATCATTTTATCTCTGGTAAGATTCAAAAGGTACTCTGGGTATCTTATTATAAACATTACTTATTCTATAGTATGGAAAACAGATTCCTCTTCTGGGGTATTTTTACCAAGTTTCTAGTTGTTCTGATTCTCTACGATTGAGAAATTATTGTTGTTTCCTGTGTTTGAGTCATTCTATCATTCATTAAACATAGCAAAAGCCATTGATAACATTAAAATGTATAGTTATAATTTCCTCTGGTATGGAAACAGAGTTCCGTTTGATTGTGAACAGACTCTTGAAGCACAAATTTACAGAATTTTAGTGCTAGATAGGACTTTCTGCAAGTCACTGGCATTTTATTATTAAGTTATCCCAAAGCAACATTTTTTGTTATTGTCCTGTAGGGTGTATCTTCAGAAGCAACTCTAGGAAACGCTCCATCGGTAGGGGTCTTAGATTTATGAGGAATAGTTCATACCTAGTATTTCTGCTGTCTCCAGGTGTCTCTCCGGAAACATCTGGGCGGTGAAAGTGAACACCGCTGGGGATGTGAGCACCACAGAAAGGCCATGGGGCTGGGGAGAAAAGATGCATGGTGACGGATGCGTTTTCTCTGCTTATCCCAAATATTAAGCTACTTTCTCCTGAATAGTCAAGAATAGACAAATATATTTAAGGACATTGTGAGGTATATAAGAGTTAGTTAAAGTATTTATTAATATTAATTATTTTACCACCAGTGGGTGATCCACATTGTAATCCTTTGCTTTATATGTCTTCACTAAACCTGAAATTGGGTAAGACATTCCATGGCTAGAAAAGAAAGAAAATCCTCATGTCAACATATAGATACTGGGATTCAAGTTAACAACCCAAAGAAAATCTTACCACAGAGCCTGTTTACAGTCTCTGGACAGTACTGTTACTGCAAATAGTAACATATTTTGCTTTCTTGGATACTTGTAAGGCTATATGATGACACACAGGACATTTAGTGTATTCATTAACTAAACCTCTGAAAGGTTCAAATTCAAACGCTCCTAGTACCGTACAACATTAAAAAGTATCGATCCAGAAGTGGCTCCCCAAACACACTGGTTAACCTTATGATCTTGAACGATGGAGAATTCACTTTGAAGTTTTTGTCACACACTCTGGGCATGTGTTTTCTTTCTTTCTTTTTTTTTTTTTTTTTGTAGAGACAGAGTCTCACTGTACCGCCCTCGGGTAGAGTGCCGTGGCATCACACGGCTCACAGCAACCTCTAACTCCTGGGCTTCCGCGATTCTCTTGCCTCAGCCTCCCTAGTAGCTGGGACTACAGGTGCCCGCCACAACGCCCGGCTATTTTTTTTTTTGTTGTTGTTGCAGTTTGACCGGGGCTGGGTTTGAACCCGCCACCCTCGGCATGTGGGGCCGGCGCCCTACTCGCTGAGCCACAGGCGCCGCCCTGGGCATGTGTTTTCTGTTTGGCCTTGGTACCTGCTGGGCAGTGTGCTCCTGCACCAGCTGACGATGTCAGAGGAAGTTTTGTGAGTCAAGATGTGCTGCATTTGATGACACGAAAGCTTGACCCACCAGTGATTTGTCCTGTTAACAACAGATCCTTTCAAACATTTCAAATTAATAGAGTGGAGTCATAAATGATTATAGAGGCCTTGCTAAGCAGTTCTATTGGACTGATTCCTTGTGTCTGAATTATACCTTCAGGAATTGTTTAGATTTAGTTGGCACTAAGAAAAGATATCGTGGTTTTTGTTTTTACTGAAGTTTCTTATATCCTCTTGAATTCTCAGTGAACAAATAAACAAACATTATAATTGGTTGGATGATTCAGAAAATAAACATTGTGACAAGTTAGTTGATTGAAAATGAAATGCTTTACACATGTAAAATGGTCTGTAAGTCTTAATGTAGGTTATTGGATGACTTCATATTGTGGTGAGCTGAATGAGTATCTGTCCAAAAGAGGGTGCTCGCCGCCCGTCCCTTGGAAGCCAATGGGAAGCTGTTGGTTCTCTGAGTTGTTGGGTACTTTGGGATGTGCTTTACTTCTCTTGGGCTCCACAGTATCCAGAAAATTATTGCTTAGTGTACTTTCATGATGTGAAAGGGCTCGTGTAGCTTTTTAACAATTGTGTATGTTCCTTGTAGAAAATAAAAATCATCCATGATCCCATTTCCTTCTATTCATTTGATGCATATATTTAATTTATAATCATATGGTACATATAATTTTATACATGAATTTTGTTACTTAGTATTACTTGTAAATCTTTCTTATGTAATTTTCTGTTCTAAAATATTATCTTTAACATCCTCATTTTATCCCTTAAGTACTGTTGAAAATTTAGGTTGCTTCTGAATTTTTCAATTGTAAGTAACATTTAGGCAACGAAATTCTTTTATCATATCATGAATATATCTTTAGGCTTGATTTCTAGAAATGAATTAGTGGGCCAAAGGATATAAATATTTTTCTGGCTCTGGGTACATTTTGCTGACTTGCTTTTTTGAAAGATGTTACCAATTTATGCTCTTAGCAGCTGCAAAGTTTGAGGACGACCATTCAATTGCACTTCTCTGGCCAAAGAACTATTCTTAATTCTCAATATTCACTGCATCTCAATTTTAAAGCAACATACCAATAAAGTCCTGGTTAAAGAGACTAGTTCTGGGCTACTGACAAACATTCTGATCCCTTTATTTCTGTGAGCTATTAGGTGAAAAAAAAATCGTGCACTTGAATTTTAAAAATCCAAAGTACTTGGTAAGGATGTAGAGAAATCAGAACCCTCACCCTCAGCTGGTGGGAATGTAAAATGATGCAGATATAAAACAGTCTGGCAGTTTCTCAAAATTTAAACCAGAATCACCACATGACACAGCAATTTCACATCTATGTATATAACAAAAGAAGTGAATACCTGCACACAAATGTTCATAGCAACATTATTTATAATAGCCAAAAGGTGTAACAACCCAATTGTCAATCAACTGATGGACAGATAAACAAAATGTGGTATATTCAAACAGTGGAATGCTATTTGGCAAGAAAAAGGAATGAAGAATTGATATGTCGATGAACCTTGGAAACCTTATGCTAAGAAAAACAAGCCAGCCACAAAAGACCACATGTCATATGGTTCCATTTACATGAAATGTCCAGAACGGGGAACTCTATGGAGATAGAAAGTAAATCCGCAGTTGCTGTGCAGAGATTGGTGAGTGACAGCTAGAGGGCATGGGATGTTTGGGGGGATGATAAAGTATTCAAAAATTCTAGCCTGAGCAAGAGTGAAACCCCATCTCTACAAAGAGTGGAAAAATTAGCCAGGCACGGTGGCATGTGCCTGTAGCTCAGCTACTAGAGAAGCTGAGGCAGGAGGAGTTTGAAGTTGTAGTGAGCTATGACAATGCCACTGTACTTGTAGCCTGGGTGACAGAATAAGACCTTGTCCACACACACAAAAAAAAAAAGTTCAAAAAGATTGTAGCCTGCTTGCCCAACTTTGTATATATACTAAAAATCATTTGAACTGTACATTTTAAATGGGTGAATTGTAAACTATGGGAATTATGTCTTAAAAAGCTGTTATTAAAAAACCCATGACCTCATAAATTGCATTTGAATTAAGAAAATATCTAGCGACTTGAAGTTAAATATCTTCCTTCTATAGAATACTTAAATTTTACCACCTATCCTGAACTATAAACATTAAAAAAATTTTAAAGCAATAGCTTGAGTAAAGAAATAAAATCTCAAATTCTCTTACCACAGATGAACACCAGCATTTCCAAAGCCAATGCCAGCAAAAGCACTTGCCAAATGCATGTGAGACCTTGCTTCAAGATCGTCAGGATTTTTGACAGCCCTGTGAATAATATAAACACCTAACAATAGCACATCAACATTGGCATTTCCTACTGAATAAAAAAGCTGTCTTAAGGAAAGATCTAGAAAAAAAAATGCTACTCAGGAGGAAGAAAAATTAGGTAAGTTATTCAAATGATGCCTTGTCTTCTAAATGAAAACCAAAGGGAAACATATTTTCTCATTAATGCTTTTGGCAAAGACATAATAAACATGCTGTCAGGCTGCCCATGTGATACAGAGTGCCAGGGGAAACAAAACACCGATCCTCAGGTTGGAGAGCTGCTCTAGGAAAGGGCCCTGAGACTCATTCTTCTTCTTCATTTGTCAATGACCTTGACAGCAGCTGTGAATGGGGAGACTGGCTCGCTGAAGTAAGCCCCATTGCCTGGGGCTACCTGCAAGCCAGACCCAACCAGGCCAGCCATCCTCCTGTGACACTGCCTCAAACTCACTGGCTGGGGGCCTCTTTTGGTACCTTTGGGAATTACACATCTATTCTACAATTACCGTGGAAGTGGATATTATTGTAGGATGCCCTTGCTTGCTCCAGGGTCCCCAGTGTCACTTTGGAAAAGCAAATCCTCAAAGGCGGCTTTCAGATCATGCTCGGCCTCCCAGCACTCACTGCGTGGAAACCCTGGCCCAGGAAGGAAGCCTGGAGACCGCCAAGCAAAACTTCTCATTTGCTTTTTTTGTGACTTTGTTGAGTAAGCAGTCCTGTTATGAAATAAAAGCACTGCAACATTTTTTCCCTTTCATTTGGAATTGTTAGGAGTTTGTACCTCCTTTGCAAAGCCCAATTTAGTTCCTAACCCCCCATGTGACAAGGTGAAGCAGCAGATGATGGGGCTCTCAGCTCTTCCTCTGTCCACTTTGGCCCTCACCCCCCATCGAGGCTCTCTGAGCCTCTGTGCTGCCAGACAAGCTTGGCTCCCTGTAATCTGGGTTTGCTCCTGCCTAGTCCGATGCAGCTGCACTTCTCTGGGCATCTCCCAGAGCTTGAAATAGTTCCGAGTCTCTTCCTCCTGCTCTGCTACAAAATGTGATTTCAGTGCCTTCCTAACCGCTATCAGCGGAGCTTCTAGCTCAAGGCCAGAGGAGACACCATGTGCATATCTAGGCCTAGCCTGCTCATGCTCTGTCTCTCCATTACGTGTAAATACAAAAGTCAGTCTGACTTTGCGTAAGTCCTCATGTCTCCTACAAGCTTTCATCTCTAAGTATATTGCTCTCTCCAGAGCCGACTGCCAGGTGCTGCCCCATAGCCCGTGACTAGGAAAGCATGTATGTCTATATTTATATTCGTAAATCTTGTACAACCTTTTAGGAATCCTTTTACATATTCTGCTTTTTATATCTCACATTTTCTCCTAGTAATTTCTTAAATTTAGTTCATGTGAGTTTGCCCAATGGGTGGGTTCCACAGGCCTTTCGGCAGGGCCTGGATGACCACAGCCAACAGCTGCCTGTGTGCGTCTCACTTCTGACCTGTGTAGCCACAGCTCAAGGGACATCTTCCTTCATCCTAGCTTTGGCTTGAGACTTTGAGGAATAAACTTCAATTCATTCTATTTGCATCCTTCATAAACTAGGGAATCCTATTTTGTCCCCTGTTGGCTTCTGCTGTCCTGACGGAGGAGTCCAGTTTTCAACTGCCCTTCCCTCCGACCCCTCCAGAGGCTGCTGGTGGTGGCTGGGGCTTCTATCTGCCCACTGATGGATCTGGCAAAAAGACCTGCTCAGGACATTTCAGGACAGGCAGGTGATATTTCATGTAAGGGGAAAATTTGGGTTTTCTTCTCTGCTTCTATGACCTTAGGGACGACGTACCTCTTCAGATATTTAGCAACGATCCTCAGAGCATGGATGGACCAGAGGTCGCTGATCGGGTTGCTGCCCTGGTACGCCGGCCGCAGCATGGGATTTGAAGGGCAGGGGCTCCTCATGTGGTAGGGGAGGGCAGTGTATGACTCCAGGGCATGGCTAACAAGAAATATTTAAAATACACAGATTGAAAGCATGGTCTTCTTCCTTCCCTCAATCAGGATTGCTAGCTGTCTTGGAAACATTTGGTGCTCACTTTCCTCCAGATGTGCTATTCGATGCTGAGGGGCGCAAGCATTCCACAAGCCAGCCTCCTGTCTGTGACAGTCATTCTTTACTACAGAAATTAAGAGAGGCAAGTTGATATTGACAGTACAACCATGTTTTTTACCAGTATGTGTAAGATCATACTTTTCCAGTGTAAATAAATCCTTATGATGCTGAATTATTATACATTTGAATCATGAAAAAAGTACTGAATCTAGAAAGTACCTTCTTACAGATGATATGAACCATTTTATACCTTGCACTGATCAAATATATTACCAGAGGGTCATAATTAGACTAGACTCCTACTAAGGGTAAGGTACATGGGGAGAGAACAAAGACTTTGGAGTCAGCTGCCCAGATGTAAGTCTTGGCACTTGGACCTCCCTGTTGTGGACATGGCAGGAGGCCCTACCTTTCCTGTGACTCTAGGACAGGGACGAGCAATGGTACTATTTCATGGTGCAGCTGTGGAAATTGAAATGATTTGACACTGTATTTAGAATAGTGCCTGCACATTGAAAAGCTTACTATTCACTATTATTATTGATTCTTGGCCTGAAAAAAAAATATGATCCTTTCTTCTTATGTACTTGAAACTCAGGGTTGGTGATATCAAGCGCTAAGCTTCAGAGCCGCCTCCACCTGCTAGCCCTCCATGGATTCCAGCCCATGAACTGCAGGAGATGAGTAGAGACCTCACTGTCTAGATAATGACGCGGTGGGAACACAATGTAGTGTGAACTATGATTTGCAGGAGTTATAGTTTTCAGTTTTAGAATGGAGGACTTACTTTCTTCTTTTTTTTTGAGACAGAGTCTCACTATGTCACCCTCTGTAGAGTGCCGTCACATCTCACAGCAACCTCAAACTCTAGGTCTCAAGCAATTCTCTTGCCTCAGCCTCCCTAGTAGCTGGAGATTTACTTTCTTCTACAAGTGAGACAAGATCATTAATTTTTGAAGAAAACACTAGAAAAAATTTCAAGAAGTAGTTGGAAGATGGAGGCTATGGCTTTGTGATTCTAAACAGGAAATGCATGAACAGGGCAAGAGTGAGGGGTGTGTGTGTGCAGGACGGGGTGGTCCAGAGTCTGACCTCTGCCATGGATGCATCTAGATTGCATCTTGATTCTGAATCCAGGAGCGGACCTGTATCTCAGGGGCAGGCTCACTGAGCTGAGTTCACACAAACTCTGTATAAAACCTGGAAGCCAGATTACTGATTTTCAGTGAGAAGCCTAACTGTTGAGGGTGACAGACACCCGAGTTTTCACAACAGCACCTTCTCTCTCTGTGGTCAAGTCTAGGATGGCCAATGTATGATCAGCACGGCCCGTGGAGTCCTAACCAGGGGAATCTCTTGAAGGTCTGTCTGTCTTCAGAATAGGTTTTCTCCCTTGGATGGTGCCACCATTTTCCTTCCTTCTGAGTTTGCTTTCCCCCTGATTGACAGTGACATCTCTCTGCCTGTGAGTCATTCACTCAAAGGTGACTGTTTTGGGCCATGATGTATTTATTTTGCAGTTTACAGTTAAATTAGGTAGTCTTATTTATTTTATTTATAGATTATTAGGAGACAGCTAATAATCAAAGTTTTAGCGATATCAAACAGAAAGGGCTAGACATAATTTCCAACAGTCTCTTGGCAGGCTGCAGATTATAGACTTGGACAGACCTGGAAGTGAATCCTGACTCTGTCACCACCTGCTTGTGTGAACCTCATTCGACAGTGATTGATTCAGCACCCATGCTGCGACAGATGCTGTGCCACGAGGCAGGGATACAGAAAGGAATATGACAGCCCTATCCTCACCATGCTCCCAGGGCAGCGGGGAGATGAGCGTGTGAAGAGTGTCTCAAAAACAATACACAGGCCACCACAGGGGCAAGAACGAG
Organism: Nycticebus coucang; assembly: GCF_027406575.1. Lineage (NCBI taxonomy): Eukaryota > Metazoa > Chordata > Mammalia > Primates > Lorisidae > Nycticebus > Nycticebus coucang. The sequence continues at coordinate 16,957,118 of NC_069792.1, read as the reverse complement.
GGGCAGGTGGTCAGCTGTGCTTGAGGAGAGAGGCAGGGAGGCTCAGTAAAGACTCCATTGAGGAGTAGATAGAAAGACAAATTCTCCAAGCAGATAAAGAGCTGACTGTGGGGGACATTCCAGGGCCCTAGGAGTTTGGCTTTTGGACAGTAGGTGTGGAAAGCCACTGAAAATCTGGTAAGGTAGAAGGGAGTGTGTGTGTGCACGCGCCTGTGTGTGTGCATGTGTGTCTGATGGTCAGATCACATTCTGGAAGCTTGTAGAGGCCAGAGTGGAGGACAGATGGAAGGACTCTGGGAGGGAAGCAGGGAGACCAATGAGGGGACTGCTCAGTAATCCAGGCGAGAGCTGGGGCAGAACTGAACCAAGGCATGGGCGATGAAGCTTGAGAACCGGGGGAAGACAGAAGAGCGATTCAAACAGGGCAAGAGATGGGACCCCACAGGCTGGGTGTGGGCGCGAGAGAAGGCAGAAGTTCACACTGAGTCCTGCTACTTGCTAAGCTGGGGGACTCGGGAGGAGAAGCTGTGGAGTGTGGGAGGATTCAGGGAATTAGCAGATTTCATCAAATTTAAGATGCCACACAATATACGACACACCATTTCAGAAAATATACCACTGAGGATAAAAATATACTGTCATACCGTAAGTTTTAAGATATGCCCTGATTCCAGAGATGTTAAAACATGAAAAAATGTGCATGTGCACGTGGAGGGACCAAGATAGCTCTGAGCCCGCCACATGTGAGGTACACGTGGGGTCTGGGGCTCAGGAGGGAGGTCTGTGGTGGAAACGAGGATTAGGGGGCCAACAGCACGTCTTGGCTGAAGCCCAGGAGCGTGCAGTGAGACTTGGGGCAAGTCACCAAACATTTCAAACCCAGTTTCTTTTTGTCAATAAAACAAAGGTCTTGTAGTGAAGACCCTGTGGTGAAGTGATGGTGCCTGTCAGGGGGTGACACAGCTTGTACAATCTGTAGGACCCTGGAGGTGTCAGCTCCCTTCCTAGGCACTCTTCTGTGGCGAGCAGCCTGGGGCATTCCCCAGGTAGCGTGGCCATCAGGGCAGATGGTGGGTTCGGAGACCCTGCATGCCCGCTCACCAGCTCAAACTGCTCCTCCAGCATGCCCCTGTGGCCACAGCTATGATTGGTGGGCATCCACCTTGAAGAGTTGGTTTGTGTCCCACACCAGACCCCACCTAATCACCACCCTTTACAGCGTCAGTGTTTTTATCTAGTAAAGGAGTGAATGACAGTCAAAGCCATTGGGTGCGAATCAACCAATGCTGGGCAAATGCTCTGAGCAACAACACGCTGCCCATAGACCCAGTACAGAGAAAGGCCCTCTAGGTGGCCGTGGTACCTACCACAGCACATCGAAGCCACTGTTGGCAACCACCCGTGCTGGCAAGTGGAGGGTGTGCAGAGGATCAATCAATCCCAGTGTGGGTTTGATGGCTCTTGAAGCAATGCCTAGAATATACAGATTTGCAACAGAGGCTAAGATATGGGCCTTTAATTTTAAAAACATAAATAAATTGCTGGGTGTGGTGGCTCATGCCTGAAATTCTAGCATGCTGGGAAGCTGAAGCTGAGGTGGGAGGATCGCTTGAGCTCAGGAATTTGAGACCAGCCTGAGCAAGGAGACCCTGTCTCTATTAAAAGTAGAAAACAATCAGCTGGGTGAGGTGGTAAGTGCCTATAGTCCCAGCTATTCGGGAGGCTGAGGCCAGACAATCGCTGGAGCCCAGGAGTTTGAGGTTGCTGTGAGTTAGGCTGAAGCAATGAGGGCAACTGTCTCTATCCTGGGCAACAGAGTGAGATTCTGTCTAAAAAGCACAAAAAAACAACCCCTTTCCCCCAAATAATTAAAAAAAAATAAATGCCTTTAAGAGAATAAATCACATTATATTTTATATTTAATCAAAATATAAAAATATGACAAGATTCATTCTCATGCGGGAAAGGAACAAGAGCAGTGGAGAGAGATTTGGAGTCAGAAGCCCGGGGTTTAGTGGTGAGCGGGAGCTGCTCCCCGCCGGTTCCCAGGAGGCGAGCTATGCATCTTTTCTCAGCTCCTGGGTGAGTGATGTCATTGGCTGTGGTGGAAGCATTTCCACCACAGAAATTGGCAAACACTACAAATCAGGGCTTATTTGTTTATTATTAAATTCCAGAGAGCTGGTTTAATCGCACATCACTCGTCCTGTAACTTGCTTTGTGTCTTTGGGCAAGTGACTTAGCCTCTCTGAGTTTTCTATATGGTTACACTGTGTCATAATAATCCAGGGCTTCCATCCCTCACAGTCCTGCTGTAGGAATCAAGTGAGATAATATTATGCCACAGTCTTTAAAAAACTGTAAGGTAGCATTTAAGTGATGGCTACTATTATTGTCTCTAACAACGTCAAAGGATAATGTAATTTAATTCCAAAAAGAGAAGTTACTGTAAATGCGCAGGTGAATGCCAATTTCTTCTCCCTGCCAGATTCAAGGAGAGGGACATCTCTCCTATATTATCTAAAAGTCAGTGAGCGAGAAGAGGAGGGCTTGAAAATGACTAAGAGGACAGAAGTGGAACAGACGTTACCGGGGAATAGGGTTGGAGGGATTAGCTGGGATGGAGCATGAAGGAACTTGATACCATGATGAGGATGTTTCCATTTTGATTGGGGTGGTGGTTACATGGGCATAGATATTTGTCAAAACTCATCAAACTATATTTTTAAAATGTGTGCATTTTATTATATAAAAATCACGTCTCAAAAAAATGATTTGAAATGGTGGTGCCCATACTCAGTGGGTAGGCGCAAGCCACATATACCACCGCTGGCGGATTAGAATTCAGCTCGAGCCAGCTAAAGCAACAACGACAATTGCAACTGCAATCAAGGCTAAACAAGTTTCTAAACTGCAACAGAAAAAATAGCCGGGCATTGCAGCAGGCGCCTGTAGTCCCAGCTCTCAGGAGGCTGAAGCAAGAGAATCGCCAAAGCCCAAGAGTTGGAGGTTGCTGTGAGCTGTGAGCTGTGACAGCACAGCACTCTACCCAGGGCAACAGCTTGAGACTCTGGAGACTGTCTCAAAAAAAAAAAGAAAAAGAAAAAGATTTGAAATGTAAAAATGATGTCAGAGAGAGGAAACACCCATTTATCATTAATATGCAGTCACTAACTTGGGAAGAAAATGGCAAATTAAGGTTCATAGCATTTCAATATGCTTTTGTAGGTAATTCTCAAAGAGAAAGATTATTAACCTCCTTCATACCTTTATATGTACTTGGAAAAAGAAAAAAATGTGCATATGTACATGCCTTTACCTTAACTACATAACTCCTTGATTTTTGAAATATTAGGATCAAATATTAGGATGTTGAAAGGTATAGGGAAAATTCAAAAAAAATTATAGGCAAAGTTCTTACCAGTTTTTACTTTTAAGTGTTCATAGTCGAAAACGGCAATACCAGTAGTTTCACTCCCAGTTCCTGTGGTAGTTGGGACTTCAACAAAGTAATAGTAATTTTAATAAGGCATCTAAATAAAGGTCAGTGGAAATATTTAATTCAGCCTTAGGAATAAAGAACAACGTTAGAAAAGGAAGTTTTGTTGACGCTCTTGCTTGTCTGACATATGTATTAACATGTAGGTCAGTCTAACAGGTATGATATTAACAGGTGACTGCATTAATAGTTGTATGTGAGGTCTGTATCTGTATTAGGATGCATGTTTAACATGTAGGTGATGTCCATGTCTACTTTAATGCACATGAATGTTTAACATGTATCCTAACTGTGTCCACCTCATGAATGTGCATGTGTGTGTAACATGCATGATGTCTGGACTACCATGCATCTGCATTCCACGTGTATATGTGACCTCCATATGTGTGTTAATATGCATGTATGATGTCTATGTCTGCGTAAACACACATGCACGCTGAGCACACATATGTGTTTAATGTGTACATGCATGACGTCTGTTTCTGCAGAACTTGTGTGTTCAATGAGTATGGCGTCTGTATCTGCATTAACACGCATGTGTGATTTCTCTGTGTGACGTGATGTCTGTGGTAATAGATGTGTACGTCAATCATACAGATGTGTGATGTCTGTGTCCATATTATCAGCAATGAGCTCTGGGAACCTCAGGCTCCTCTAGGCCAGAACTTAAGCAGCTGCAGCTGGGTATTCAAAGGCGGCCTCCCAGCACCTCTGGGGGTACCTCTCATACATATCTGCCGGCTCTAAAAGACATCTTTATTCTCTCTTGGCAGCCAGCATAGGAACACTCTGCCATTGCTGAGCGCTGTGGTTTTGCAGTTCTGTCAAGTTTCTAAACTTTACTAATCACCCCTCTGTGTGATGCTGACACAGTTTCACCAGAGGGTTCCATTTGCCAGATGCCAATTACGCCGCTCCCCGCTGCTCCCCATTCAGGCCAAAGCAGCTCATCTGCCAGGGGCTCATCACAGGCTGTTCACAGTGTATGTGGGAGATCGGAGAAGACAAAACTTTTGCATTGAGGATACTTCCCAGGTACCAGTTAGTGAATTTTAGCTGTAAAACTTTAAATAGTAATATGCTAGCAGCCATAAAAATGGGAGAAAAGAATAGAACAGAAAACCCCAAGGTTCCCTGTGGAAACAAATCAGCTGTTCTTATTTGGATTTCTATGTCTCTTCCCTGGGCAGCCACATAGTAGATGTAGCAAGAGCGATGTGGCCATGCTGGCCACATGTCCCAGGGAAGAGACAAAGCCTGAGGTCAGCTGAAGAGCCATTATGTGGAAGAAAGGATTGAGTCATCACCAGAAAAATAACAGGCAATGTTCTCCTTAAACTCCACAGTGGCTGGCAAAATAGGACAAACAGTGGGGTTTAGAGGACAAACCTGCTGCCAGAGGGATCTATGGAACCTAAGTGATGACCTTCATCCTCCTCCATAGCTGAGATCTGTAAACCTACCACTGACACAAATTGTCTCTATCTGTATAATAACAAAGACTAGAATTTTTAAAGGAATAAATGGCTATTTATTTTGATCTCCAAACCAGACATTGATTTGAAATAAACAAATGAGAAAGCTTTAGAAACATATATGCTGAAAGGACTGGCTTGCATTTTTCCTAAGGCCTTTTGCCAACTGCAAAATAAAACAAGGAAATAAACAGTCTTTACCTGCAATTAGAGGCTTAAGAGGCACAGACACAGGCTTTCCCTTCCCAATGGGGGCGTTGACATAATCTAGGAAATCAGAGTGAGGGCTGGACGCATACAGATTAGCAGCTTTACAGGTGTCCATGGTGGAACCACCACCCACAGCAACGTAGGCATCAAAAGCTCCCTTTTGGGCAAACTCAATAGCTTCCATGAAGCTTGGAGAAGTGAAAATAAAAAAACGTTAGGTCATGTTTTTTGGAAATATATTACCATGCCATTCAATAAGGCCTGGGCAAGTTTTAATCCATAGTGATGTGTGGCGGCTTCCGCTTAAAGGAAGACAACAAGGCAAGCATTACCTCGTATATGTTGGTTCCACCCTCACATTATCGAACACCTGAAAGTGGATGCCGTTCTTCACTAGGGAGTCCATAACTACTTGCACAGGAGGGAGCTGGGAGAGGTTCTTATCTGTCATCAAGCAAACATTTTTAGCACCCATGTTTTGTAGATCCTACAAAAAAGTTACAAGTTAGATTCGATTGCACTGGAACTGCAATAAGCTCTTCTGGGGAACTATAGCATCGCATATTTAAAGAAATAAAATACTCAAGCTGGGTGTGGTGGTTCATGCCTGTAATCCTAACATTCTGGGAGGCTGAGCTCAGGAGTTCAAGACCAGCCTGAGCAAGATCAAGACCTGGTCTCTACTAAAAATAGAGAAATCCATTAGCTGGGAGATGTGGGGGATCTGTTGTCCCAGCTACTTGGGAGGCTGAGGTAGGAAGATCGCTTGAACCCAGGGGTTTGAGGTTGCTGTGAGATAGGCTGATGCCACGGCAGCCTCGCCTGGGCAGCAGAGTGAAATTCTGTCACAAAAACTGGATTTTTGTTTGTTAACTTGTTTTACAAGACATGTAACATTTACAGTAGGATATTGGAGATGTCTCAAATACTTGCCATGCCCACTTCTTTTGTAACTCCTGCTCCATATCTAATATTTGAAACAGCCATCTGGGGAAAAAAAAAAAAGATTTAGGTGTAGGGTGTATTAAAAAGCTGGCCACTCCATTTCCCAAAGCCTGAAATTATCTCCCACTGTCTGTAGCACTAAGTCCATACTCCTGAGCACCGTCTTCTGGGTCATCCCCAACCTGGCCTCCGATGCGCTGCACTTGGCTCCAGTCACATTGGACTGATTTGTCTTTTCCCAATCCCATCAGTTGGTCTCTTAGCTCCAAATGCCTGCCTTCCCTACCTCTCTTCGCTCACTCATCCGGCCACCTACCCAAGCATGCATCCATCTGTCCTCCCACCCAGGCGCAGCTGCTGAGTGTTTGCTGTGTTCCGATCCCAGTGCTAGCCTCTGGTAACACAACTGTGAATAACAAGCGCACGCCTCCTAAAGCTTGCAGGTTGGAGAGGAGCTTTCACACACTGCTCAATGGATCACTTTTGGCAAGAAGACACATTTTGTTTGACCCATCTTATGTTAAAATTTCTTTCTCTGAATAGGCTGACCCTTAAAAATCAGGATGAAAAAATCCAAATGTGGCCGTCTGAATTTTGTTCTCTCATGTATAACCTGGCATCTGCATTCCCACCAGCTTGCTGTCAGGTGGAGCCACGCCCTCAGAACCTGCCTCCCAGAATTAATTGTTTCTTTTCTTTTTTTTTTAGAGACAGAGTCTCACTTTGTTGCCCTCTGTAGAGTGCTGCGATGTCACAGCTCACAGCAACCTCCACTCTTGGGCTTAGGTGATTCTCCCGAGTAGTTGGGATTACAGGCACCCGCCACAATGCCCAGCTATTATTTTATTGCAGTTTGGCTGGGGCCGGGTTCGAACCTGCCACTCTCCGTACATGGGGCTGGTGCCCTACTCACTGAGCCACAGGCGCTGCCTAGATTAATTGTTTCTTTACTCTTGCTTCAACAGATTTCTTTGACCTCTTTTAGAATTGTTATAATTACAAAATGAAAGATTTCACCCATAACATATTAAAGTTGGAGAATTTGTATAGGGAATTTCTCCTCTACAATATAACAGGGAATTTATCCTATTTTGATGTCTGTACAGAAGACAGTATTTTAGACACTGTTCATGCTCTCAGATTTATATCCCATTATTCCAACAAGGTACTTTGTTAATAGGGCAAAACAGAGATTATGAAACATCAATTAGTAACAGATTCAAAATGAAATAATAATTCACTAGCAGATGCTCTAGTTTTATTTTTTCAGGTCATTCATAAAAGAAAGAATGGGTTGAGTAAATTTACCTCAAAGGCATAATCTGTTGTTTTCCCAGAAGGTGAAAGTGCAGGAGCTAGAAATGTAAAAATTAACATTAGAGTAGGCCTCAAAAACAAAGCTTACAGGTTTTTGATAGTAAAGTCTAGCAGTAAACATAAGTATTTCCCTTGAAGTCTTAAGTACAACATATTTTTTTCAGGTTTCACTGTTGTGTATCAAATTAGAATCCATACTTGCATTTTAAGATATAATGAAATGCTAACTTGAGGCTAACTCTGTGAAGACAACATAGTTAAATGTTTTCTCCCTTGAAATTAAAATATATGTTGGAAAACATAATGTGTACAAAATCCTCTAGGGGGAAAATATTGCCTGGAATCTGGAGTTGGATTATTGTTAGAGAACAACTACTAGTGAATTCTTTAGAGTCCTGCTTACACTTACTGCAACTGTGATTATTTGTGTGAACCAAATTCTTTATTTTTATTTATTTATTTATTTATTTACTTTTTGAGACAGAGTCTCATTATGTCACCCTTGGTAGAGTGCCGTGGCGTCACTTCTCACAGCAACCTCCAACTCTTGGGCGTAAGCGATTCTCTTGCCTCAGCCTCCCAAGTAGCTGGGCCTACAGGCATCCACCACAATGCCCGGCTAGTTTTTGTTACGGTTGTCATTGTTGTTTAGTTGGCCCGGGCCAGGTTTAAACCTGCCAGCCTCGTTGTATGTGGCCGGCACCCTACTCACTGAGCTATGGGCACTGCCCTGAACCAAGTTTTTTAAATAAAGATAACTTATAGTCAAATATTTATGCTTTTCAGGCTTATGTATACATGAAGTTTAGTTTTCTTGGTGAAATTCAGTAAAAATTTACATAAACTGCCATTTTTTTTTGCAAAGTACCAGGCTTTAATTATGTTTTTACCATACATGATTTTACATAATTTTCTGTCATTTTTCATATTGGAACAAAATATTCATCCTTGTTTTTGTCTATTTATTTATGTTAGTCCTGGTCAGACATATGATAAGTCTACAAAACAATTTTCATAACTTTTCTTTTGTTGTTAAGAAGAGAGCGGAACTGGACAACAATCTACCTTGGGCTCCCTGAGAGGAGGTATCAGGGCATCCTTAATTACAAATCAAATATCTTTGATTCTTTTAGGCTTTGAAGAAATACAGTAGAACCTCTGTAAGCTGACTACTGAAGAGACTGTACCAAAGTAGTCAATACCAGGAAGTAGGCCTACTGTACTGAAATGCCCCTGTGGTTCATGTCTGGTCTATGAAAATTAGGTCAATTGAAGGAGGTGGTCAACTATGGACATTTCTTTGTAATCTATGATTCCTGTCACTAAGATTTAAGATATAAATACGATCCTAGAAAACAGTGAGTCTTTCTCTAAATTATTAATTTTAATCTTCTGATAGGAAATTTCTAATTCTTTGTTGAAACGGACTAAGAATTAGAGAAATCTAGCTGTTGACAAAATTCTACGTATGTTCAGAGGTCCTTAAAAGCTGAGCATGCTTTTCCTGCCTGGTGGATGGTGGTTAATGACCAGGAAGTTCCCAGGCTTGTTCTGAAGGGTCAGCCACAGCTCAGGTTAGTTACTTTCTCTATTCTACTCCCCAACAGCCTTCACTGAAGGTTTCTGCTTGGGATCCCCTATGGTCAGACCCCCTGATTTCCATCCTTTGTCTTGCTGTTTAGATTTGACCTTCAAAGAGACAAAAATCAGCTTTTGTGTCAGTAATTCATGTGACGTTCCCTTTTTTTTTTTTTTTGAGGCAAAGTCTCACTTTGTTGTCCTTGGTAGTGCCATGGTGTCATAGCTCACAGCAACCTCAAACTCTTGGGATTAAGTAATCCTCTTGTCTCAGCCTCCTCGGTAGCTGGGATTACAGGTGCCCACCCATAACAATCTGTTATTTTATTAGGTACAGGGTCTTGCCGTTGCTCTGGCTGGTCTTAAACTCCCAAGGCAATCCACCTGCTTGGCCTCCCAGAGTGCTAGGATTAGAGGCATGAGCCACCGCTCCTGGCCTCACGTGACATTCTTAAGGACATGCTAAAACTATATGGAGCTCCCTGCTTCTCTTTGACCATGGAGTTCGGTGAATTTGGTAATGATTAAGATATTTGTGGCAAATGAAATGTGTCATCATTTTTAAGTATTAAGAAATAGAATATTGGCTCAGCTCCTGTAGCTCAGTGGCTAGGGCACCAGACACATACATAGGAGCTGGCAGGTTTGAATCCAGCATGGGCTTGTCAAACAACCATGACAACCTCAACCAAAAAATAGCTGGGTGTTGTGTCGGGTGCCTGTAGTCCCAGCTACTTCGGAGGCTGAGACAAGAGAATTGCTTAAGCCTAAGAGTTGGAGGTTGCTGTGAGCTGTGACCCCACAGCACTCTACCTAGGGCGACAGCTCAAGCTTCCGTCTCAAAAAAAAAAAAAAAAAAGAATATTATTCTAAAAATTGAAACAAACAAGCATTCTCTCTTTAGGAACCACACTGTTCTTTTAGTCTCTTTCTTTTATAGATGTCTCAGAACCTTCTAAAGACTTCGTCTTGATTAATTCTGTTTGATGAACTCAGACATTCTTAAAATCTTATCTGTCCCCCATTTTTGGCTTTCGCAAAACATTCTTTGTTTTTCTTTTTGAGATTAGGTCTCACTATATCGCCCTGGGTAGAGTGTTGTGGCGTTACAGTTCACAACAACCTTAGACTCTTGGGTTCAAGTGATTCTCTTGCCTCAGCCTCCCAAGTAGCTGGGACTACAGGTGCCCGCCACACTGTCTGGCCATTTTTTGTTGCAGATGTCATTGTTCAGCTGGCCTGGGCTGGGTTCAAACCCCACAGCCTCAGTGTATGTGGTTGGCCTCATGACCACTGTGCTATGGGAGCTCAGCCTGGCAAAACATTCTATTTAAAATAGAAAAACAGGCTGTGCGTGGTAGCTCATGCCTGTAATCCTAGCTCTCTGGAGAGTGCCTGAGCTCAGGAGTTCAAGACCAGCCTGAGCAAGAGTGAGACCCATCTCCACTAAAAATAGAAAAACTAGCTGGGTTTGTAGCTGGGGCCTGTAGTCTCAGCTTCTGGGGAGGCTGAGGCAAGAGAAATGCTTAAGCCCAAAAGTTTGAGGTTGCTGTGAGTTATGATGCCAGAGCACCCTACACAGAGTAACAGAGTGAGTCTTCCTCTCAAAAAAATAAAAAAAAGAATAAAATAAACAAAAGACAGTAAAATAAAATAGAAAAGCATTATAAATGACAGTGAATGTATATTTGAGCCAAACTTGTACCCAGTAGCTTAATTCAGGTAACCCGCATCGTTAGAGCTGAGTATTACCAATTTCATCAACCTTCCTCTCACACGCCTTGATTTTCCTGATTTACATTTTGCCCAAATGTATTCTAAGTGCCAATTGTAGAAATCAAAATTGTGTGTAGTTTAAAAAAATATAAGTATTACCTTGCGAGTAAGTATGAGAATGAGTTGGGCACTGGCATCTAGGGAAAAGGAAAAAAGACAAAAAACAAAAGTAAAGTGAGACTGGAAACCCCAAAATGAGAAGCCTTAAATTAGGTAACTCACATTGCGTTCTAAGATGTTATCAAACTGGCAGTTTATTGGCAGAGTCTGTGCAAGAGTGAAAACCCACCAGAAACCACTACAGAGTCAACTCAGCGTCTTTCCAGAGGAGCAGGTTTACTCTTTCACGAATTCATTTATTTATATTTAGTAGGCATTCACTCCTATGCCTGTGGGCGCTGTGATACGCTCTCTGGAGGTACCAGCAAGTTTAGGATGGGGCCCCTGATTTCCACCAGCCCCAGCTCTTACTGGGTGAGGCGCTTTGACCAAACTGACCCGAGGTTAACTGCACTGGTGCGCTTCTCCTCATCTCCCCCACGCTGGGAACGCTCTTGTGTTTTCCCAGCGTCTTCAAAGTGTTTCATTTTTATTCAAACTCCAGACTCGAGCCTCCGGGAAGCCTCCCCGAGCCGGCAGGACTCTCAGGTCCCCAGATCGGGTCCCAACCCTCGCCCGCCCGCGACACGACCCGGGCGCGCCCACGCTGGACACGCTCTGCTGGCCGGGGCCTCCACTTCTCAGCCCGCGTCTCCGCAGATCTGCACGCCCTCCTTTTGGAAACGCTCCCCTGGCTCCTGCCTCCCTTTCCTGTCCGCTGTCTCCCGTTTCCTGGCGCCCGGCCCTTCTCTGGCCTTTCTTCTGCTCCGTTTCTGAATGGGGGTCAGAAAAAAGTTTTTACGTTTCTTTTAGTGGCCCAGTGGCCCCTATCAGTAGTGGGGTCTCGGGAGATAACTGCGCGCGTGACTTCCTCCTGCCCGCCAAAAATTCAAATTTGGAATTAAAACATACGAAGGGGGAGACGGGGGAAGGAATGAAAAGGGTTGATGTGAGCGGCCGTCCAGATCTCGAAAATTCGAATTGTGAAGTCAAACCGAGCGGGGCCGGGAGCGAGATTCCGTAAGTCAAGGCTGCCCCCTAGCGGTCGGCGCCGCCCTGGGCTCCCGCGCCGGCCCCAGCACCGGGGGGCTTTACTTTCGAGAACGGTCTCAGCTGTGCGCTTTGCAACCACGAGAGAGGCAAAGGGGAGAAAAATATCCAGACTCAAAGCTTTGTAGCGCGAATGCTTCTGGGGCACGTGCTTCCTCCTTCCCCTCTCTCTTATTTTTTTCAAGCTCTCAGGCCACCCCAACTCCCATTGCCACTTCTTCACTTGTGGTCTGTCTCCTACCCCCTCGAGCCTTTTCAGGGCTGGCTTCTTCCCAGCATTTCCTAGTCCGCCCTCCTCACCCGCGCGCTCCCCTCCTGGACTACGTTTGTTGGCAGCGTTTTCTTGTCGTCAACGCTTTCCTTGGCCCCGAAACCGGGCTGTTCCTCACTTCTCTGGCCCAGCACCTCGCCGGACAGCTGGGGGCGCTGCGAGCTCCCTTCGCTGCTTGCCGGGCTCCCTCCCGCTGTTCTTGCTTCGGCTTCTTCAGGGTCTGCCCGGGCCACCTTCGACCCTTCTGACTCCTCTTCCTCCCTCGCCCTTTCCAACCCCTTCTCTCGGGACCCTGCTGCTGTCTGTGCCGCTGTCATCTCCCATCAGGTTCCCGACTAGCTCCCAGAGGCTCCGCCTTTGCCGCCTCTGTTCCCCACACTGTGGTGGTGGGGCTTGTTTCCAAAGATGTCGCTCCCTTGTTTAAAGCTGATTCAGTGGCTCCCCAGGGATCTTGGAGGAGTCTCGGCTTTGGCCCGGCCACCGGCTCCATCTCTGCTTAGGCCTCCTAGAAAATTAACTTTTTCTTGTCCTTGTATGAGCCACAATCTTTCTTTCTCCCCTCCAGAACTTTGCCCTTGTCTGGAACACGCTTTCCTTCCCTCTTCAAGATAACTTTTGTACTTTCCCTAGCAGGGGCAATGCTCCCTGAGGCCCCAGGCCCCAGGCCCCCACCCCTTCTCTGGAATCACAGTATGGCGTCCCCACTGTTATCACACTGTATTGCTGGAGCTGTTTAGCTGTTTTCCTATTTCCATCTGCCTGTGGACTGTCGATTTAGTGATGCCAAGGCAAGATTTAACCTTCCCCACAATTTTATTTGTAGTAGTTAGCACAGTACTGGGCACAAGATAGTGATTAGTACTGATTAAATGAATAAAAAATGAATTTGGACATTTTCATTTCCTTGGCCCACCTCTTTCTTTTCTTGATGTGCAAAGACAGAGAGCCCAACTGGGGTGGGGAGAATAGGCTATCGGCTCCTGAGAAGCACGTGAACTTCAGAGTAGGGGCCTCACCTGCCTTGCCTGCTCTGGCACTCTTATTCTGGCTTCCCTCCTGGTTTCACTGATACACTCCTAGCATGGCTGGCAAAGGCTGACACTCCTCTTGCTCACTAAATCTCAGCCTTGCCCATGCACTCAAGGACATCACCAGCACTTCTCTCTTTCAGATGTTACTTGTCAGCTTATTTTCCCCATATTATATTACAAAACCAGAAACCTCTGTCCCTCTTTCCTCTCCCTTTCCTGTTCCAATCTTTCTCCTCTCCTGCTAACCATACCTTTCTAGTTTCTCTTCTCACGTGCTTGTTGCAATGGGTTTTTGCCCCAAACTCCACTGACAAGCTTCCCAGCTCCATACTGTCCTCTGCCAGCTGAATTCAGTTCTCTGTTCCATCCTCATCTTACCTGACCTGTCAGGGACATCCTCGTGTTCCTCTTCTCCCCTGGAAACACGTTCTTCCCTGGCTACTCTTGGTTTTCTTCCTGCTGCACTAGATGTTCCTGGCCTCCTTTCTTTTCATGCTCTTGACTCTGAACCTTGGAGGGCTCAGACTTCAGCCCTTGCACCCTTCTTTTCTGGCTTCATGCTCATTCCCTATGTCATCACCTGGTCTCAAGGCCTCGAATACCTTCTATGTGGATGACTTCTACATTTATCTTTCAGCTTGGGCCTCTCTCCTGAGCTCCAGATTCAGCTGCCTCCTGCGCATCTCCACTTGGATGTCCATGAGGCATCTCCCATTTTCCCAGTTGAAGGCTGAACTCCTGGGTCTTCCCTATCCCAGTTTAATGCCGATTTCATCCTTCCAGGCCAGAACACCAGGTCATCCTTGGTTCCCTCCCCATCTACCTCAGTCTCTTGTTCTGAAACCAGATCAGTTGTGCTCCACCTCTGCATACCTTCCCTGAGAACCACATGGTTTATGCCCTCCTTCCATGGTCTTTCTGGTACTTTCTCAGGGAATGTGGTGGGCTCCGGAAGACAAAGTCCTCATCTCGGGAACCTGTGAATGTTACCCTGTATGATAAGAGGGACTTTGCAGGTGTGATCAAGATAGGCTCTGGAGATGGGGAGATTATGCTGGAGTATCTGTGTGGGTCCTAAAGGCAACCACACATGTCCTTATACTAGGAATGCAGAGACAGATTTGACAGAAAAGGCACAAATGTGACCAATGAAGCAAGATGTGGTAGTGTTGGCTGCGAAGATGGAGGAAAAGGCCACAAGCTAAGGAATGCAAGCTATGGCTTGCTTTATTTATTTATTTATTTCAAGCTACGGTTTTAGAAGCTGGAAAAAGTAAATGGATTCTTTAGAGCTTCAAAAGGATGTGTGGCCCTGCTTACACCTTGCTTTCCGTCTAGTAAAACTAATTTTGGCCTTCTGACCTCCTGATCTGTAAGAGAATGTGTGTTGTTTTAAGTCACTAAGTTCATGGTAATTTGTGACAGTAGCCCTAGGAAACTAGGAGAGTGAGGGCTGCTCTGACCATCTCTGAAATTGCATCTCTTCCTCAACATCCATCCCCCTGTATTTTCTCTTTAATACCTATCAACAGCTATTGTACTCTAAATTTTACTGGTTTGTGCCCCATGCCCCACACTGGCACGTAAGCACACTGATGGCTTAGTTAGGCTGTTTTGGTCCTTCGTGTGCCCCAGGGAGGAAAACACAGCCAAATAAAGTACATCTATGAAGAGTGACTCTCTCTCCAGGGTGTTCCCCCATCTTGTCTCTGTCTCCTTTGGTGCTGGTTCTCGTCCCTCCACTTGGTGGCCGGCAATGCACCTGCGATGCGGAGTGAGTGGCAGTGGAGGCTGGGGTGCATGCCCTGGCCAAAGGAGGCAGCCACCATCTCACTGCAGCCCCAGCTCACTTTTTCTGGACTAAGTGTGGGCCTCCATTTTCCAATTTTCCAAGATTTCTATCTGAAACCTCCCACTTTTTAAAAGTTTACCCTATGAGAAAAATAACCACATGCATAAGAAAGACAGTGCCACTTCCCAGTTCCCCCCTCAGCCCTTTCCTTCAGGTCTAGTTTACCAGGGCCTTTGCTCCCACAGCCGTGGTTTCAACCGTCCTCTGTACACACAATGAATTTCCAACTTGCTCTTGAGCTTTAGAACACAATTACCTACTGGTCTTCACCTGGATATGCCAGAGACATGTCAAACTCAAAGTGCCCAAGACTCAGTTGCCATCTTCCTCCCAAAGCCAGCCCTCCTAAAATCCCTACTTTGGTAACTGGCCCACTGTTTACCTGGGTGCTTGAGCTAGAAATCTCAGCTCCTTCCATCTCACTCATCAGATACAAAATCTTGTAGATTCTAATCAATTCCCGAACAGTTCTCCTATCTGCCTCTCCCTGGTGCCTGAAGCCATTATCTTTAAGTTGGCGCACTACAATGACCCACAGTTTTTCCCCTTCACTCTACACTGCCACCAGAATGTGCTAACATAATTCTAATCATGCCACATTCTCTTCTTTTTTTTTTTTTTTTATTAGAGACAAGAGTCTCATTTTGTTGCCCTTGGTAGAGTGCTGTGGTATCACAGCTCACAGCAACCTCCAGTTCTTGGGCTTAGGGGATTCTCTTGCCTCAGCCTCCCAAGTAGCTGAGACTACAGGCACTGGCCACAATGCCCGGCTATATTTTGTTGCAGTTTGGCCAGGGCCAGGTTTGAACCTGCCACCCTAGGTATATGGGGCCTGCGCCCTACTCACTGAGCCACAGGTGCCACCCAACCACACTCTCTTCTTATGCAACCATTTAAAAAACATTTTGCATGGCACTGGTTCCACGGGAAATGAATAGTCTTGCATAACAGAGTTCTTATAATGACACAGGCTTAAAAATCAAGAATTTGAACACAGCACAACTTTTTTCTTCTGCAGAACTTCTCAGAGTCCTCCCTGTTCCAATGTACATCTTGACTTTCTAAGAGGACAATACAGTAGTTAGTAGTTTCCCAAACTTATTTGGCCACGGAATTCTTTTCTTAAGGGGAATTTCAAGGTATTAGTGTTTCATGGTGAGAAATACTGCTTCAATAGCTTTCCATTATCTATAGGACACAATTCAAATTTCTTAGCATAGGCCTGAGAACAAGAACTGTGAACCCAGAGCACAAGTCAAATTATTCTCTATGCCTTCATCTGAAGATAGTACGTCAGAGGGTTGTTATAAGGATTAAAGTTACTATTACCTAATAGTGCATTCAAAGTGCACCTGGCACATGGTCTTTTACCAGCTACTGTCTTGATCCTCACCTCCTATGGAGGTAGGTCCAGACTTCACTTTTTGATCCTAGAACTCTATCTCTCCATCTCTGACGTTGCTCTTCCCTCTGCCTGAAATTGTCTCCAC
Organism: Nycticebus coucang; assembly: GCF_027406575.1. Taxonomy (NCBI): domain Eukaryota; kingdom Metazoa; phylum Chordata; class Mammalia; order Primates; family Lorisidae; genus Nycticebus; species Nycticebus coucang. Next base: position 16,940,525 of record NC_069792.1, on the reverse strand, counting down.
TGTCTCTTCTTTCTCCCCCTTCCCTGTTTTTCCAGGCTGGCTTGTGCACTTGCACAATCAACTATTTGTCAGGTGACTACTGTGTACCTGGCATTTCTGGAGGCATGGCGGGTGCGCACTGCGGTATCCCCTTCCCCAATTTTTTAAAGTAACCAGAGGGGCACTGCGTGGGCACGGCTGCACCCCGCCGTCCTCAGCCCACCCCCGACCCCGGACTCACGCTGCGTGCTGCAGCTGCCTCAGCAAGTGCGCGACCCGGGCTCTAGCAGCTGCGGCCATGGCTGCGCGGAGTTCTTGTCCCTGCCCGCGGGCGCCGCCCCTCGGCTGGCCAATCCTGGTCGCCGCCCTCCTCCCGCCCCTTCAGGCACTCTGCCCACCCGTCCCGCTAGGTCACCTGCCAAAGGTCTGACCTGGCTCCGAACTGTTCTCCCACATCCCACGAGGACTCGCAACCAGACCCACAACTGCCCAGCTTCAGTCCCACCACCCACCTTTGAAGCTGCAGTGGAAGGTAACTGCTCCACTGCTCCGTAGGGTCTTGGGTACTCTTACACCTCAGCACCTAGGATCCTCTACTTCTGGTATGTTGGGGAAGAGTAGAGGAACAAGGATATTGTTTTTACTTTGCCTTCTCAAAGTATTTTAAAATATCAAGACCCTGCATTTAAATTGTTCTAACAGTAAACAAGAAACTTGCAGAGCCGAGTCCTTTAAAAGAAAAAACAGCACAGTGGTTACAGCGCCAGCCACATATTCCGGGGCTGGCGGGTTCCAACCCGGCCTGGGACTGCTGAACAACGACAACTGCAACAAAAAATAGCAGGGCGTTGTGGCAGGCGCCTGTAGTCCCAACTACTTGGGAAACTGAGGCAAGAGAATCAATCGCTTAAGCCCAAGAGTTTGAGGTTGCTGTGAGCTGTGTCGCCACAGCTCTCTACCGAGGGCGATATAGTAAGACTCTGTCTCAAACAACAACAACAAACAAACAAACCCGCCCCCCAAAACCAAACCAAACCAGGAGCAGTGCTGCATCTCACTGCTTAAGCAAGCCTAAAAACAAAAAAAAAAATCCCCGAACATTAGGCAACCACAGAAAAACACAGAATTTAAAAATTAAATGCTCAGTGAACGGCTTTGCTTTCCACAGTGCCATTACAACGTTCACCAGTAGTTAAAACTCGCCATGATTATACTATACTCTGAGAGGGCCATATCCATTATGTCCTAGTGGACAAGAAAATTAAGGAAGGCAAAGTTCAACATTTTAACTTAATCAGAAAGTATCCGAAGATAGTTAACAACCGAATATCTACATTCTTATTAATCTATTATGAAATCTGAATCTTTTTGAGAGATTTTTTTTACAGAGATGATTTTACTGTGCTAAAACTGGAAGACTGATGGACAGGAAAAAGACCCAGAGCAGCTCTAAGTATTTCACTTCCTAATCAAACCAACTCAGATTAATTTGACATATACCTCAGAAGATAATGTTTTAAATACGGAATTTTTAAGTTTTTCTATTTCCAAAACAGATTTTACCTGAAGTTAAGTTTTAAAAAAGCTGGGGATATAACTGTTAATAAAGATCTAGGCATTTTCTGGATTAATAAGGATGACTACCATTATATAATGAGGCCCAAATTCATCATTCACAGCAAATCAGTGTTGAAAAGCATGAAATCATTTTTTTAATGGAAGAAAATTCATATTTATTAATGTGCACAAGGACAAAGTCACGGAGTGACAGCAACACACAACAGGGTACATGTGGTGACGGGTCATATACCCTTCCTCTTGAGGGTATGGGAGATGGGGAAGTGCAGATGAATTTAGAGAGATTTAATGAGCTTGAAGAACATACTATGTTCTGGGACAAAGTCTGTTGGGCCCACAGAGCAGAAAGGCTTTGTGACAAATTTCTCAGGTGTGTTGACAGACTAGTCTTTCTTCCTACAATATGAGTTCAGTGAACTAAAACTCATGGAAGGAACCAGAGGCAATTACTTTCTTCTTTGGCAGGTCCAGATGTTGGACAGAATAGAGAAATATGAAATCATTTTTAAAAAAGACTTCAGTTGTAGTACACTTTCAATACATTTGATTTCAAAAGATACCAATTTTTCTAATAAAAATGGTCTTGCTGAAACCATTATAAATTAACTGCTTGTGTTTTTTCTGAAAGTAAACAATCTGTACCAGGTATCCAGGTTCACTGGCTTCCCTTAACGATTTCTACCAATAGTTAAAAAGTTAAAAGCAGCACAAGATATACACACACTTTTATTAAGTAACTTTTAGAAGTTACTTGTCAAGACAGTTTGGAAAATGGTTGTAGTCTTTCTCCTCTCCCTTTGATAAATACACAAGTTTGTTATAAAAATAATCCAGAAACGTATAAATCAAACTATTGTAAATCCCTGAAGTATTACCAAACCTCCCTCATCTCATATCCCAAGTCAAAAAGAACTCATTCCCAGTCTCTGAGCAAATTATTTCCCTAATAATGTGCACATCCCCACCTCCAGTTCATGGAATTCAACATTTAGCATACACACAGTTTTTGCTTTACAGTTACAAGTGAAACTTTTACTTCCTCCTCTTCCCTCCCTGGTGCAGTCCTCCCTTCCTCTTGCCACCCAAGACAGGCGGCCTGGAATTCATCTTACCTCCTAAGCCCCCTTTCCTTTTCCTTCCCTGGCTGGGTGGACCCCCTTTCCTCTTGCCTGCAGAACCCTGTCGTCCCCCCTTTCTTTTGCCCTTCTGGCTCATTTTCCTCCTCTTGGCGGCCTCCTCTTGGTCCTCCTCCCTCAACTGCTTATTGGTGGCCCTCGTCACGTCCAGACGAGGTTTTTTGCTGTTCATGACTCGAAGCAGCTCCAGCTGGTTCTTTCTCTCGGCTGCAAAGTCTCCGAAAAGGGGCTGAAACTTCCTCTTTTTGCCTGAGCCCCGGGGCGCCTTCTCCTTGGGCAGGCTCTCCTGGAAGCGCCCTACGGAGGCAGTGGAGACCCTGGCCACCTGCATGGCGCGGCCCAGCTCCTCCTTACTCTGGTATCCAGTAGGGTGCAGGCCAGCCGCGCTGGGATGCTGCATCTTATGCGCGCGGGCCAGGTTCCGCAGCCTGTTCAGCTCGTTCTTGGCCACCCGTTCCTTCTTGGCCTGAATCCGCTTGGCGAACTGGTCTTCCAAAGGGTCCGCACTGTCTGGCACCTCAATCAGCCATTCCTTGGTGTTGTCTCGGGCGCGCTGGTAGCCCCAGCGCCGCCGCCACTGGCCGCTCACCTCGTCCCACACCAGATTGGTCTTCTTTTTCGGACGGATGCCCTTGAGGCGCGCGAACTGCTGCCAGCGAGTAAGTGGCCGCGGCCGGGGAACCGGCTTCTCCCGCGGCAGGCGCGTAGTGGGTTCAGGCAGCCGCGCCACCACAGCCTCTTCCACGCGCTCCGTGGGCAGCTGCCACAGTTGGTTGATGAGCAGCTGCGTGTTGTCCCGCGCCAGGGCCCGCAGCTCGGCCTCCGGCGTGGGTCCCGCGCACCGCAGCCCCGTTGGGGGGTTCCGGTCCGAAGCCAACAGGTTGCCTAGATCGAACTCTAGCTCTATCTCCTTGTGCACAGTAATGCGCTGCAGCTTCTCTGCCTCGTCCCGCTCTGCCTTGGCCAGGAGCTCTTCCACGCTCTGTCCCTCCATGGCTCCGTCTCGGCCCACTTGCTTTGGAGCGATAGATCGAGTTACTTCTGGGACCGCGGCGCCTCCGCACCCACAACGCGAACACGTGCAGACGCCCAGACGCTAAATCCGGAAGAGAAAGGTTTGTTTCCGGGGCACCGGGAACCGGCTCACCTTCCGGGCGTCCAGAGGCGGGGCCGGCAGAGGGCGGTGTTGGACAGATGATGGGATTAGAGGCGGGACCTTTCTGCTCGCGGCCGGGTGGAGGTGGAGCGACGCCAGAGTCTGGACTACAAGTTCCAGGGCCTGATGGCTGGGGGCGGTGCTGAGGGCAGACAGGGGTCCGCCCAGGCGGTTCAAGTTCTGCTGCGGTGGAAGATGTGGGGTCCGGATCAAGTGTGTCTTAACAATTTCAGCGTAAATCTGCTGTAAAGACGTTTAGCTAATAACTACTTTTTAGAGCTAAACATATTATTTCACTAGAATCAAAACTGGCTTTCAGGGCCCTAGATGTTGTCCAAGAAGGACACAACTCATGTATATATACGAAGCCAAATATATGAAAACTTGGTTTACTTTGTGAGTCAGCGGTCAGCAGGGCTTGCAGTTAGAGCGCCCTGGGTGGGCGCGGGGTCACATTTAGATTTAGAGCTCTGGGTTCACATCCTCTTCTGGCAAAAGAGCGCCAGGCTTTGCAGTTACTCTGCCTGGGTTCCCATCCGGACTCAGCCACTGTTTGACTTTCAGCTATTTAATTTGTTTGGGCCTATTTGAAATCTTGTAAGATGAGCATATTAATGGCACTTACTTTTTGGGTTGTTATAAGATACATAGGCTAATGTGCCTCACAAGACGCTTAGGCTAGGGCCTGGAACATGTGAGTTCTCAAGAAAAGTTAGCTAAATACCACTTCCTATTTAGTCTTCACAAGGGGAGTTAGGCTGAAGAGGCAATGTTGTGTGGCATTGAAACACTAGATTTCTTATTTTAAACTGCCTGGAATCAGATTTCACTTTACCATTTACTGTACCTACTAGGACAAGTTGTTTAATCTAAGTCCTATTCATAAATTGATAAATATGAAACATTTCCTGGTACATAGTAAGAATTGGGTGTTAGCTATTATTGTAGTTTCCTATGTTATTTGTTATTGTGTCAATGATATTATTTCCACTGATGAAAAAAGGAAGGCTGAGAGAGGTGAAATATCTAAGGTTATACAACATGGAAATGTGGAAACAGGAGGTATCTTAACTCTCACTTTAAAGCTGTATACATATTCTCTGCGGTGTCATCCAAGCTCTTGATACTAAATGGGTGTGATTCACTAACAAACAGCATAGAATTGCCTGGGAGTTTGTTGGAAATGCAGACTCTCAGGCCTCATAATAGATGTAATTTATTAGAACCCTTATTTTAATAAGATTTTTAGGTGATTAGTATGTACATTCAAGTTTGAGGGATGCTGCCAATTGTGTGGTTTACAGGATTGATTGATTGATTGAGATACAGTCTCACTCTGTAGCCCTGGGTAGAGTGCTATGTGTCTTAGTTCACAGCAATCTCAAACTTCTGAACTCAACTGATCCTCTTGTCTCAGCCTCCTGAATGGCTGGTACTACAGGTGCCTTCCACAAGGCCAGGATAGTTTTTCTATTTTTAGTAGAGACGTGAACTCACTCTTGCTCAGGCTGGTCTCCAACTCCTGAGCTCAGGTGATCCACATGCCTTGGCCTCTCAGAGTGGTAGCATTATAGGTGTGAGCCCCCACAACAAGCCTACTTTATAGGATTTATTTTTCTTTCAAAAAGAATTGACCAATACAAATTAATATAATGAGGGTTAGGAAATAGAATCAAATCCAAAGGTTGTACTAGATGTTCCTTCTTTTTTCTTACTCAAAAGGATTTTAGCGTTTGCTGTTTTTTTTTTTCTGAGCCTTTTTCTTAAACACTCAGCACCAAGTCTTTTTTTTTTTTTTTTTTTTTTGAGACAGAGCCTCAAGCTGTTGCGCTGGGTAGAGAGCTGTGGCATCGCAGCTCACAGCAACCTCCAACTCCTGGGCTCAAGCGATTCTCCTGCCTCAGCCTCCCAAGTAGTGGGGACCACAGTCGCCCGCCACAACACCTGGCTATTTTTTTTTGGTTGCAGCCGTCATTGTTGTTTGGCAGGCCTGGGTTGGATTGGAACCTGCCAGCTCAGGTGTATGTGGCTGGCGCCTTAGCCGCTTGAGCCACAGGTGCCGAGCTGAGCACCAAGTCTTTAACATCAAAGACATGTATGGTAACTGCCTTAACCTTAAAACTTTTGGAATTTGCCACAGAAGAGAGTTAAGGATATTGATAAGACTGCTCTGGGCTTAAGTTGGTTTTTGATTGATTCACTCACTTGACAAAAATTTTGTTGAATGGCTACTATGTGCCAGATATGAGATAGGAAGGTGATTGAGATCTTATGGAGTACTGGGGAAGAGAGGTAGGTAAAGAGAAATTTACTATGCAGTTTAGTGTGTTTGGAAGGAAGTAACTATGTAAGATTAATTCCCCTGACAGTCTTCTAAATGAAGAAAACAAAAGTAGACATGTTTTTCACTGGATGAAATGCTATTTGGTCTTTTAGTCTGGATCATATTGGTCAGCTTTTTTTTTTTTTTTTAATTAGAGACAGGATTTCGTTCTGTTGCCCAGGCTGAAGTGCAGTGGCCCTATCATTATTTATTGTAGCCTCAAACTCCTGGATGATTCTTCCATCTCAGCCTCCATAACAACTAATGCCTGGCTATTTTTTGTCAAGTAAGATCTCGAGTCTATCATGCCCAGGCTGGTATTGAACGCCCAGCCTCAGGCAATGCGCTGCCTTTCAAAGTGCTGCTGGGATTATAGGTGTGAGCCAATATGCCCACCAGGTCCGTTCTTAATTGAACTCTAATTGTTTTATTTTTTTATTTTTTATTGTTGGGGATTCATTGAGGGTACAAGAAACCAGGTTACACTGATTGTGTTTGTTAGGTAAAGTCCCTCTTACAATTGTGTCTTGCCCCCAAAAGGTGTGTCACACACCAAGACCCTCATTCCCCTCCCCACTTCCCTCTCCTAGCTCTTCCCTTTTCCCAGCCCCCTCCCTCCTTCCCTCTCTCTGCTCTTCCTTTCCCCTACCTCTGTCCTTCCTTCTTTCTCTCTGCTTTCCCTTTTCCCCACCCTCACCATGTCATTAATTGTCATTAATTGTCCTCATATCAAAATTGAGTACATAAGGTTCATGCTTCTCCATTACTGTGATGCTTTACTAAGAATAATGTGTTCTGGCTAGACACCTATAGCTCAGTGGCTAGGGCGCAGGCCACATAAACTGGAGCTGGCGGGTTTGAATCCAGCTCGGGCCTGCCAAACAACAATGATAATTACAACAACAACAACAAAAAATAGCCAGGCGTTATGGCGGGTGCCTGTGGTCCCAGCTACTTGGGAGGCTGAGGCAGGAGAATCTTTTAAGCCCAAGAGTTTGAGGTTGCTGTGAGCTTTGATGCTATAGCACTCTACTGAGGGCAACATAGTGAGACTCTGTCTCAAAAAAAAAAAAAAAAGGGACTTATCAAATGCAATCAGCGTAACCTAATTCTTTGTACCCTCAATGAACCCCAAACAATTAAAAAATTAATTAAAAGAAAAGAATAGTGGCTCAGCGCCTATAGCTCAAGTGGCTAAGGCGCCGGCCATATACACCGGAACTGTCAGGATTGAATCCAGCCTGGGCCTGTCAAACAACAATGACAGGTACAACCAAAAAATGGCTGGGCGTTGTGGTGGGCACCTGTGGTCCCAGCTACTTGGGAGGCTGAGACAGGAGAATCGCTTGAACCCAGGAGTTGGAGGTTGCTGTGAGCTGTGATGACACAGTACTCTACCCAGGGTGACAGCTTGAGGCTCTGTCTCAAAAAAAAAAAAAAAAAAAAAAGAATAGAGACCAATTTTTACTTTCACATAGTGTTGGATGCATAGTAGGTATTCAGCACATGATTGAAAATAAAAATTATAGGTTTTTTTTCTTTTTGCAGTTTTTGGCCAGGGGTGTGTTTGAACCCACCAACTCCGGCATATGGGACCAGCGCCCTATCCTTTGAGCCACAGGTGCTGCCCCTGTAGGCTTTTTAAATTAAAAGGATATTAATGTTGGTTGTTTTAGAGTCAAGGTGAGCAAAAGTAGTAAAATCAGGATTTCAGGCTTCAAAAAATTTCTTACTGAAGCAAGTGGGTAAGTTGTGGTCTTCAGCTTGCATATGTTATTATCCTTATTTTAGGCAAGATTATACGATGTCAACAAAAAGAAATCCTATGAGAGATGTATAAATATGTGTCAATATATTTTCATACTATGGCAAATGGTGGTACAGGTTGTTCTTTCCCTTTATTGGTTTCCCTTTCCCCTTTTGCGCCAGGAACATAGATAATCCCAACATATAGGAATGCTGATAAATCCCAAAACGTTGTTTTTTTCTTGGTTTCCCTTCTTCTTTTTGTCCCGTAAATACAGAGAGATCTTAAGTTTTGTCATCAGACCCCACTTCTTTTCCCTCTATAGCTGCCATTTCATCTACTAATAGTGTCAGTTGGCACCTTTGCGCAGATGGTTCTTAGAGGCACATCTTTATTCATTTTCTTTTCAGGCCTCTAGGCTTAAATCTCCAACTCTCTGCTGGACTCTTTCACCATACTCTAGACTCAATGTGTCTAAAACTATATGACACATTATCTTCCCTCACATTTGCTCTCATCATCCATCCTTCCAACCCCTTCTTTCGCCCCAACAAACGTTTATAGAAGGACTTCAAACCTGAGGCGTTGTGCTGGTACTGGGAGCACAATGGTTAGTAAAAGCTGGCTCAGTTCATGTTGTTATCTTTCTAACTTGGGCATGAAACTACGAAATCATCCTTAACTTTTCCTATCTTCAAAACCAGTCAGTGTAAAAGTCTTGTAAGGTCTGTCTCTGTGTAGTACCCTTGTTATTCCCACTTGCTTGACCTTACTATTATGCTCCTAGAATAGATCTCGTCCGTCTGCTTCTCCAGGTCCTCTGTCCACTTTGTCCCTGGCCTCCAGGTGGGTTCAGCCAGAAGAGGCCGTGATAGATCAGAAGATAAGAAGAAAATGAGGTCATGGCTTGTATGCACTGGTGTTCTGCAGATTGCCATCAAAAGGCTATCAAAGGCCAGGAGCAGTGGTTCACACTGTAATCCTTACATTTTGGGAGGATTTCTTTTTTTTTTTTTTGTAGAGACAGAGTCTTACTTTGTGGCCCTCGGTAGAGTGCCGTGGCATCACACGGCTCACAGCAACCTCCTACTCCTGGGCTTAAGTAATTCTCTTGCCTCAGCCCCCTGAGTAGCTGGGACTACAGGCGCCCGCCACAACGCCCGGCTATTTTTTGGTTGCAGTTTGGCCGGGGCCAGGTTTGAACCCGCCACCCTCGGCATATGGGGCCGGCGCCCTACAGACTGAGCCACAGGCGCCCCCCTGGGAGGATTTCTTAAAGCCAGGAGTTCAAGACCAGCCTGAGCAAAAGTGAGAGCCTGTCTTTACAAAAGATAGAAAAGTTAGGTGGGCCTGGTGGCGCATGCCGGTAGTCCCAGCTACTCAGGAGGCTGAGGCAGGAGGATCTCATGAACCCAGGAGTTTGAGGTAGCAGTGAGCCAGAGCTGATGAGGCCATTGTATTTTAGTCTGGCAACAGAGCCAGACTCTGTCTCATACCCTCCCCCCCCCCAACCATCAAAATCCTTATGACTAGTACAAGGCCCCAGCTCCCCAGCTGGCATCAGGTGGCCTTGTCCATGCAGCCGTCCGCTTCTTGCTGTTGCTGTCGCTGCTCCCTGGGTTGCTGCAGGCCTGGGGGTGGTTACGGTTCCCTGCCAGGGCAGCACCACCTGTCTTTGTTAGTTTCCTTAACCTGTGCTCACAAGTAAATATGCTTTGTTTACCTTTCTTCAGTTACCCAGCTTGACTGCTACCTATTTGATGCCAGGATGCTGACTGATATCCCGGCACCACCCTGGGGTCATCCTAAGAGATTCCTGCCTCCATATTACTTTCAGGCCCCTGCTGTGGCTCTTCTGGGAAAATCATCCTTCTCAAAAATTCTCCTCTTTGCGTCACCAAATAATGATATTTTTGGTCTTGGATATTAAAGATCTGGACCCATGATAGTCTTCGTTATGCTTGTTTTCCAGATTTTTCTTCCCCACTCTTACTTTCTGTCTTAGCTATCTCTCCAGAGCCTTTTGAGAAGGCAAAGATGAGGTTCAGGACAGAAAAATCACAAATTATGTTTTTGTAGCAACTACTGTCAAATTTTTTATTAACAAAGGTGAACCTGGGAGTAGTTTTTCCCCCAATACATTTCATGTTCTCCAAAAACATAACTACTTTGGTCAGTCACACATTTTTGTATACAATTTCTTTCTTTTTTTTGGGGGGGGGCACAGAGTCTCACTTTGTTGCCCTTGGTAGAGTGCTGTGGCATCACACAGCTCACGGCAACCTCCAGCTCTTGGGCTTAGGCAATTCTCTTGCCTCAGGCTCTGAGTAGCTGGGACTACAGGTGCACACCACAATGCGTGGCTCTTTTTTTGTAGCATTTTGGCCGGGGCCGTGTTCAAACCTGCCACCCTTGGTATATGTGGCTGGTGCCCTACTCACTGAGCCACAGGCGCCGCCCAATAATTTCTTTCTTCATTTATCAAAGACACATTAACTGAGGTTTACTTCTAAACATTTCTCAGTTGCCTCTTTTTGGCAGCAGAAATCTTTAGGAATGATTCAACCATTCTTCTTTTTTTTTTAGACAGAGCCTCAAGCTGTCACCCTGGGTAGAGTGCCATGGCATCATAGCTCACAGTAACCTCCAACTCCTGTGCTTAAATGATTTTCTTGCATCAGCCTCCCAAGTAGCTGGGACTACAGGAGCCTGCTACAATGCCCAGCTATTTTTTGGTTGTAGTTGTCATTATTTGGCAGGGCCAGGCTGGATTTGAATCCACCAGCTCTGGTGTATGTCGCTAGCGCCTTAGCCTCTTGAGCTATCGGCTCTGAGCCTCAACCATTCTTTAATTCTGCTGTGAACATAGTTTTTTAAAAGTATTTTTGTCTAGGAGATTCAATGTAACAGCAATTTGATAAAATAGCAGAAAAGGGCTCTTAAAACCCTTACATTATTTCTAAATGGGTTATTTTTGCTGGTTCATAATTTTAATTTGGAAGTATTTGAAGGAAAAATTTAATTTTGAAAATATAATCAGTGACAAAATTTGTATTCATGTGCTTCAGAATGTATTTTGAAAAGGAACAAAAAAGATATAGCACAAAGATTTTGTATAGTTAGATAGAAGTAGACAGAATAACTACCAAACATTTTCATACGAACAACTGTGGATTTTAGGATAGCAAAAATCATGGTAGCCTTTGGAATGAATTTAAGTTGTTTGGCTCCTGTTGTAAGGGTGGAAAGGGTGTGATACCTTTCCTTACTCCTCTTAAGGATTACAGTTGACATTCCTATATAACAAAGGATAGGATAGATTAACAAGAGAAAAACATGATGGACTGACTTAATTGAAGTTTTATGTGGCGTGGGAGCCTTCAACATGAAGACTCAAAGGCACAAGGGAAAACTGTACATTTTTATGCTTAGATTTGATGAAGAGTTGGCAGCCATGTAGAAATGTGATTAGACAGGGAACAATCTGCTGTAATATACAGAAAGGGGAAATCAGCAAGGCCTGCCTCTTCAGTTCTTCTTGGCCTCTCTGCATGGCATTTCTTCCTCCTGGGTATAGAGCAAGACCCCTTCTAGAGTAAGGGTCTTATGATCTACTATCAGAAAAGGTAGAGCAGAGGATTTCTTTATAGCCAGTTCTTACACAGAAATGCAGGTGAAGGTTAGACTGATAGTTCTAGTTTCTATGACCTGCCATTGGGAAGAGGCATTCTGGTTTCTGTGGCCTGTCTTGGGATAGAAAGAGAAGCAGGGGGCAGGAGGCAGGAGATCAGAGACAGACTTTGCTTACGAGGCCCTTCCTGTGTCCTTCAGTTCAGAGTACTCTGTGCCAAAGTCCCGTATCTGAGGGGTTGTTTTCTCAGCCCCAACACCGTAAAAGAAAGACACAACAATTCGTATTCCAAATACCGCTCAGTGCAGTTTCCACGTTTGTCACGATCTCATTACCAGCTGTAAAATAGGTAAGCACCACCGGCTGATGGTTTCTACTCATAAGATATCATCATTTTATGTCCTGGGAGAGTGGGTTGGTGTTAATTTTTAGACTTTTACTTATACCACGTATAAAGGGGTCAATGGATGGTTGAAAGATTCATGTAGACAATGAATCCCCAACAATAAAAAAAAAAAGAAAAGAAAAGAAAAAAAAAAAAAAGAAAGATTCATGTAGAAAGGAAAGCTGAAGTTTCAGAATTTTAGGGATATTTCCACTCAAAGAATCCACTAACAGAATATTTAGATCCACCCAGTAAACTATCATTGTTAATTACATTTTAATTTATGAAATTGAAATTGTAATAATAATAAATCCATTTGTGTTTTTATTAATAAAACGGGAATAATTTTTGTAAATATCTTTAGAGTAGCTTTACTCCAGAGTAGGCTACTGAGTCCTGAATACCTTCCCCCAAGGAAAGCCTTGTTGCCATGCAGCCTTCGATTTGTCTTTGCAGTCCGAGACCAGTTATATTCATTATAGACTAATTCATTCTGGACCAAATATCTGCCAATGTAATTATTCCCTTAAATTTCTCACATGAGCAGCATGAAAAGTACACGGGGAAGTTTGAAGTTATGGCTATGCCTAATAAACATTAAATCTTGCTTCCTTTTAACTGTGAATTGTTTCTGAACATTATCAATCCACTAGTTTTTAGAATATATTTATGAAGAGAAAACAATGGACTGAAAAACTAAAACTATGACCATGTAAGTGGACAATTCTGCAGCCTACGTTTTTCTTTTTTGAGTGTTTTTATTTGCCAAAGGCAGACAGCAAAGGGAAGAACCTCTCAGTGGCAAGTAGGTGTCGCTGTTTACTTGTGTGCATCAGAGAGTGCATCACAGTCTCACTGAGCTCCCTGAGCCACTTGGTGATGCAGAAGATCCTGCTGCTTGTAGCACAGTTACTTCCCCCTAGGCCTAAGTAGGACTCACTGTCTATATGAATAATGTTCCTGGAATTTCCCAGTATTTATTTCCCTTGCCTTATTATCCAAGGCAGTATGAATTTTCCACAGGGGAAGCTGACGTCTGATGTTGTGTCCCAGGTTCTCTTCCCTGGAAAGCTGGTGGATGTCAACGGAAACACAGTTTAGGTCTCAGGCTTCCCCTTATTCATCTGGAAAATGAAGGGTTTGGAAGAGGGAGCTTTTATGATTCATCTCTATGACCTTTTTCTTTTATTAAAAATCTATATCCTTCAAGTGCTTCAGTATATGTATCATTTTCTTATAGATTGCTTTCTTTCCTGGTTGTTGATTAAAATTTTTGACCAGTATATTCCATTTCACAAACCTCCCCCTCTTCCTGAGTCATTTGTCTCATTTCCTATGCTGTGTATGACTTCACCCAGTGAAACAGCTTCCTCTGTGCACAAGGAGACGGTGACTGTACAGGTGTCAATCAGTTTTTAATTATGTGGAGGATGATGGTTGTGTTTTGTAGTTTATTCATGATTCTTTTTTTTGGTCACCATTAAAGAGAGAATGAATAGGACATTGTACATTTTACTATTAATATCTGTTAGCTATTCTGGAAAAATGTCTCAGAGAGAAGAAGATAAAGGATGTATTTATTAAATATTTATATTTATAAAGGAGTGTAGAAACAGGAGTAAATATAACATTTGGTGAACATTATGATCCCTTGCAATGTCTTATAGTTAATTTTGGTATCATTATATATAAATCTGCTAAAGTTTGAAATAACTGCATTGCATTCCATAATGTGAGTGCATTGTAATTTACTAATAGAATACCTGATTCAAAGGATGCTTCATATTTTGATACACACTTCAAAATTATTATCCAAGAGGATTGCATCAATTTACACACTCACCAACTTTGGGTAGTATCAATCTTTTTAATTTTTGCCAGTGATAAAAATATAGCATCTCTTTTGGTTTTAATTTGCATTTTTCTAGTAAATTTGCATTACTAGTAAATTAACATCTTGTGATATATTATTAAAAGTGTGCTAGAACTTTAAACCACTAGTTCTTGGGTGAACAAAGAATTGAAAGACACACCAACAAACAACAAACACCAAGACAGACAAGCACAGGTCAGAATAAGCCTTGGCTAGAACCGCTCCCTGTTACAAGAACCACTGCCACTCATAGAGAAAAGCCTTGTTTGCCACCCTGCCGGGCTGCCAACCACCTGCCTTCCTGGAAGCACTCTTCCCGACACACAGGGGAGTATCCCGGTCAGAGTCTCTCAGTTGGAAATCTTCTAGCAGACAGTACTATCAGGATGAAATAGAAGGAGACACATACTACATTAAAACACTCAGGGTTTATTGAAAGACACAAAAACGCTCTATGAAGTTAAGACATAGCTCAACTAGTGCCTGCCACAATGCTGGACTAATTTTTTCTATTTTCAGTAGAGACAGGGTCTTGAACTCCTGAGCCCAAGGGATCCTCCAATCTTGGCCTCCCAGAGTATTAGGATTTCAGGTGTGAGCTACCGTGCCTGGCCATTTGTGGACTATCTTTTAATTTTCCTTATAATAAACTTTTATGGACAGCAGTTTTTTTGTTTTTTTTTTTTTAGAGACAGAGTCTTACTTTATCACCCTCAGTGGAGTGCTGTGGCATCACAGCTCACAGCAACCTCCAACTCCTGGGCTTAGGTGATTCTCTTGCCTCAGCCTCCTGAGTAGCTGGGACTACAGGCGTCTGCCACAACATCAGGCTATTTTTTTGTTGTAGTTTGGGTGGGGCCGGGTTCAAACCTGCCATGCTTGGTATATGGGGCCGGCACCCTACCCACTGAGCCACAGGCACTGCCCCTGGACAACAGTTCTTAATTACAATACAGTCATATTCATCATTCTTTATTTTTTAATTAGTGATTTTTGTGTCTTGTATAATAAATCTTCTCTACTCTGAAATCATAGGTATATTATTCTATATATTCTTAGAAAATATTTAAAGTTTTATCTTTTACCCATGAGTCTTTCTATAACCGATTTTTGTGTTTGGTATAGGACAGGGAGTTAATTTTATTATTTCCTTATAATCAGTTATTTCCTTATAAACAGTTCTGGCACTGTTTATTTAAAAGTTCATCCTTTCCCCCAATAACTTGCAATGCTATCTATGTTATGTATCATTTTAATGTATGCGAAATTCTGTTTCTTAGTTTTCTAGGCTGGTTCATTGTTTTGTGTATCCCTGTGTCAATGTCAACATTGTCGTGATTACTATAACTTTCTAATATATCTTGCTATCCAGTAGAGAAAATTTCCTCTTTCATTCTTCTTGTTAGAAATTCCTTTTCTCCAGCTACTCAGGAGACTGAGGCAAGAGAATTGCCTAAGCCCAGGAGTTGGAGGTTGCTGTGAGCTGTGACACCATGGCACTCTACTGCGGGCAATAAAGTGAGACTCTGTCTCAAATAAATAAAAATTAAAAATAAAAGAAATGCCTTTTCTAACCTTGGAATTTTGTTCTTTGATACATATTTTATAATTGGTTTCAGTTCCTGAGATTTTTATTGAAATATCTACATCATTGTGGAGAGAAGTCTGGACATCTCAACATTATTGAATCTTCCTATATATTAATATGACACAGCTCTTCATTTATTTGGATTTTCTTTAATGTCTCAATAATTCTGCACAGAGATTTTGCACAGCTTTTCTCAGATTATTGTTAGGCACTGCTCTATATATTAGTTTCTATTATAAGTCATATCTCTTAAGAGGGTATGTTTTTAACTGTTACTGGTGTGTAAAAATACAATTAATTTTTGAATATTTATTTTACATTAATCCATCTTGATAAACTGTCTTATTAATTTTGACAACTTATCTTTATTATGTACAAAATGTTATATGTGAATAATACTATTTTTGCTTCTTCCTTTTCAAAGTTTATCTCTTTTAATTTCTTATTTTAAGAATTTGTTAGGATCTCCACTTCAGTAGATGGGTAACAGTAGGAATACTTGTTTTGTTCCTGATTTTCAGAAGAATGATTCTATAGTGGAGAATGATGTTTACTATAGTTTTGTGGTAGATGCCCTGTAGAGAGTAAGGAAATAATGAATTAAGGCTAAGAGTGATGGCTCACACCTATAGTCACCACACTTTGGGAGGTCAAGATGGGAGGATCTCTTGAGGTCAGGAGTTCAAGACCAGTCTAGGCAACAGAGTGAGACTCCTCCCCCTCTCCCCCCCAATCTCTAAAAAAGAAAACTTAGCCAGGTATGGTGGTGCATGCCTGTGGTCCCAGCTATTTAAGAGGTTGAGGTGGGGAATTGCTTGAACCCAGAAGTAGTGGATACAATGAGCTGTGATTGTACCACAGGACTCCAGCTTGGGCAACTGAATGAGACCCTGTCTCTAAAAAAATAAAATAAAGTAAATAATGAAGTAGTGTTGAATGCTATCAAAAATTTTCTGTATAAGTTAAAATTATTACATGGCTTTTCTCTTTTAATATGTTCATGTGGTAAATTATGTTTATACATTGTATTAAATTTGCATTATGGGATAAACCCAGCTTGTTCATAATGTATTACCTTTTTTTCAATGCTGCTTGATTTGGTTTACTAAACTTTTGTTTGTATTTATGCATTTATGTTCACAGGTAAGATGAGCCTGTAATTCTTTCTTTTTCTACTGTGTTTGTCTAGTTTCAATATTAACATTACCATTACAGTAACTAGGATACTATAAATAGGGGAATATTCTTTTTTACTGATCTCAGGTGGCATTTGTATAAGATTGCAACATCTGATTACTTGAAAGTTTGGCAGAATTCACCTATAAAATCTCCTAGGCTTGGTGTTTACCGTGAATAGATTTTAAAGTTCTGATGCCATTTTAAAAGATAAAGTCATTTGACTTCTTTTAAAAGTAATTTTGGTAAGATATTTTTCTAGGAATTATTTTTTCAATTTTTTTCGAAATTTTTCCATTTATTGGCATAAAATTTTCATAACAGTTTCTTTTCAAAAACCCCTCTTTCCCTGTAGTTATATCCATCATTTCACCCATAATATATTATTTTGTCATTTCTGTTTTTTACTTGATCAGTCTTTCCAGAGGGTATTTTCTGTCTTATTAGTTTGTGCGAAGATCTATTTTTTGGCTTAATTGATACTCTATGTTGTATATTCATTTTCTATCTTGTTAATTTATGTTGTTTTATTAATCTTCCTTCAACTTAGATTTTTTTTGTAATTCTTTTTTCTAACCTTCTACATGTTTGACTTACTTAAGTTCACTTATTTTCAGACTTTAAAAAAAATATCTAAGTATCAGGCGGCGCCTGTGGCTCAGCGGGTAGGGCGCCGGTCCCATATGCCGGAGGTGGTGGGTTCAAACCCAGCCCCAGCCAAATTAAAAAAAAAAAAAAAATATCTAAGCATTTAATACTATATCCTCCCTTCCAGTACTGCTTTTACCACTTTCCCCTTGTTTTGATTTATGGGACTTTGATTTTTCCTCCAGTTCTTTGTATTTTCCTAGAATATATTTTTCTTCTTTTAAATTTAATTTTTCTATATCTGTATTTTTTTAGATATGTTTCTTCTGAGTAACATATAGCTGGATTTAAAAATTCCACAGGCTGGCTTGGTGCCCGAGCATAAGTGGTTATGGCGTTGGCCACATACACTGAGGCTGGCAGGTTTGAAACCAGCCTGGGCCAGCTAAACAACAATGACAACTCTAACAGAAAAATAGCTGGGCATTGAGGTGGGCACCTGTAGTCCCAGCTACTTGGGAGGCTGAGGCAAGAGAATCACTTAAGCCCAAGAGTTTGAGGTTGCTGTGAGCTGTGATGCCACAGCATTCTACAGAGGGTGACATAGTGAGACTCTGTCTCAAAAAGAAAAAAAAAATCCCATGGGCGGCGCCTATAGCTTAGTAGGTAGGGCACCAGCCACATATACCAGGTTGGCAGGTTCGAACCTGGCCTGGACCAGCTAAACAACAATGGCAACTGCAACAAAAAAATAGCCTGGCACTGTGGAGGGCACCTATAGTCCCAGCTACTCAGGAGGCTGAGGCAAGAGAATCGCATAAGCCCAAGAGTTTGAGTTTGCTGTGAGCTGTGACACCATGGCACTCTACCAAGGGCAACACAGTGAGACTCTGTCTCAAAAAAAAAAAAAAAAAAAAAGAGAAAAATTCCACTTGACTGTCTTTTAAGGTGAGGTTTAATCCTTTAATATTCACTGGAATTTAGGATATATTTAAATTTATCTTATGTTATCTTATTTTTGTTTTCTTGGGACAGAGTCTCATTCTGTTGCCCTAGGTAGAGTGCTGTGGCATCATCATAGCTCACAGCAACCTTAAACTCCTGGGCTCAAGTGATCCTCCTGCCTCAACTGGTGGATTTTTCTACTTTTAGTATTGACTGTGTCTCAATACTAAAAGTATTAGTATTGTGAGCTCAAGCAATCCTCCTGCCTTGGCTTCCCAGAGTGTTAGGATTACTGGTGTGAGCCACCACAATCAGCCTGTTTATTTTTCTTAATAACTGTCTTCATGCTTTTTATTTGTCCTGCTTATCTCCTTTCTTCTCTCTCCTCTCTCTATTTTAGAGACAGAGTCTTGCTGTGTTTCCCAGGCTGGAGTGTAGTGGTATAATTATATTACTGTAACCTGGAAACCTTGGGTTTGAGCGATACTCCCACCCCAGCCCCCTGAGTATCTAGGGAGACAAACAAGAATCACTACATCCAACTCATTATAAAAAATATTTTATAGAGACAGTGTGTCACTGTGTTGTCCCTGCTGATCTTGAACTTCTGGCCTTAAGTGATTCTTGTGCCTTGACCTCTCAAAGTCCTGGATTGCAGGTATGAGCCAACCTAACAGGCCTCTCTCTTTTTTTTATTTTGAGAGATAGTTTATTTGTGTTTATTCTCCTACTTTTTTCTAATTGTTCAGAAGTTAAGACACTGTGTTTCTTTTCTTTTCAAAGTTTCCTTTGTTGTTGTTGTTGTTTTTTTTTTTTTCAGTTTTTTGGCCAGGGCTGGGTTTGAACCCACAAGCTCCAGCATATGGGGCCGGCGCCCTAGTCAATTGAGCCACAGGCGCCACCCCAGGATTTTTTTTTCTGTTTATATTTAACTTAATGACGTATAAGGTTAATTCATTATCTTAATACTCCCTACTGAACAGTAGAAGATACTGAACTTTCAACATCCTCCATCAAATTATTTACTGTTCTTGGCCAGTATTTTAGTTTTATCTTTTCTTTACTCTAAATTAAGCATCATTATTGCAGATAATATGTTCAGTTTCCTAGTTTGTTTATATATTTGCCAATATCTTTGCTCATTTTTCCTTTCTGTCTTTTAAAAATTCTTTTGGTTCATTTTCTTTTTTCCTGAAGTATATCCTTATAAAATTCCTTTGTTAATTTCTGCTGATGGCAAACTCTTGCGGTTTTTGCTTATCTGAGAATGTCTTTAGTATACTCTAGTTAATGAAATATAGTTTAGTGAAACATGCAAATCTAGACTGATAGTTCTCTCAGCACTTGGAAGATAACTATTTGTGTTGTCTTTTGTTTTCCATTCCTACTCTTAAGAAATATGTTGTTTTTCTTACATTATGTAAGTGTGGTATCACCAAACATTTATATATAAGCACATATTTTACTATATTCATTGATCTCCATTGTTTAAATATGCGTTATCTTCTCCTTCAATGAGTTTATTATTTGGATTCTAATTTTCTTTTGATTTAAATATTCTGCCTTGAGTGATTTCCTCAGAAAAAGTCTTGGGTGGCATATGTGAGTCATTATGAAAGTTTTGAGATATGGAAAAATCAACAAACATAAACTCCATGTGGATGGAAACAACACTGATAAGCCAAGCAAGTTGAAGCTTGCACCAGTGAATCAGAAAGGATGCTGTTGACTGTTTCTTGGAAGTGAAATAATGGACCATAAACCAGTCTGTCTTAAAACTTCCGTAATGATCTATGTAAACTTTGAATCCTTTTATGTTTGAAAATGCTCTTCTTTGACCTCTTTTGTGGTTGACCCTGTCATTGCTGAGCTTCTTGTTCCCTCCCTTTAAATGTATCCATATTAAGACACATCACAGCAGCGCCCTGATGGAAAGATATTTAAAGGTTTATTACTCCCTCAGACATGGTGAGGGAAGTTGGCGTGGGCAGGGCCCACCAATGGGAGGGCTCTGCGACTTCCACGTCCATGATATTCTGGCCAGGCATAGACTTCTTGGATCATAATTTCTTCTCCCCCCCCTTTTCTTTTTGGAGAGAAACTCACTGTTACCCAGGGTAGAGTGCCATGGTGCCATAGCTCACAGCAACCTCAAAATCTTGGGCTCAAGTGATCCTCTTGCCTCATCCTCCCTAGTAGCTAGAACTACTGTCACAATGCCCAGCTAGTTTTTCTATTTTCAGTAAAGATGGGGGGGGGGGGGTCTTACTCTTGCTCAGACTGGTCTTGAACTCCTGAGCTCAAAGGATCTTCTTGCCTCAGCTTCTCAGAGTGCTAGGATTACCAATGTGAGCCAAAAGTCTCTAAATGGTGTTCCTTTTTCCTTCCCTTCTGGTTTATGGTTTCTAATACTATCAATGAGAAATATGTTACCAGTTCTGGTTATCTTTCCTGTTTAAGTAATCTGAAACCTGATCTCTCTCACCTGTAGAGTTCACACAAATTGTATCAGAATGTACTTAATCAATTCTGTTTTTCATTAATTCTATTGGGCACTTCATGTGACTTTGTTATTTGAAATGTCAGGTTATTTTTTTTCAGCCTGGAGAAGAGAAAGAAAAGAACAGAAACCCTTTTTTTTCCTTTTTCTTTAATCGTGGTGTCTTGTTTTTTTTTCCTTCCCTTTGAAATGCTTTTATTTTCATTTGTATATTAGGTTTCTTGAAACCATTTTTCACATATTTTTATTAGTGATTTCCTTTTATTTATATATTTTCTGTTTATTTTAAGATACTTTCCACATTTGAGCTTGTTGATCTTCTAGGTCACTTATTCCTGGTTGCTATAGTTTCCAGCAGTAGCATTTATTTATTTATTTATTTTGGTTGTTCTCTTTGGTTTTTAAATTCAGAAGTGATGTTTACTTTTTAATTAGAATCATCATTACATTTTTATTAAAGCTCTTTTTAGGTTTTCTCCCCCGTTAAATAGGCCTCAGTAGGAGCCACCTATTCAAGTTATGTTCTACAACCTTTCTTCGTGTACTTGTGTCAGCTGGTGGGAGGGGTCGGATCTGGTCTGGAGTGGGATTTGGGGTCTGTTTGGGCAGCATGGTCCTCAGGGGTAGAGAGGTAATGGTCTGTGTTCTGGCTTTCTCTCAGGCAGTCCCAGCAACGCCCTGCAGCAGCTGAGTCTTCTTGGAGTAAACAAGATGCTGGAGGTGTCCTCTGCTAGTTGCTCTGCTCAATTTCCCGGAACTAAATATCTCAGATATGGGTAGGATTGCCTCTGTCTTCAGTGTTAAACACATCTGTTCACACACATCCCTTTCCCCCCTTAGCTATTAATCTGGCTTGTTAAATGATACATGGAAGCATTCATAATCCAGTCTAAACCTATTTTTTTGACCCTTTTCTGACTCCTCCTCTATACACAAAGTGTCTCATAAGTTCTGAAATATTCTTCTGCCCCTACATACAAGATATATTTTCTCATTTCCTTTTCTGTGAGAAAATAGGAGAAATAAGAATGAGCATATTATGGGCCCAGGCTGACACCACCCTGAAATCTGTCTCTCAAATGCTTTATTAAAAACAAATAAAGAAACCGAATGTTGTGTAGGATGACACAGCTAGTTTCAGTTTTAGAATGTGATGGGAAGTGAATCTTGACCAGAAGCAGTAAAATGGGGGGAATTGTGTTGACGGGGAAGTCTCGCCAGGGAAATGCAGTAGAGGCAGCCACATGAGGAGAATTGTTAGTTCATTCATTCATTTATTCATTCCTTCATCAAATGTGTAGGAGTCTGATCTTCACTAGATGAACTAGGAGGAGACAGAGTAGAAATGGATGAGGAATATTTTACATGTAAACAGAAGGTGCCTTCATCAAAGATCAGAAATGTGAAAGTGCATCATGTGCTTGGGAATCAGAATCATTCAGAGCTGCCAAACCTCTTGGAGGGATAGCTAGAAATGAGGCGATGAGCACATAGGGCCAGACTGTGAAGGGATTTGTGTGTCATGCTTTGTTCTGTCTTTATTCCACCAATGTTTACTGAGGGCCTACTGTGTGCCAGGAGCTGTGCTGGGCACTAGGGAAGTAGGAGTGAGAGAGGCAGCCTGCCTGCTCTCCTTCAGGCATTAAGGAGCTGATGGAGTGAAGTAATTAAGCCTATTGATGAATGGACAGTGCAGTCTCTGTGACAGCCCAAGGGAAGGAGACTGGGAACAGGAAGTCCAGAGGCACCATCTGCCTTAGTGCAAGGGAGGAATGATGCACACCTGGCCTACGGGAATGAAGGCAGGTGGCAGAGTGGGTGTGATAGGCATGCGTGGGCAGCAAGGAGGGAAGAGCTGGGCTTGGGCAGGGAGGCCAGCCAGGGCCCTCTGGCCACATCCTTCTTTGATCTAAAGATGGGGGTGGTGATGTGGTACCTTGGTGCTTATTTCTGCTTCTTGTGGGGAGAGAGAAAGAGAGAGGGAAAGAGAGAATATATTTCTAATTGTCCATCTTGATGTCTATGGCTTGAAGTATCACATCGGTATTTCCAGTAAACACCAGTGTGCCTGGAAGCTGCTGTCCCATGCTCAGCCAGTTTAGAGTTCGCCATAAATGCTCCTATGCAGGAATGAGATTAATTTTTAAGATTTTACTAAGGCAGTTAGAGATCCCTTTGAGGCAATTCTGTGAATTATCTCATATGACAGCTGTAAAAAGAATCACTAAATAAGGCAATAGTGCACCCTTGCATTTAAAAAGAAATATGCACATTTCAAATAATGTGTGTATATACATATATGTATACACACATGCATATTATTTCAAGTATTTAGACACTATTAGTTTTGTTGTCTTTATTGTCTTTTTAAAGCTATAAAAATAAAGGGGACATGGTAACTGCCATTTTAACAAAGGATATTTTGCCAAAGATTCTTTCCCCTCTTTTCCCCTTCTCTTGGTATCTTGTTTAAAGCTGTTTTCTTACAATATACTCCAAATGGGTTTATTCCCTTGATAGTATATTTAATAACAGACAATTTAGCAGACACCATCAATACTTTCTGAATCTCAATTTCTCAATTTCTTCTAAGCAAATAAACGCTGAGAACATTTTGTTACATTATAGGTTTCTCCCTGTTGACAGCTCCCAAGGCAGCCATATATGTAAACTGCATACCCAGCTCTCCTGTTGAGCTTCCAGGACAGCACCTCAGGCTATTTGCAGCCTTGCAAATGGACACATGGTAGGACATCTTCATTTTTTCCCCATTTTCTAGGTTGTCTCAGTCATGAGTCAAGAAACACTTGGCAAATGCCTAATGCAGCCGAACACCAGGTGCCATAGGGAGACAACAAGATGACTGTATTACGGGGACTGTTAATCTAACTGAAAAGACAGCATACCACCATGGGGAGCTGTATATTATGAAAAGTGTGACAGAACGTCCCAGACATTGTAATATACTTCGGTACATGTGTTTCATCCTTTCCCATTATACCCCAGTATGGGCCTGAATGTCCTTCATTGGCCATGTATGGCTTACTCATCACACGTGGAAAAAGAAAGGTGACCATCTGCCCAATTTTTTTTTTTTTTTTTTTTGAGACAGAGCCTCAAGCTGTCGCCCTGGGTAGAGTGCCATGGCATCACAGCTCACAGCAACCTCCAACTCCTGGGCTCAAGTGATTCTCCTGCCTCTGCCTCCCAAGTAGCTGGGACTACAGGCACCCGCCACAATGCCTGGCCATTTTTTGGTTGTAGCCGTTATTGTTGTTTGGTGGGCCCAGGCTGGATTTGAACCCGCCAGCTCAGGTGTATGTGGCTGGCGCCTTAGCCACTTGAGCCACAGGCACCAAGCCTCTGCCCAATATATTTTTAAAATTTTTTTTTTTTATATTAAATCATAGCTGTGTACATTAATGCAATCATGGGGCATACACTGGTTTTATAGACCATTTGACACATTTTCATCACACTGGTTAACATAGCCTTCCTGGCATTTTCTTAGTTATTGTGTTAAGACATTTACATTCTACATTTACTAAGTTTCACATACACCCTTGTAAGATGCACTGCAGGTGTAATCCCACCAATCACCCTCCCTCCGCCCACCTCACCTCTCCCTCCCCTCCCTTTCCCCCTTGCCCCTATTCTTAGGTTATAACTGGGTTATAGTTTTCATGTGAAAGCCATAAATTAGTTTCATAGTAGGGCTGAGTACATTGGATACTTTTTCTTTCATTCTTGAGATACTTTACTGAGAAGAATATGTTCCAGCTCCATCCATGTAAACATGAAAGAGGTAAAGTCTCCATCTTTCTTTAAGGCTGCATAATATTCCATGGTGTACATATACCACAATTTATTAATCCATTCATGGATCGATGGGCACTTGGGCTTTTTCCATGAATTAGAAATTATGAATTGGGCTGCAATAAACATTCTGGTACAAATATCTTTGTTATAATGTGATTTTTTGTCTTCTGGGTATATACCTAGTAGAGGAATTATAGGATTGAATAGCAGATCTATTTTTAGATCTCTAAGTGTTCTCCAAACATCTTTCCAAAAGGAATGTATTAATTTGCATTCCCACCAGCAGTGTAGAAGTGTTCCCTTTTCTCCACATCCACGCCAACATCTCTGGTCCTCGGATTTTGTGATATGGGCTAATCTTACTGGAGTTAGATGATATCTCAAAGTAGTTTTGATTTGCATTTCTCTGATGATTAAAGATGATGAGCATTTTTTCATATGTCTGTAGGCCGTGCACCTGTCTTCTTCAGAGAAGATTCTCTTCAAGTCCCTTGCCCAGTCTGTGATGGGATCACTTGTTCTTTTCTTGCTTATAGTTTGAGTTCTCTGTGGATTCTGGTTATTAAACCTTTGTCGGAGACGTAACCTACAAATATCTTCTCCCATTCTGAGGGCTGTCTGCTTGCTTTACTTAACTGTGTTCTTGGCTGTGCAGAAGCTTTTTAGTTTGATCAGGTCCCAGTAGTGTATGTTTGAAGCTGCTTCAATTGCCCTGGGGGGTCTTCCTCATAAAATACTCTCTCAGACAGATTTCTTCAAATGTTTTCCCTGCACTCTCTTCTAGTATTTTTATAGTTTCAGGTCTTAAGTTTCAATCTTTAATCCAGTGAGAGTCTATCTTAGTTAATGGTGAAAGGTGTGGGTCCAGTTTCAGTCTTCTACAGGTTGCCAGCCAGTTCACACAGCACCATTTGTTAAATAGGGAATCTTTTCCCCACTGAATGTTTTTAATTGGCTTGTCAAAGATCAAATAATGGTAAGTAGCTGGATTCATCTCTTGGTTCTCTATTCTGTTCCAGACATCTACTTCTCTGTTTTTGTGCCAGTACTATGCTGTTTTGATCACTATTATTTATAGTATAGTCTGAGGTCTGGTAGCATGATTCCTCCTGCTTTGTTTTTATTTCTGAGTAATGTCTTGGCTATTCGAGGTTTTTTTCTGATTCCATATAAAACGAAGTATTATTTTTTCAAGATCTTTAAAGTATGACAGTGGAGCTTTAATAGGGATTGCATTAAAATTGTATATTGCTTCAGGGTTTGGACATTTTAACAATGTTGATTCTTCCCAGCCATGAACATGGTATGTTTTTCCATTTGTTAACATTTTCAGCTATTTCTTTTCTTAGAGTTTCATACTTCTCTTTATAGAGATCTTTCACGTCCTTTGTTAGATAAACTCCCAAATATTTCATCTTCTTTGGCACTACTAATGGAATAGAGTCCTTAACTGTTTTTTCAGCTTTACTATTGTTGGTATATATAAAAGCTACCGATTTATGAATGTTGATTTTGTAACCTGAGATGCTGCTGTATTCCTTGATCACTTCTAAGAGTTTTGTAGTAGAATCCCTGGTGTTTTCCAGATATACAATCATATCATCTGTGAAGAGCAAAAGTTTGATCTCTTCTGACCCTATATGGATATCCTTGATCGCCTTTTCTTCCCTAATTGTGGTGGCTAAAACTTCCATTACAATGTTGAAGAGCAGTGGAGACAATGGGAGCCTTGTCCGGTTCCTGATCTGAGTGGAAATGAGTTCAATTTAACTCCATTGAATATGATATTGGCTGTGGGTTTCCTGTAGATGGCCTCTATCAGTTTAAGAAATGTCCCTTCTATACCAATTTTCTTAAGTGTTCTGATGGTGAAGGGATGCTGGATATTATCAAAAGCTTTTTCTGCATCAATTGAGAGAATCATATGGTCTTTGTTTTTTAATTTGTTTATGTGCTGAATTATACTTATAGATTTACGGATATTGAACCAGCCTTGAGACCCTGGGATAAAACTGACTTGGTCATGATGTATAATTTATTTGATGTATTGCTGGATTCTGTTTGTTAGGATCTTGTTGAATATTTTTGCATCTATATTCATTAGTGATATCGGTCTATAATTTTCTTTTCTTGTTGGGTCTTTTCCTGGTTTGGGGATCAGGGTGATGTTTGCTTCATAGAACGTGTTGGGTAGTCTTCCTTCTTTTTTCTACATTTTGGAATATAGGCACTAGTTCCTCTTTAAAGGTTTGGTAGAATTCTGATGTGAAGCCATCTGGTCCCAGGCTTTTTGTTTTAGGGAGATTTCGTATGGTTGATGCTATTTCAGAACTTAATATTGGCCTGTTCGACATTTCCACTTGATTCTGACTAAGTCTTGGAAGGTGACGTGCTTCCAAATATTGGTCAATTTCCTTCAGATTTTCATATTTCTGAGAATAAAGTTTCTTTATTCATGTAAAGAAATGTAATGTAATATTCATTAAGGAGTTTTTGAATTTCTGAGGAGTCTGTTGTTATTTTGTCTTTGTCGTTTCTGATTGATGAGATTAGAGATTTTACTCTTTTTTTCGTGGTTAGGTTAGCCAAAGGTTTATCTATTTTATTGACCTTTTCAAAAAACCAACTTTTTGATTTATTGATCTGTTGTATAATTCTTTTGTTTTCAACTTCATTTAATTCTGCTCTAATTTTGGTTATTTCTTTTCTCCTGTTGGGTTTGGGGTTGGAATGTTCTTCTTTTTCCAGTTTCTTGAGATGTCCCATTAAGTTGTTAACTTCCTCTCTTTCTGTTCTCTTGAGGAAGGCTTGCAGTGCTATAAATTTCCCTCTTAGGACTGCCTTTGCGGTATCCCAGAGGTTCTGATAATTCGTGTCTTCATTATCATTTTGTTCCAAAAATTTGGCAATTTTCTTCTTAATCTCATCTCCTACCCAGCTATCATTCAACATAAGGTCATTTAACTTCCATGTTTTTGTATGAGTATGCAGATTCCTGTTGTTACTGAGTTCAACTTTTATTACATGGTGGTCCGAGAAGATGCAAGGAATAATTTCTGTTCCTTTAAATTTACTGAGGTTAGACTTGTGACCTAAGATGTGAACGATTTTGGAGTATGTTCTGTGAGGTGATGAGAAGTATGTGTATTCAGTTTTCTTGGGATGAAATGTTCTATTGATGTCTGCTAAATCCAAATGTTGGATGGTTAGGTTTAAATCTAAAATTTCTTTGCTCAGCTTCTTATTGGTGGATCGATCCAACACTGCCAAAGGAGTGTTGAAATCTCCGACTATTATGGAGCTGGAGGAAATCAAGTTGCTGATGTCTGTTAGAGTTTCTCTTATAAATTGAGGTGCATTCTGCTTGGGTGCATAGGTATTAATAATTGAAATCTCATCATATTAATATTATCCTTAACAAATATGAAGTGACCATTCTTATCCTTCTGTACTTTTGTTGTTTTAAAGCCTATTGTATCTGCAAATAGAATTGCAAAACCTGCTTTTTTCTGATTACCATTTGCCTGAAATATGGATGACCATCCTTTCACCCTGAGTCTATATTATCTTTTAAGGTAAGACGTGACTCTTGTATGCATCAAATATCTGGCCTGAGTTTTTGTATCCAGTCAGCTAACCTGTGCCTCTTTAGAGGCTAGTTTAAGCCATTCACATTAATGGAGAATATTGATAAGTCTGGTAAAATTTTGGGTATCGAGTTTTTTGAAAGTTCAGTGGACATTTTTAATCCTTTCACCACTGTGGAAGTTGGAGTTTGATCAAAAGTTTCTGAGTTAGTTTACTTTTGTGGTAGAAGATTGGGCTGGTCATTATGGAGGATAGGTCTGAGAATATCCTGTAGAGCTGGTTTGGTTATGGCAAATTTCTTCAACATATGAATGTCATTAAAGTATTTAATTTCTCCATCATAAGTGAAACTCAGTTTAGCTGGATACAGGATCTAGGGTTGAAAATTATTTTGCTTTAGGAGATTAAAAGTCGATGACCACCCTCTTCTGGCTTGAAAAGTTTCAGCAGAGAGATCTGCAGTCATTCTAATGTTCTTCCCTTTGTAGTTAATGGATTTCTTACATCTGGCTGCTTTGAGAATTTTCTCCTTCATATTAACTTCAGTGAAGTTAATTATGTTATGCCTGAGGGATGTCTTATTCGGATTGAGTCATGCTGGGGTTCTGAAACTGGTATCTGAATTTCAGAATCTCTTGGCACGTCTGGAAAATTCTCTTTCATAGTTTCATGGAGAAGGGCCTCTGTGCCTTGCGAGGCCACTTCATCACTTTCAGGGATTCCAATGAGGCGGATCTTAGCCTTCTTCAAATTATCCCAGAGCTCTCTGAGAGAATGATCCATTTTTGCTCTCCATTTCTCTTCCTCTTTGAGAGTTTGGGAGCATTCAAAGGCTTTGTCTTCAATGTCAGAAATCCTTCTGCTTGCTCCACTCTGTTACTGAGGGATTCTACTGTATTTTTCAGATCTTTGAGGGCTGCAAATTCTTGCTTCAGTGCGTCAAAATCTTTGGTGGTTTTATCTTTAAATTCGTTAACTTCTTGAGACAACTTTTGAATTTCTCCTCGAATTTCTAATTCCGACTTTTGAATTGTTCCTCGAATGTCTAATTCCAAAATTTCCTCCATTTATTAATCTTGTTTGCAATCTAAATTCTGAATTTGATTTCTGACATCTCAGCCAGCTGTTTATGAATGGGATCTTCAGTTACATCTGCCATATCTTTCCTTGGGGGTGTTGATCTATTCTGGTTATTCATGTTACCAGAGTTTTTCCACTGATTCTGCCCCATGATTGTTTTACACCATTTGATTTTTCTCCTGGAGTTTTGTTGAGGACCCGTAAAGTGCTATGGCCTGAGAAACTGGGAACCTGTTTGGTGTGGTGTGGCTAAGTGGTTTTGTCTTGTTTTCAGCTGGTCTCTGTTTGACCCTAGTGAAACAGTTACTTTGGGTTGAAGTCTCAGCTGTGGAGAAATACCAGCAATTAAGTCACCCTGCCCTCCACTGGCAACAATTGGAAAAGGAAAATCAAACCTTCCTACAACCACACACCCAGGGAACCACCTGAATAGTCCTTGGGCGATTGGCTCGGTTCAAAAAGTCCAAATCAATTGTCTCAGTCAGCACCTGTCTTAAGTGGGAGAGTTTAAAAGGTCTCTGGCAACTGGATCGCAGGGGTCTGGTGACTACTCAAATATGGCTTGCTTTGGTGCTCCTTGGAGTTAGGAGGACCCACCCAGCAAATAGATCAGTCTGGGAAGGTTGATGCCTCCTTCCCCACCTTGCACCTCTGTCACCACCAGTCACTGATAGCCCTGCAGGGCTGTGACTGCTCTGGTGTGGTTCCCTCTCAGCTGACTGTCCTCTTCTCACTCCCATGTGGTAGAGTCAGCACTGACCAGCTGCAGTTTAGGCCCTGTCCACAGTCCTGTAGTGAACAGATACTCCAGGGGTTTGCACCTGCCTGAATCACAAGGAAATCTATTTCTGCTCAGCCTGGCTGCTGCTCTCTGCCTCTATCTAGCAGGGGGAGGTGAGTCCTGACAACCCCAGGCGCTTGATGGAGCCTGGGGGGTGTTCACTCAGTTCCAGCCCCGCCCCTGATTGACGTTACTGACAGAACAGAACAGAACAACTTTGTGGGAATTTGTTTCTGTCCCTGATAAATTCCCCTGCAGAAGAGAAGCTATTTTGAGTTCCCAGAGCCTGCACCTCAGGCCCTGTCTTTGCTCCTGCAGGTTTGTATTAGGTTAGCTGTCAGTTCTAGCCACCTGTCTTCCTTTGTCTATAGGCTGATGATCCCCCGAGGGCCGGTGCATCTTAGGCTCAGTAAAGCGGTCCTCTGGGTCAGCCCTGCCCTGGGAACTTCCTGGCTCTGCGCGTGCGTTTCTAGTCCCCGCGGTCCACCTAGGCTGGTACCACCTCAGGCAAACCCTTTACTCACGGGGCCCGCGTTTTCATTCCAGATCTGTTCTGTGGTGGTTGCCACCTGAGTAGATGCCCGGCCTCCTCTGGTTGCCCAGGGAGACAGTGGGTGTGGCTTTGGAATATCTGGGAGTGAGCCCTATTGTTGCCAAAAGACGGCTGCTGCTCTGTGCCTCTGGGCACTGCCGCTCTGGTGTGGTTCCCTCTCAGCCAACTGTCCTCTCCTCACTCCCATGTGGTAGAGTCAGCACTGACCAGCTGTAGTTTAGGCCTTGTCCACACCCCTCGAGAAATCACCCAAGAATCTGGACTAGTGGGGTTCAGGCCTCCAGACCTCAGAGTGAGAGTGGAGGGGAGTGCTGGGAGCTCAGAGTTGCAGGTAGAGAAAATATACAGTTTTACACTGTTTTATGCCTGGCAGGAGAACGCCATGGCACCCTAGTAGGGGAGGTAGGTCTTAGTTTTTAGAGGGTCTCTCCTGTGGAGTGTAGCGGGAGGACCTTTGAACTCTGCTCGTTTGTTTGTGGGACACTCCAAGCCATTCTCATGGGGGAGGGTACTCCCATCTGCTTGGTGATGGATTTTGTACCTTTTGTTTGTATCCTTGGGGTCGCAGCTTGCCTCAGCAGGGTTGATGTGTGTTCTTGAACCTTCTCTCTTGGTGCAGCTCTAATCCTCCAGGTTACTTGCTAAATTTCTGTCCTTTAACTCTCCTTCTGGGTGGGAGCCTCTGTGGAAAGCTGGCTTCAGTCCTAGCCTTACTTTTTTTTTTTTTGTAGAGACAGAGTCTCACTGTACCGCCCTGGGGTAGAGTGCCGTGGCGTCACACAGCTTAAAGCAACCTCTAACTCTTGGGCTTACACGATTCTCTTGCCTCAGCCTCCCAACCTAGCCTTACTTTTTATTTCCACCACACCACACATGGAATGTCTCATGTGGCCCTGTGTACTTGACTCCAGTGTGCCATAGCATTATACAATGTGTGCAAAATGTGATACATCTGCATTGAATAGTGTCAATTCAAGCCACCATCATCTCCAATAATCTCACTGGCCAATATTTTTGAAATGAGACCCAGTACTATCAAAATGAAGTGGAGGCAAAAGTTTGAAAAGATATCTCAATGTTTACCAAGCCCTTTCTCAGATGCTTAGTAGTTACCAGAAGGAAATAATTTGTGAACTTGATGCTGGCCAAGAGAGAATCATAAGCTCAGAAGTTTTATTAGAAAATGCCAATATTTCCTTATTTGGTGATTCTGCTGCCTCTGGTTTGCATGCAGAGGAGAGGACGGGCCTTCCCTTGGAAACTGTGTTTGTCTTCTGACTTTAGTCTTTGGCTGGGACCTCAGTTGTGCTCCCTCTTTACCACCACCAAAGGCAAGGCCAAAGCTGGCCTCATCAGAGTCGGCACTTTCTAACCTTGTACCATTTGCTGTCTGTTCCGCGGGATATTCCTGCAGCTGTTTTACTTAAGGACTGTTTTGCTTATCTGTGGTTTCAGCTATTGAGAAAAGTATGCATGGACCTTTCTTTTCCTCCTCAGTTTCATTAGTGTTTGTGTACTTAATGTGTAGTACAAGAAAACTCTTCTTCTTCCAATGTGCAGCAGAGAAGAAGAAAGGTTGGACACCCCTTTATTCCTCCTCCTAGGTCCTGCACTCTTTGGGTTAAATAAAGTCAGATCTGAGCCCATTTTGGAGATGCTGTAGGCCAGCAACCTCAGATTAAAGCTCTCTTAAAACTGCATAATTAAGCTGCCTTATGACCTAATTTCTTTTCTGGACTCTCAGTCATTGTGCACTTTTGCTGAATTTACATGCAACCTGCAAATCAAATTTATTAATGTTTTGTATGACTATATTATGAAAATACAATATGGTATCATTTTAGAATTTGAGATAAACGAAAAGTGACCCCTATAATTTAAAATGTAGATCTCATGAGAATGATGAATCTAGATTTGGAAGGTTACTCCAGTACAAAAAAAACAGGGCAGGGAAATGTACATGAAGAAAGTCAGATCAGGCCCAGCTAACATGAACATGTGAGAGGTGCTTCTCTTCAGCACTACTGATTGCTGCCAGGGAGGTGTGCTGGCCCCAGCTGCTACACCTTCTGACTATTTACAGAGATCTTTGCATTTATGGCATTCCTGGTCCAGCAATTTTGAAAATATTATTAAGTAATGATAGGTTAATCTAGACCTGAAAATAATTACCTGGGGAACCTATTAAGTGTGTTTGCTATCTCCTGGAACTAGAATTACCCTCCAAAAGGGACCTGGGTGATTCTTTCAAATGTCTGGTGTGTTTGTTTTTCTGAGTAGTCAATTACTTTGTAAGTACATTCCTTGTCATCTGACTATATGTAGTCTCATATGCTCTAAAGCTTCATCAGCAAGCAAAAAATGGTAAAAAGAAAGAAGAAATCAAGGTTAGAAAGAAACAGAAAACTATTGTGGGAATACAGTTTTCTAAATGTTGACACCACAGAATCAGGTATGGCTGAGAAGCAGCAGCATCTTTCCTGAAACATCACACTTATCCAA
This sequence comes from Nycticebus coucang, assembly GCF_027406575.1. Lineage (NCBI taxonomy): Eukaryota > Metazoa > Chordata > Mammalia > Primates > Lorisidae > Nycticebus > Nycticebus coucang. The sequence goes on along the minus strand of NC_069792.1, from coordinate 16,907,597 downwards.
ACCAAAGTTGTTAGAACTCAAAGCAAGAAAAATCCATCTTAAAAGTGAATGATGAAGGTTGCTATGGAGATGATGCAGGAAATGATTCAGAAGGTTGCCCAGAAAAATATTTCTTTGAATATTGATAAATCCCATTAACATGTGTCAGACTGTGGGTATTATGAAATGAACTAGATATCAGGGATTCCTCCGTCCCTGGGCTGTGCCCATCAGTTATGACTCAGCCTTAATTGCCATAATGGGTATGAAAGTGAGAACTTCCAAATGACATTGGATGCCATGGAGTTAACATATGCAGAGTGGGTGGTTTTCAGACTCGAGTATGGATGAGAATTACTAACCGTGCTTATTACAAAAATTGTTTTTATTCTGATTCAGAAATCTGCAGACATGTTTTGAGAGAAATTACTTTAAAATGAACGAATGGAAAGCATTAAATGGTGAGGTTTTGCCTTGTTTCTTTGACAAATGGTCTTGTTCATACTCTTTGGAAACTATGCTTCAGCTACAAAATGTTAAGATTTCTTGGAAAAGAAAGTGTGTTTTGTTGTTCAGAACTCTTATTCATTTGTTTATAATGCCCCAAAGTTTATACTCATAACCCAAAAGTTTTGTTTGAATTTGAAGTTTGTAAATCCAACTGCCTGCTGGACACCTGTGCTTTAGTGTCTAATATGTCTCCTACTTCACACAGCCAAATTAAATCTTTCTCTGCGTCTGCTTCATTTGTGGTTTTCCCTTTTTCAGAAAAACTGGAATTGAGCCTCCTTTCCTTCTTTCCTTCTTTTTTCAGTTATTAGAGACAAGGTCTTGCTCTGCACCCAGGCTAGAGTGTAGTGGTGTGATCATAGCTCACAGCAACCTCAAATTTCTGGGCTCAAGCCATCCTTCCTCAGCCTCCCAAGTGGCTGAGACTACAGGCATGTGCCATAACACCCAGATAATTTTTTAATTTTTTTGTAGAGGTGGGGTCTCACTATATTGCCCAGGCTGGTCTTGAACTCCTGGCCTCAAGCAATCCTCCTGCTTTGGCCTCCCAAATATGAGCCTCTGTGGCAAGCCCAATTGTTTTTTGTACATACCCCATATCCAATAGGTCAACAAGTTCCTTTGCCTCTACCTTTAAAGTATATCTAGAATCTGATCATTCCTCCCCATCTTTTGGTACATCTTGGTCCAAGATTTTAACTGTATTTTACCTGGATTATTGCAGTTCTCCTAACTGGTCTATTTTATTTCTTCTTCTTCTTTTTTTTTTTTAAAGGGAACATGCTTCCTTTATTTTCTTTTTTTATTGTTGGGGATTCATTGACGGTACAATAAGCCAGGTTACACTGATTGCAATTGTTAGGTAAAGTCCCTCTTGCAATCATGTCTTGCCCCCATAAAGTGTGACACACACCAAGGCCCCACACCCTCCCTCCATCCCTCTTTCTGCTTTTCCTCCCCCCCATAACCTTAATTGTCATTAATTGTCCTCATATCAAAATTGAGTACATAGGATTCATGCTTCTCCATTCTTGTGATGCTTTTTAATTCAGTTAATTAACTTATTTATTTCAAAATATTAGGGGGCACTTTGTATAATGCTATGTCAGGACTTTTAGTATGCCCATCATCAGAATAGTGTTTGCTGTACCCCATAGGTAACTTTTTACCTCTCCTCTCCTCCCACTCTTCCCCTTTTTGGTTTACAATTATTAGTGAGTATATGTGGTATTTGTTTTTCTATTCCTGAGATACTCCACTTAGCACAATGGTCTCCAGTTCCAACCAAGTTGATGAAAAATGTATTATTTCATTCCTTTTTATAGCTGAATAGTACTCCATGGAGTACTCTATGAAAATGTGGCACACAGAGGGTGCCAAAAATTGTATGCACATTCTTCTTATTATTATTCTTTTTTTTTTTTTTTTTTTGTAGAAACAGAGTTTCACTTTATGGCCCTAGGTAGAGTGCCATGGCATCACACAGCTCACAAGCTCACAGCAACCTCCAACTCCTGGGCTTAAGCGATTCTCTTGCCTCAGCCTCCCAAGTAGCTGGACTACAGGCGCCCGCCACAACTACCCGGCTATTTTTTTTGTTGTTGCAGTTTGGTGGGGGCTGGGTTTGAACCCGCCACCCTCGGTATATGGGGCTGTCACCTTACCAACTGAGCCACAGGTGCCGCCCCTCTTATTATTATTCTTATTGTGAGACAGAGTCTCACTATTTCACCCTTGTAGAGTGGCATCGTGTCACAGCTTGCTGCAACCTCAAACTCCTGGGCATAAGCAATTCTCTTGCCTCAGCCTCCCAAGTAGCTGACTACAGGTGCCTACCACAATGACAGGCTATTTTTTATTTTGTTGTTGTTGCAGTCGTCATTGTTGTTTTAGCTGCTCCGGGCTGGGTTCGAACCTGCCAGCTTTGGTGTATGTGGCCAGCACCCTACCCACTGAGCTACAAGTGCTGCCCTGTATACACATTATTATTCATGCCTGTCCTATGGTAACACTAGCATTCATTTGATTAATGCCATCTTTTGAGTGAACATTATACTACACATTGCTACCCTAATTCAATTCAACTTCAAAAAGTAATACATAAATCATAGCTCTTAAAATGTATACACACACACACACACACACACACACCATGTTTTCTTTATCCACTGATGAATTGATGGGCACTTAAGTTGATTTTATAATCTTTGCAGTTGTGAATTGTGGTGTGATAAACATTCAAGTGCAAGTGTCTTTTTAATAAATGGCTTTTTTTTTTCTTTGGGTACTCAGTAGTGGGATTTCTGGATCAAATGGTAAGTCTATGTTTATAAATTATTTCTTTGAGAAATCTTCGTATTGTTTCCATACAGGTTATACTAACTTGCAGTCCCACCAACAGTGTATAAGCATTCCTTTCTCTCTGCATTCATGCCTGCCAGCATCTATTGTTTTTTGACTTTTTGGTAAGGTGGTCTCTCACTGTGGTTCTAATTTGCATTTCCCTGATGATAGTGATATTGAACATTTTTTCATGTTTGTTGGCTACTTGTCTATTTTCTTTTGAAAAACTTCTGTTCATATCTTTTGACCATTTTTTAATAGAGTTGTTTTTTTTTTTTCTTGCTGACTTGTTCGAATTATTTGTAGATTCTAGATATTAGCATTTTGTGGGATGTATAGTTTGTGAATATTTTCTCCCATTCTGTATATGGTTTTCTCTGCTGATTATTTCCTTTGGTGTGCAGAAACTTTTGAATTTAAGTCTCATTTATTTATTTTTGTTATTGGTATATTTACCTTTGGGGTCTTGGTCATCAATTTTTTTTGCTTAGGCCAATGTCTAGAAAAGTTTTTCTTATGTTTTCTTCTAGAATTTTTATGATTTCATGCCTTATGTTTAAGTCTTTTGGCCATCTTGAATAAATTTTTGTATATGGCAAGAGCTAGGGGTCTTGTTTCCTGCTTCTGCTTGTGGCTATCCAGTTTTCTCAGTACTGTTTATTGACTAGGGCTTCCTTTCTGTAGTGTATGCTGTTGTCTGCTTTGTCAAAGATCAGTTGGTTGTAGGTGGATGGTTTTATTTCTGCATTCTCTATTCTGTGTCATTGGTCTATGTCTCTACTTGTATACTGGTGCTATGCTGTTTTGCTTACTATAACCTTGTAGTATCATTTGAAGTCAGGCAATGTGATGCCTCCATGTTTATTCTTTTTTTTTTTTTATTGTTGGGGATTCATTGAGGGTACAATAAGCCAGGTTACACTGATTGCAATTGTTAGGTAAAGTCCCTCTTGCAATCATGTCTTGCCCCCATAAAGTGTAACACACACCAAGGCCCCACCCACCTCCTTCCGTCCCTCTTTCTGCTTCCCCCCCCATAACCTAAATTGTCATTGTCTTCATATCAAAATTGAGTACATAGGATTCATGCTTCTCCATTCTTGTGATGCTTTACTAAGAATAATGTCTTCCACTTCCATCCAAGTTAATACGAAGGATGTAAAGTCTCCATTTTTTTTAATGGCTGAATAGTATTCCATGGTATACATATACCACAGCTTGTTAATCCATTCCTGGGTTGGTGGGCATTTAGGCTGTTTCCACATTTTGGCGATTGTAAATTGAGCTGCAATAAACAGTCTAGTACAAGTGTCCTTACGATAAAAGGATTTTTTTCCTTCTGGGTAGATGCCCAGTAATGGGATTGCAGGATCAAATGGGAGGTCTAGCTTGAGTGCTTTGAGGTTTCTTCATACTTCCTTCCAGAAAGGTTGTACTAGTTTGCAGTCCCACCAGCAGTGTAAAAGTGTTCCCTTCTCTCCACATCCACGCCAGCATCTGCAGTTTTGAGATTTTGAGATGTGGGCCATTCTCACTGGGGTTAGATGATATCTCAGGGTTGTTTTGATTTGCATTTCTCTAATATATAGAGATGATGAACATTTTTTCATGTGTTTGTTAGCCATTCGTCTGTCATCTTTAGAGAAAGTTCTATTCATGTCTCTTGCCCATTGATATATGGGATTGTTGGCTTTTTTCATGTGGATTAATTTGAGTTCTCTATAGATCCGAGTTATCAAGCTTTTGTCTGATTGAAAATATGCAAATATCCTTTCCCATTGTGTAGGTTGTCTCTTTGCTTTGGTTATTGTCTCCTTAGCTGTACAGAAGCTTTTCAGTTTAATGAAGTCCCATTTGTTTATTTTTGTTGTTGTTGCAGTTACCATGGCAGTCTTCTTCATGAAGTCTTTCCCCAGGCCAATATCTTCCAGTGTTTTTCCTATGCTTTCTTGGAGGATTTTTATTGTTTCATGCCTTAAATTTAAGTCCTTTATCCATCTTGAATCAATTTTTGTGAGTGGGGAAAGGTGTGGGTCCAGTTTCAGTCTTTTACATGTGGACATCCAGTTCTCCCAACACCATTTATTGAATAGGGAGTCTTTCCCCCAAGGTATGTTCTTGTTTGGTTTATCGAAGATTAGGTGGTTGTAAGATGTTAATTTCATTTCTTGGTTTTCAATTCGATTCCAAGTGTCTATGTCTCTGTTTTTGTGCCAGTACCATGCTGTCTTGAGCACTATGCCTTTGTAGTACAGATTAAAATCAGGTATGCTGATGCCCCCAGCTTTATTTTTGTTACTAAGAACTGCCTTAGCTATACGGGGTTTTTTCCGGTTCCATACAAAACGCAGAATCATTTTTTCCAAATCTTGAAAGTACGATGTTGGTATTTTGATAGGAATGGCATTGAATAGGTAGATTGCTTTGGGAAGTATAGACATTTTAACAATGTTGATTCTTCCCGTCCATGAGCATGGTATGTTCTTCCATTTGTTAATATCCTCTGCTATTTCCTTTCTGAGGATTTCATAGTTTTCTTTATAGAGGTCCTTCACCTCCTTCGTTAGGTATATTCCTAGGTATTTCATTTTCTTTGAGACTATGGTGAAGGGAGTTGTGTCCTTAATTAGCTTCTCATCTTGACTGTTATTGGTGTATACAAAGGCTACTGACTTGTGGACATTGATTTTATATCCTGAAACATTACTGTATTTTTTGATGACTTCTAGGAGTCTTGTGGTTGAGTCTTTGGGGTTCTCTAAGTATAAGATCATGTCGTCAGCAAAGAGGGAGAGTTTGACCTCCTCTGCTCCCATTTGGATTCCCTTGATTTCCTTGTCTTGCCTAATTGTATTGGCTAGAACTTCCAGCACTACGTTGAATAGTAAAGGTGACAGAGGACAACCTTGTCTGGTTCCAGTTCTAAGAGGAAAAGCTTTCAGTTTTACTCCATTCAGTAAACTATTGGCTGTGGGTTTGTCATAGATAGCTTCAATCAGTTTTAGAAATGTGCTGTCTATGCCTATACTCTTCAGTGTTCTAATTAGAAAAGGATGCTGGATTTTATCAAATGCTTTTTCTGCATCTATTGAGAGGATCATGTGATCTTTATTTTGCCTCTGTTAATATGGTGGATAACGTTTATGGACTTGCGTATGTTAAACCAGCCTTGCATCCCTGGGATGAAGCCTACTTGATCATGATGAATGACTTTTTTGATGATAAGCTGTAATCTATTGGCCAGGATTTTGTTGAGGATTTTTGCATCTATATTCATGAGTGAGATTGGTCTGAAATTCTTCTTTTTGTTTGGGTCTTTTCCTGGTTTTGGTATTAGGGTGATGTTTGCTTCATAGAATGTGGGGAAGATTCCTTCTTCCTCAATTTTTTGGAATAATTTCTGCAGTACAGGAATAAGCTCTTCCTTGAAGGTTTGATAGAATTCTGGTGTGAAGCCATCTGGACCAGGGCATTTTTTGGTTGGAAGATTTTTTATTGTTTCTTTGATCTCGGTACTTGAAATTGGTCTGTTCAGGAGCTCTGTTTCTTCCTGGCTGAGTCTAGGGAGAGCGTGTGATTCCAAATATTGATCCATTTCCTTCACATTGTCAAATTTCTGGGCATAGAGTTTCTGGTAGTATTCAGAGATGATCTCTTGTATCTCTGTGGGATCAGTTGTTATTTCCCCTTTGTCATTTCTGATTGAGGTTACTAGAGATTTTACTTTTCTATTCCTCGTTAGTCTGGCCAATGGTTTATCTATTTTATTTAGTTTTTCAAAAAACCAACTCCTTGTTTCATTAATTTTCTGAATGATTCTTTTGTTTTCAATTTCATTGATCTCTGATTTGATTTTGGATATTTCTTTTCTTCTACTGAGTTTAGGCTTAGATTGTTCTTCTTTTTCCAATTCCATAAGATCTCTTGTGAGATTGTTGATGTGCTCTCTTTCTGTTTTTCGAATGTAGGCATCTAAAGCGATGAATTTTCCTCTTAAAACTGCTTTTGCAGTATCCCACAGGTTTTGGTAGCTTGTGTCTTCATTGTTGTTATACTCAAGGAAGTTAATGATTTCCTGTTTTATTTGTTCCTGCACCCATCTGTTATTCAACAGAAGATTGTTTAATTTCCATGCCTTTGGGTGGGGTTGAGCATTTTTGTTAGAGTTGAGTTCCACCTTTAGTGCCTTATGGTCTGAGAAGATACAAGGTAAAATTTCAATTCCTTTGATTCTGTTGATATTTGTTTTGTGTCCCAGGATATGATCAATTTTGGAGAATGTTCCATGGGGTGATGAGAAGAATGTATATTCTTTATCTTTAGGGTGGAGTGTTCTATATGCGTCTGTCAAGCACAGTCGTTCTAGGGTCTCATTTAAATCTCTTATATCTTTGTTTAATTTCTGTTTAGAGGATCTGTCCAGCTCTGTAAGAGGAGTGTTAAAGTCCCCTGTTATTATGGTATTATCAGATATCATATTGCTCAGACTGAGTAAGGTCTGTTTCCAGAATCTGGGAGCATTTAAATTGGGTGCATAAGATATTTAGAATTGAAATGTCTTCTTGTTGTATTTTTCCCTTGACCAACATAAAGTGACCATCTTTGTCTTTTTTGACTTTAGTTGCTTTAAATCCACATGTATCTGAAAATAAGATTACAACTCCTCTTTTCTTCTGAATTCCATTTGCCTGAAAAATTGTCTTCCAACCCTTGACTCAGAGCTTTAATTCGTCTTTTGAAGCCAGGTGTGTTTCTTGCAGACAGCAAATAGATGGCTTGTGTTTTTTAATCCAGTCAGCCAATCTATGTCTCTTCAGTGGGGAATTCAAGCCATTAACATTTATGGAGATAATTGATAAGTGTGGTAGTATTCTATTCGTCTTATTTGGTGAGAGTCCATTGCTTAGTTTTATCTTTTGCATCAGTGTGGAGGTTAGATTCTGTCCTTTAATTTCTGAGTTCTTACTTTGCTGCTGATCCATTGTGGTGGTCAGTGTGCAGAACAGGTTGAAGTATTTCCTGTAGAGCTGGTCTTGTTGTGGGGAATTTCCTCAATTTTTGTATATCTGTAAATGATTTGATTTCTCCATCAATTTTGAAGCTTAGCTTAGCAGGGTACAGAATTCTGGGCTGGAAATTGTTCTGTTTAAGTAGATTAAAGGTAGATGACCATTGTCTTCTTGCTTGGAAAGTTTCATTAGAGAAGTCTGCAGTCACTCTGATGGATTTGCCCCTGTAGGTCAACTGGCGCTTACTCCTGGCAGCTTGCTGAATCTTTTCTTTTGTCTTGACTTTGGACAGGTTCATCACAATGCGTCTTGGAGAAGCTCGGTTAGAGTTGAGGCGACCTGGGGTCCACTATCCCTCTGAAAGCAGTGTGTCAGAATCTTTGGTGATATTTGGGAAATTTTCTTTTATAATATTCTCTAGTATGGCTTCCATTCTTCTGGGGCATTCTTCTTCCCCTTCTGGAATTCCTATAACTCATATGTTGGAACGCTTCATAAAGTCCCATAATTCTGACAGTGAACGTTCTGCTTTCTCTCTCTTCTTTTCTGCCTCTTTTACTATCTGAGTTATCTCAAGAACTTTGTCTTCTACCTCTGAAATTCTTTCTTCTGCATGGTCTAACCTGTTGCTGATACTTTCCATTGCATCTTTAAGTTCCCTAATTGACTGTTTCAGTTCCTTTAGCTCTGCTATATCCTTTTTATATTCTTCATATCGTTCATCTCTGATTTGATTCTGTTTTTGGATTTCCTTTTGGTTATTTTCCACTTTATTAGCAGTTTCCTTCATTTCTTTCATTGTTTTCAACATGTGTATTCTAAATTCCCTTTCTGTCATTCCTAACATTTCTTCATAGGTGGAATCATCTGCAGTAGCTATCTCATGGTCCCTTGGCGGGGTTGTTCTGGACTGGTTTTTCATGTTTCCTGGAGTTTTCTTCTGATTCTTCCTCATGAGTGGTTTCTTTTATCTGTTTCCTTGCCCTAATTTTCCTTTCACTTCCTCTTGCTATTTAAGTTCTCGTGCCTGTGGACTGAGGGTTACAGGACCAGGGGGGTGAGAAGGTTGAAGAGCAAAAAAGGGATGAAGGACAGGAAGACCGAGTGATAAGAAAAAAAAAAGAAAAATAGAGAAAGGGGAGGGGGTGGGTAAAAGGAATGTTGACAAAAAGAAGAGAGGCACAGAAAGAGGGAGACAGAACAATATAAGTGTACAGTAGGGTACTTTGACACAACCTTAAAAAAAACCATCTTCTGGGGGTGCCCAGTTGGGTTGGGTCCCTTGAGGTCAGCAGCTCTTTGCTAACCTGATCATACACAGTACCCCACCTTCACCCAGTAGAGAGGAAAGACAAAAATGCTATAAATCAAACCAAAACAAGCAAACAGAAAACTTTACGGGATAAAATTGGGTGAAAAACCGAATAATAGCAGTAGAAACACTAGCAAAAATGAAGTTCTAATTATTGAAAAAGACAGCAATGGGAAATTATAATTAAACTAGAAAAATTGAGAAAGAAAAAGGATCTGTATGGAAAAGGTTGAACTTATAAAACAAAACAACATCAACAACATCTAAATAAACAAAAGAAAACCAACCAAACCAAAAAAAAAAAACACAACCAAAAACAAAGCAGTATGTATATGTTATTGAATATTGTCTGGGCAACACGTGGTCTTCTGGGGTATGAGATGTTAATCACAGTTCTGATACGACTGGAGGGTGCTGATTTCTCAAACCCCAGCAGGTAGACACCCTAAATCTCTCTTCAGCCCACTTAAAAGGCACTTTGAACTTGTTCACTTGCTGAGCAGAAGCTTTCCCAGGAATGTGCTTGTTGCTGGAATCACTGCTGAAGTGGCTATCCACTTACTCAGTGTGCCAAAACCGGTCTCACTCTGCCCCTGAGGGTTAGGGCTGCAAGGCGGCTCAGACCCTGCCCTTAGGCTACTTGGTCGCTGGGTTACCAGCTCCCACCTAATTCTAGCTCTGAGACCCTGAGGGCGGAGCTTGCCGGGGCAGATCGCTCACAATGGCTCCTGGTGACCCACCGCCAAACACCATTAGCTCTGTCTGGCTCAGCGGCTCAGACTGGGGCCCTAGACAACGGCCAACGTTCTCCGCACTCCTGCTCAGGCTCTCCCCAAGGCAGTTCAACTGAGTGCCAAGTCCAAAGACACCAAAACAGTTCACAGGTAAGGCCTTTCTGGTTTGCAGTCTCGCTGCTACTGAACTTACAGTTGCGGGCGGGTTTAGACCGATTGAACACACGCGACCACTTGCTGGTTTTCCACTGTTTTAGTCCTCCTCTTGGGGTCCAGAAGTCTCTCGCTGACTCCCTATATCTGCGCAGGGGTGATGATAGGCAGATCCCACCAGCCAGAGATGCCTGGAGTTCTATCTCCCCAGACTCACGGTGCCCAGATGCAAGAAAGCTGTTACTCGGCTGCCATCTTGCTCCACCTCTCCATGTTTATTCATTTTTTTTTTTTTGTAGAGACAGAGTGTCACTTTATGGCCCTTGGTAGAGTGCCGTGGCCTCACACAGCTCACAGCAACCTCCAACTCCTGGGCTTAAGCGATTCTCTTGCCTCAGCCTCCGGAGTAGCTGGGACTACAGGCGCCCGCCACAACGCCCGGCTATTTTTTGGTTGCAGTTTGACCGGGGGCCGGGTTTGAACCTGCCACACTCGGTATATGGGGCTGGCGCCTTACCGACTGAGCCACAGGCGCCTCCCTCCATGTTTATTCTTTTTGCTTAAGATCGTTTTGGCTATTTGGGCTCTTTTTGGTTCCAAATGAAGTGTAGAATAATTTTTTCTAAATCTGTGAAATATGATGTTGGTATTTTCTGAGTAAACTGGGTGAAATATTTATGAAGTAGTTACTGAATGTAATATACTGTTCTAAGTTTCAGAAATATAGCCCATGAACTAGACGAACACTGCCTTCTTGGAGCTGAGATTCCTTGTGGGAACTAACTGAAAAATAGCAAAACTGCAGAGGGGGCAGAAATTTGTGTAGTGACTGTAGTAAGATGGGCTATAAAGCAGCCACAGGGGTCAGAGACAGAGGAGAACGCCTGGTAGTGGTCCTAAGCAATGGCAGAGTGGATTACAAGAGGTGTGGTGTGCAGGAGTGTTAAAGCTTCCAGAAAGCAGGGTGAATCATGGTGTTCAAAAGTACAAGAATTATAGAAAAGAAAAGTGAGTATGAAGAGGAAATAATGTGAAGGAGAAAGAGAAAGAAACTTACATAAATAGCATATCAAAAAATCTCCAAGTAACAGTGACTCCACAATACAATGCTTTATTCTCCCACATGAAGGAAATCCACAGGACGGTGGCAGGTCTCGGAAGCTCCACAATTCTCTTACACCATCCTCAGCACATACTTTTATCCTCAAGCTCACTTCTAAGAGGAGACAAAGGGAAGGACAAAAAAAGAGTCCATCTCAGGTGGCGCCTGTGGCTCAAGGAGTAGGGCGTTGGCCCCATATACTGGAGGTGGCGGGTTCAAACCCGGCCCCAGCCAAAAACTGCAACCAAAAAAAAAAAAAAAAAAAAAAAGAGTCCATCTCTTAGCCAAGGAATCTTCCAGAAAGTGACACAACAGTTCTCACTGAGTAGCACTTAGTCACATGGCCACATCTAGCTGCAAAGAGGTATAAGAAAACTGGTCTTTTAATCTGGAACATTGCCACCATAAATATCTCTGCCACAGGACTATATGAATAAATTACAATTCGTTAGAAGAAGACCCAAGATTAGAACACAGGGTGGAAAAGAGCTGGAATAAGACCCTGAATTAAGCATGCCTAGGGAGAAGGAGTGGTAGTTGAAATTTTACTGTCTGCATAGTTTATCATCAGCTCTTTAAAAAAAAAATACATTTTATTGTATATATTTAAAAGATATAATTAATATATTCATTATCTCACATGGTTACCCATTTATCCACTCTGCAGCAAGAGCAGCTGTAATGCTCTCATTTAGCAAAAATTCTGAACACAATACACTGTATCGACTACAGTCCTCATGTTGTACATTAGATCTTTTGTCTTGTTTAGCCTTTGGCCCATATCTCTCCTTTCCTTCCCCATTGTTATTACTGCTAATTAATTATTTTCAGTTTCTTGTGTTCTTGTGTTTTTCAATTTCTTTTCTGTTTCAAGTCTCAGCATAAGAGCATCAATCGTGTATTATCTGAAATAGCAATACCCAAATCTGGTCCTCCAACTGATGGGAAATAAATATTCGTGTGTTGAGGGGCAATTAGCAGAGAGGAAGATTTCATAATTATAAAATTGATGACCCCAGAGGGGATGGTTAGAGTTTCAAATTGAGCAGGTGCTTTTGTAGATATTTGATTAGTACTTCTGGTAGGGAACATTGAATAAAAGTAGTACAGGAAACTAAGACAATTTCTACCTGTTTATGAGATCAAATTTCAGGAATCTTTGTACAGAGAATCAGGAGTCATTTGTTTTAAAATTTATTTTAATGTAAGTATTTTAAACAGAAAAGGAATAAATGTACAATGAAAGTCTTTTCCTTCCACAGGTGTCAGATTCCTAAACCTCCAGATTTACAATGTCTCTGCCCAGAGCAGCCAGTCTTGCCGGTTTCTTGTATAAGAAGGAGTCACATGAAGCTGGTGAATGATATGAAAGTGAACACTTACTTCTTGTTGTTAGCAGTGAAAACTTTGATTTGCAGGCATTAAAAGTAAGAAGAAGCTCAAATGAGACCCTTGGTTATCCCAGGCAGAAGTTCTGCCTCCCAAACCTCTTCATGGCTTTTTAAAAAAATTGTGAAATATATATAATATAAAATTTATTATTTTAGGGTGGCGCCTGTGGCTCAGTCGGTAAGGCGCCGGCCCCATATACCGAGGGTGGCGGGTTCAAACCCGGCCCCGGCTGAACTGCAACCAAAAAATAGCTGGGCGTTGTGGCGGGCGCCTGTAGTCCCAGCTACTCGGGAGGCTAAGGCAAGAGAATTGCTTAAGCCCAGGAGTTGGAGGTTGCTGTGAGCTGTGTGATGCCACGGCACTCTACCGAGGGCCATAAAGTGGCCTCTGTCTCTACAAAAAAAAAAAAAAAAAATTATCATTTTAACCATTTTCAACATATATCCAGTGACATTAGGTATATTCACATTACCACCATGCATTTCCAGAATTTTCTTATCATCCCAAACAGAAACTGTTTTTTTATTTTGTTTGTTTTTTTAAGACAGGACTTCACTCCGTTGCCCAGGCTAGAGTGCAGTAGTGTCATCCTACCTCACTACAACCTTGAACTCCTGGACTCAAGCAATCCTTCTGCCTCTGTCTCCTGAGTAGCTGGGATTACAGGCAAGTGCCACCACACTTGGCTAATTTTTGAATGCCTTTATAGACAGGATTTCACTATGTCCTGGCCTCCAGGGATCTCCCACCTTGGGCTCTCAAAGTGCTGGGATTACAGGCATGAACCACTGTGACTGGCACCAAACTGAACTCCTTACTCATCAAATAATAACTCCATGTTCCCCCTCTCCCCATAGCTCCCGGTAACAACCATTCTATTTTATGTTTCCATAAATATGACTATTCTAGGTCTCCTTGTAAATGGAATCATACAATATTTGTTATTTTGTGCCTAATTTATTTTATCTAGCATTAGTATCCTTAAAGTTCATCTACATTGTAGCAGGTATCAGAATTTTCTTCATTTCTAAGGTGGAATTATATTCCATTGTGTGGGTATATTGCATTTTTGTTTGTCCATTCATCCATTGGTGGACACTTGGGCTGTTTCCTCTTGGCTTTGTGAATGATATGGTATGAACATTGGTGTACAAGTATCTGAGCTGCTGCTTTGAATTCTTTTGTTTCTGTTGTATCTTTTGATAACACACTATCATTTATAATGATCAGTGCAGGAAGTACAGATGCTTTAAATTCCCTATTAAATACAAATCCTTTGAGAGTGGGGCCCATGATTTTTCTTCAGTCGTGCACTCATTCATTCGACAATTATACATTGATCATTGCTGAGTGCTGGGTACTATGCTCGACTTCAGGGATTCAGGGAGCAATGATGAACACGACCTCTGTTCTCTTCTAGCGTAGGTCTAGTAAGGCACATTTTAATTTGTCATTGTATCTAGTGCAATGTCTTGTACTTGCAAATATGCAGCAAATATTTGTTGACTTGTTTGATTATTGGCTTCATATATTCTCAGTGGTTTCTGAAAGTGTCATATCAATTATTGAATAGCAGTGAAACATTGTGGACAAATGTAAGTTCATGAGATAACAAATCATGCTTTCTTTTGTTCATTATCATATTTTTAGTCAAAAGAATGGTGCCTAGGGCAAAGTATGGGCTCAACAGTTTTTGAAAGAATGATAATGACATAATTTATTCTTGCGAAGACCTTAATGCCAATGTATTATGAATGAAAAAACAGAGGCATTTAAGAAAACCCAGAAAAGTAGTGACTGCGTCAGGAATAGAACCTGGGTCTCCTGACCTGCACTCTGATGCTTCATGCCCTTGATCGCACTAGTGTGTAAAATTAGAACTGTTGTTTCACCTTTCTGTGAAAAATGTGCACTTTAATTAGGTGTAATCACACATGGTATGGAGAAGGTCCAAAGTCCTTAAATTTCCTAAAAATGGTAATGAATCAGATTCTAAAATAAGCTTGTTAAATGCTATTCTTAAATAAAAATGATAGTAGCATATGATGATGAGTTGCCTTTTCTGCTGTGATGAGTGAGGCGTTACTGTGCCGCCTGCTTGGGAAGGCCCAGCCGAAGCATGTCTAACTTCAGTATCATTTCTCTGCCATTCAGCTAGACCCCATTGGGAATATCAGTGAATTACTGGGGCCTTTTGGAGAAACCTGGTTTAGAAATATTTAATCCTATGTTATGTGAATTAAAGTTTAAATCACTTTATTTCATTAAGAATTCAGGATAAATTTTTCATGAGAGAGAAGGTTGAGGCTTTTAATTATTAAAAGGTTTTAGGATTATTTGTGAATCTTAAAGTTAAGTCATTCTAAAAAATTTCAGATATTTCAGTTTCCAAAAAAGCCTCCAGTATTTGAAATGTGTAAACTCATTTTATAATGAAACCTAAGCAGAGAACAAACTGGAAAACTCCAGGTGAACACAGACTAAATTCACACCCAACCTCAGCTGATCAAAACCTTAAACCATTGATCCACTGATGTCACAGGGAGTAGAGGACTTAATTCCTAATTGTGTATATAGATACAAGGAGTTTGACATTTTAAGAAGAGATATTTGAGCAGAAATTCTCCTGAAGAACATGAAGAGAAGAGTGTGGACTCTTCCCAGTTCTACCAGAGCTGGCCCCCAGGTTACCATACTCTTACAAAGGCATTTTGCCTGAAGGTCAGACTTTCTAAATAATGAAATACATTTTTGTCTTTATGACAACAGGAAATACTCAGAAGCTTTCAAGTTTAGCATAGTTTATCATAAGAATATAATTATACCATTAATTTTGTGGTTATTTGTGCATCTCCCATCATACTTGTACATTTTTCTAGAGTTAGGAGTAGGAAGGTACCATGACCAAGTGGTGACCCATGGTGTTTCCAACCTGTTGTGACTTGGGTGAAATATGTGTAAGTGTGCATTGTGGCGGTAAGGGTCAGAGCAATGAACAGGGTCATACAGTGAAATCCAAGACATGAAAATGGATTTTGGTCAAAAGTTGTCACCCATTGTGTGCCATCCTTCCTGCCTACAATTATGTGTGATGAAAGAGCCGGAGACTCTCCTTTTTAATAAGATTCTCCCTTCATCCTGCTAGACAACTGTCAGGCCCATGAGAGGAGAGATCAGCAATTTTTATTGTTTGGGTCACTTACATGTATCCTTTGGAAGAGAGTTTGACATTTTGCAATACAGATAGAGAGAGGCGGGGTAGGGAGAGCTAAGGTTGAAGGTGCAGGAAAATATTGGAGGACAGATCCAGGATTGAATATCTCTTTAATATCTAAGACAGTGAACAGAAAGCAAACACCTTGGTAGTGCTAACAGCTTAGTAACCCACATACTATGCTGAGTACTTTACGGTAACACCTCGTTAAATTTGGACAACACTCCGTCAAGTACCCGTTATCTTTCATCTTCACTTTACAGATAAGAAAACCAAGATCCATAGTGAATAAGTAAACATTCAGTTCTTAAGAATATGAAGCAAGAAAGGACAGAAATCAGAATTCAAACTCCCTTGTGGTCTGACTCCAAAACCACCCTGCCATCCTGCATTGCCAGAATCCAGTACGTCTTTTCCTCAATTTCAGGACTGTTCCAGAGAAAGTCCCCTTGTTGTCTGAAGACTGCTCCTCGAAGACTAGTTAGCTGGCTTGCTGGAGGCCCAGGCCCTCTGTGCCTCTAAGGGTCTTTGGCACAAGCGATGACTAGGTATGAGTTCTGAACATCAGCATTTCCTTTACATCATGAATCTTGCTTTACAGAATGTTTAGGCTTCTATTGTCCATCAGAGGTTGTGCCACTGTTAGAAGAGATGTTTGCCAGATCTCTATTTTTGTAGATGTAAATATTTTTATGCAGTTGTTACTTTAATATCACAATCACATATAGCATTACAGCAAAACACACCTGACATGTTCATTAGAACAAAGATGACAGTTGCATAACCAGCATCAATAGAAAGGTGGACACAGAGAGGCAGCTGGAAAGCTAATGAGGTTGTCCAGGCGGCATGCCCTCCTCACGTGACACGTGTGTTCCAGGAGCTTCATGCCACTCCACAGCCTCCTCCTCCCTCCCTCCCCACCTTTCCTTAGAGGGAGACTCTAGACGCACATCACTTACTGCAAGATTGCAGAGGAGGCTGGAAGGAGAAATATGAAAACTGAAGCAAGTCAGGAGAGAAAGTGTCATTACTGGGAAAAGGACATTTAAGGGGATCTATTACTTTACAAGAGTGAGGCCAGTGGAAGGCCTTCAGGCAGGGCTGTCATCTGATGTGATGGCTGGCTTCACGTATTTGAAGAAGGATGTGATTTATCCGCGCTGCTCCTGTGGGTAGGAGTCTGCCAAACCAGGGCACATCCTAGTGGAACAGACCACGATGCCCAGGGCAAGGCTTGCAGGAGGTCTAGGAGGTGCGTAGTGCTCTGTCACTTCCAAAGTGCTCACAATATATCATCACAATTGATCAGCCCGAGGCCCCCCCACCGCGAGGCCGGTGTTATAATCCTCCTCCTCTTGCAGATGAGCAATCCGAGGCTGCAGATAGTAAGCAACCTGCACCAGCTCACGAAACCAGGAAGTGTCAAAGTGGGGACTGGAGCTCCAGTTTCCTGACTCTTTTTTTAAAAAATTAAATCATAGCTGTGTACATTAATGCAATGTGCTGGTTTTATATACAATTTGAAATATTTTCATCAAACTGGTTAACATAGCCTTCACGGCATTTTCTTAGTTATTGTGTTAAGACATTTATATTCTACATTTAGTAAATTTCACATGTACCCTTGTAAGATGCACCATAGGTGTGGTCCCACCGACTATCCTCCCTCCCCTCAGACTCCCCCCATCCTCTCCCTGACTCTTGAGACTGAGCAGGTGGATAGTCTTAACAGGTGTGCAGAGAGCAATGCCCTGCTTTGTGGGGGAGAGGATGCTCTAGCAGCAGGAAGCAGGGGCCTAGGTGTGGAACTGGGATTTGTTGCCTGGTCTTGAGTGTCTAGAAGGACCTCTAGTGGCAAGTAATTATCCCAGGACCCCATCAGCTGTAGAATGTGGGGCAAGGAAGGGAGGAGAAACAAGACAGCAGTCAGTGTGATGAAGCGCAGTGCTGAGCACTTTTAAACAATCCCATGCGGGAGGGATAATGTTCTCCATTTGAAAGATTGGTTTGGTGTTGGGGCAGGGCTGGACCTGCGGTGGGTAGTAGTGAAGCGGCCTCCACCGCAGGGGCAGGGACATAAGCAGATCAAGCCTGGATCAAGGAGAGAGGTGGGGCAAGGCCTCAACTCAGCAATGAAAATGCTGCTTTGTAAACCAGGCTGAACACGGGGGCTGCAGTAGAGGGGAGCTCTGTGTTGAGGAGGTAGTAGGAAATTACATGGCGTTGGAGGTCACTTCCAAACTGCAGCATGTGCAATTCTAAAATAAAGTACTACTAGTATGATCTTCATTCTTTCTCTACAGGCTGCCTCATCACTCTCTAGCCACTCCATGGCTCCTCAGAGGCTGGTGCTCTCCTCTCCCAAACAGTTCCCATCATGGTTGTCAATAGAGCCTGATCCAAAACACAGCTGTCTGTGAAAGGCTGATGGCCTTACTACATCAGCCACGGCAACTGATCTCTTAGTTCTGTGTGGACCCATACATCCTGAATAGGCAGATATCTTCTATCTGGTAAGTTCCACAAGGCAAGGGCCATGCCCATTTGCTCACCACTGAATTCCCAGTCCCAGATTCTGGTAGATAGTGAATGATTAGCGACTGATGAATGAATGAGTGAGTAATAAGCACAGTTGCCAAAGACAACTCAGGAAAGGAAGGTGATGTGGTCTCCAGGATCATTTCATCGTATTCAAGGAGCCGCTTGAACCAAGATCCCACACCTTCAAAATAGAGTCATCTTCCATTTGGGCCATGCTGAGAACTGGGAGAGATTAAACATGACATTATACCTAGGAAAGGCCCCTGACTAGTCCCTCCATATGGTCAAACTGACCCACAGACATTTTCTTTGTGCTTAGCACCAGGCTCTTGGACTGTGCCCTACAAACATCTGTAATGGTGACTACATGCTCAAGAGTCCTTGCAGTCAGAGAGTTTCCTACATTCTGTGGTTCCTTGGCACAGACCCTGTGTACATGGGATAATAAAGCTCTGAGTTTTGTTTGGTTTGTGAATCATGCAGTCTTGTCCTATGTGTCCTGTACCCTACTGGGAAATACATTCTCCACTGAGGGGTACAGCCCCCTGGGATGTGGAAGTGCTTTGTTTTTACAGAATGGTTTTTGTCTTGAACAGAACCCTGCTTAGAAATGTCAGCTCTTGTTTTCTTTAGGCATGATACATTCATATATTCTTTTTGTGATTCTCCTTTATCTAAGATTCTTTTGGGGTAAATTTCTGTATGCAAATTTGGGTTGATTTTTAAAAACTTAGAAGCCTGGTTCTAATCTTACTTCTCAGCTCATCACTCCACTGAAGAAATTAAGCTCGTCAGCGACCTCCAGTCATTTAATTCAGTGTTAATTCATTTAATTTAACTCTCCACCCAAAAATTTATTTTCCCCTTAGCTTCTGTAACACTACATTTTGGTTTTTCTCTCACTTGTGTGGCTTCTCCTTTCTCAGTCCTTTGTACATTTCCTAGTTCTATACTCAGGGGTTAAATGCTTTGCTCTAGGGCCCCTTCTTTCCTCACTCCACACTCACTCCATCACTTCAATTGTCTTCTCTATGCCAATGTCTTTTAAATCATAACACCTGCTCACATCCCTTCTCTAAGATCCAGAACCATCTATTGCCTTCACATCCCTCTTGGATATTTTAGAAGTATCTCTAACTCAATTGGTCTAAAATTGAACTTACAGCCTTTCTCCTAAACCTCTCCTAAACTGGTTTTCTTCCAGCAGTGCCTATTCTAGCCAATGGTATAGATCTAGCCAATCAGCAACCAGCCAATTACATGGGCCATCAACTTTGGAGCCATTTTTAAATTTAAATTTATTTTTTATTAAATCATAAACACATAGATCATGTATACATTAAAATTTATGGGGTACAATGTGCTTATTTCATATGCAATTAGGAACACTCACATTGCACTGGTTACTATATCCCTCATCTCGTTTACTTAGTTATTGTGTTAAAACATTTATACTCTATACTTAATAGGTCCGACATGTACCCTTGCAATATGTACCATAGGTGTGATCCTACCATTCACCCTCTCTCAATCTGACTTCTCCCCTCCCCTCCCATCTCTCTCTCCTCCCTCTTTCATCCTGGGCCATAGATGTGATCTATATTTCATATGAAAGTGTGAGTGATTGTAAATTGGTTTTGTAATAGTACTGAGTACATTGGATATTTTTCTTCCATTCTTGACATACTTTACTAAGTAGGATATGTTCCAGCTCCATCCATGTAAATGTAAAAGAGGTAAAGTCTCTCTTTTTTTAAGGCTGCATAATATTCCATGGTATACATATGCCACAATTTATTAATCCATTCATGGGTGGGTGGATCTACTTTTAGATCCCTGAGTATTCTCCATAATTCTTTCCAAAAGGGACGTATTAGCTTGTACTCCCACCAGCAGTGCAGAAGTGTTCCCTTTCCTCTACATCCATGCCCAACATCTGTAGTTTTGGGATTTTGTTATGTGAGCCACTCTTCCTGGAGTTAGATGATATCTCAAAGTGGTTTTGATTTGCATTTCTCTGATGATTAAAGATGATGAGCATTTTTTCATGTATCTGTAGGCCATATGCCTGTCTTCTTCAGAGAAGCTTCTGTTCAAGTACCTTGCCCACAATGAAATGGGATTGTTTATTCTTGACAAACTACTCTCCCATCTTCTACCACTAAGTCTTGTTGGTTTTGCCACTTGCTGTGGTTGAATGATGCTCTCCCCTCCCCTGGCAAATTTATGTTGAAACTTAATCCCCAGTGGAAGTATTGAGAGGTGTGGCCTTAAGGTGGTGATCGAACCATGAGGGCTCTGTCTTCATGAATGGAATCAGGCTGACTGGTCCTTATTTCTCTGCCCTGATACTCAATCCAAGCTCCACAATGAGATTTTCAAACTATATCTCTGATCTTGTTACTCACTTACTTAAATCCTTTAGTGGATTAAATCTCACATATCATAGGGTAAATGTCAATGTCAGAATCTTTGAGGAGACCCACAAGGCATGGTCTGGCCCCTGCCTCATTGGGCAAATCTCATCTTGCCTTGAGTTTCACTTCTTCCTCTGCTCCAGCTACGCTCACTGGGGCCACATACTTTCCTATTTAGTTTAGTTCTTCTATATTATAGTTGAGGCAATATACTTAGGGATCTGATGTGGTCTGCTGAAGGTCAAAGCCGCCTCTCATCTTCCAGGTCAGTCTTTTTCTACTACACAGCCTGTGCCGCTTTAGTTTGTGTTATTCTATTCTGATGTGACCAAGAGAGCCCCTTAGAAAAGAAGCAAACAAATAGTGTATGAATGGTTATTTAACTCAAGTAAAGTCATTAATTTTACTTAATTAAGTTCTTTTAAGAAATGCAGGATATAGTCAGAGTCTGGTGAAGCTAAATAATAGTGTCTTTCTTTGGATGAAAAGTCTTTAGAAAATCTTCGGTTCACAAAATCATATTCGAAAAATGCTCATGTATTGTCCTTGGCTAATGATAGGATGATAATGTGAAATAAAGATTAAAGGTCAGTTGTCAACTGTAGCTATTAGCCAAAAAGTCTTCCCAGCAGTGTTTCCTGAAACCTTTTGAGCCCTGACATGGTTGATGAACAGATTGAGTGAGAGCTGTGGATCATTACAGCCTCTCGTTCACAATGGCTGTCTTAGGTAGCAGCTTGAATGCATTCAAGTTCTGAGTTGTCTGCTGCTCCTTTGTTAAGCTTCCTCAGAGCATACTTTGCCACTCTGTTATTGATGGTAGTCCAAAATGACTGTGTTCAATTCTGAAAAGCTTTGGCAGCTATTAGGGGAAAGTGCTTATTTCATGAATTAATTCCCTTCACTGCCTCAGAGTCCCAAGTCAGGGCTTCCACTCAGTCGGGAAGAAATGGATAGTCTGGAAGAATGATCTTGAGGCAGGAAATGATGACGTGGTCATTGTCACAAGTGTACTGGATGTCACATCAGGAAGAGCTGCGCTGCGTTCACTTAGTCTGTGCTTAGGCATTGAAAAGAAAAGTGCTTTAACTTCTTTATCCTTCAGGACTTTAAAGTTCTAGAATTTTAGAAACAAGCATTAGAAATGACCCATCCGTAGTATTTTTCAAGTTTACCAAAGGTTACCATGGCAACTAAATCACTGTGTGAGTAAAGGAAGTGCATTTAATGATGTTTTCCAGCTTATGTACAAGTTGCTCATTATTAAAACAGAAATGCCAGGGGTTGAGACCATCATGCTCTTTGTAAAGGAAGAGAATGAACATTGTCTGGAGGAGTGTCAAAAGTGCGTCAGAAGGCTCCACGTGCCTCTTTACTTGAGTACCCGGTGACACTGGAAGAATGAAATTGTTCAATGGGACAATTTTGCTTCTTGCGCAAGAAAGTCAGAAAGGCAGAGTTTTACTATAGGTATAGTTTTTGGATGATCTGGAGAGTCCACCTATATTCTATGCATTGAATTTCATGTCCTGCTTGGTGATTTTTTTCATGATCTGAAAGTGGAAGCAGGAACCTCAGTCAAACCTTGCTACACATTTATGGATGATGTTATACAATTGGCCCCTCAGGAACGAAGCCTTTTCTGGTTTATTGGTCATTTATGTGTATATTCTTAGAAAACTCTTATTTCTTTGTAATGTACTGAAAGCATTTATTGTTTTTTGTTTTTTTGTTGTTTTTTTTAGTTTTAAGAGCAGCTGGGATTCGGAAGGCAGCACACACCTCTTTGTGAAGCTTCCAGTATGCCACCTTGAATATCAGGCTAACTCTGTATTTATTTCATACATCAGTGTTACAATCATAAATCTCATAAAGGCAAGGCAAACAATCTCATCATGGTTCTTGCTGCACTTGCCTTTCTAGTAACTAGACTACTCTACAACTAATTACATTAATTGCATGGATTTATTTGCTACTTTTTACTGTTTTAAGGTATTATGATCTTTTTTTTTTTATTGTTGGGGATTCATTGAGGGTACAATAAGCCAGGTTACATTGATTGCAATTGTTAGGTAAAGTCCCTCTTGCAATCATGTCTTGCCCCCATAAAGTGTGACACACACTAAGGCCCCACCCTCTCCCTCCATCCCTCTTTCTGTTCCCCCCCCATAACCTTAATTGTCATTAATTGTCCTCATATCAAAATTGAGTACATAGGATTCATGCTTCTCCATTCTTGTGATGCTTTACTAAGAATAATGTCTTCCACGTCCATCCAGGTTAATCAAAGGATGTAAAGTCTCCATTTTTTTTAATGGCTGAATAGTATTCCATGGTATACATATACCACAGCTTGTTAATCCATTCCTGGGTTGGTGGGCATTTAGGCTGTTTCCACATTTTGGCGATTGTAAATTGAGCTGCAATAAACAGTCTAGTACAAGTGTCCTTATGATAAAAGGATTTCTTTCCTTCTGGGTAGATGCCCAGTAATGGGATTGCAGGATCAAATGGGAGGTCTAGCTTGAGTGCTTTGAGGTTTCTCCATACTTCCTTCCAGAAAGGTTGTACTAGTTTGCAGTCCCACCAGCAGTGTAAAAGTGTTCCCTTCTCTCCACATCCATGCCAGCATCTGCAGTTTTGAGATTTTGTGATGTGGGCCATTCTCACTGGGGTTAGATGATATCTCAGGGTTGTTTTGATTTGCATTTCTCTAATATATAGAGATGATGAACATTTTTTCATGTGTTTGTTAGCCATTCATCTGTCGTCTTTAGAGAAAGTTCTATTCATGTCTCTTGCCCATTGATATATGGGATTGTTGGCTTTTTTCATGTGGATTAATTTGAGTTCTCTATAGATCCTAGTTATCAAGCTTTTGTCTGATTGAAAATATGCAAATATCCTTTCCCATTGTGTAGGGTGTCTCTTTGCTTTGGTTATTGTCTCCTTAGCTGTACAGAAGCTTTTCAGTTTAATGAAGTCCCATTTGTTTATTTTTGTTGTTGTTGCAATTGCCATGGCAGTCTTCTTCATGAAGTCTTTCCCCAGGCCAATATCTTCCAGTGTTTTTCCTATGCTTTCTTGGAGGATTTTTATTGTTTCATGCCTTAAATTTAAGTCCTTTATCCATCTTGAATCAATTTTTGTGAGTGGGGAAAGGTGTGGGTCCAGTTTCAGTCTTTTACATGTGGACATCCAGTTCTCCCAACACCATTTATTGAATAGGGAGTCTTTCCCCCAAGGTATGTTCTTGTTTGGTTTATCGAAGATTAGGTGGTTGTAAAATGTTAGTTTCATTTCTTGGTTTTCAATTCGATTCCAAGTGTCTATGTCTCTGTTTTTGTGCCAGTACCATGCTGTCTTGAGCACTATGGCTTTGTAGTACAGACTAAAATCAGGTATGCTGATGCCCCCAGCTTTATTTTTGTTACAGAGAACTGCCTTAGCTATACGGGTTTTTTTCCGGTTCCATACAAAATGCAGAATCATTTTTTCCAAATCTTGAAAGTACGATGTTGGTATTTTGATAGGAATGGCATTGAATAGGTAGATTGCTTTGGGAAGTATAGACATTTTAACAATGTTGATTCTTCCCATCCATGAGCATGGTATGTTCTTCCATTTGTTAATATGCTCTGCTGTTTCCTTTCTGAGGATTTCATAGTTTTCTTTATAGAGGTCCTTCACCTCCTTCGTTAGGTATACTCCTAGGTATTTCATTTTCTTTGAAACTATGGTGAATTGAGTTGTGTCCTTAATTAGCTTCTCATCTTGACTGTTATTGGTGTACACAAAGGCTACTGACTTGTGGACATTGATTTTATATCCTGAAACATTACTGTATTTTTTGATGACTTCTAGGAGTCTTGTGGTTGAGTCTTTGGGGTTCTCTAAGTATAAGATCATGTCATCAGCAAAGAGGGAGAGTTTGACCTCCTCTGCTCCCATTTGGATTCCCTTTATTTCCTTGTCTTGCCTAATTGTATTGGCTAGAACTTCCAGCACTACATTGAATAGTAATGGTGACAGAGGACAACCTTGTCTGGTTCCAGTTCTAAGAGGAAAAGCTTTCAGTTTTACTCCATTCAGTAAAATATTGGCTGTGGGTTTGTCATAGATAGCTTCAATCAGTTTTAGAAATGTGCTGTCTATGCCTATACTCTTCAGTGTTCTAATTAGAAAAGGATGCTGGATTGAAAGCATTTATTGTTAAAACACTAATCCTTGCTGAAGAAAATAACAGTATTTGAAATTGAAGTTTTGATTTATTCTCTAGCAAGGGTAGATGTGCATCACCTCAGCCTGGATCCATTTATTTACGCATCCAGGTGCTTTCCCCCTTGATTCCATATGAAATTTACTACACTACTGTATACTTAGAGATTCTCATGATTGGAAGGGAATTTGACAGTTATCTAGTTTGACCCTCTTGTACCTATCCAGCATCTTTTAATACGTTCACTGACAGGGATCACTATCCTCAGAGGCTGCCCATTCCATTACTGAACAGCAATAATGATTACAGAGCACTTTTTGGGAGGGGGGGAGGGCAATTGGCAAGATCTCACCTAATGTGCACAATGCAGGGGTGTTCAGCACGCCCCCTGGGTAAAGAGCTCTGCTGTAACTTGAACTTTACCTTGGAAATGAGAACAATGTAACCTAAAAATTTGTACACTCATATTAATTTGAATTAAAAAGAAGAAAAAGAGTTCTTTTAAAAAATTTTTATTAAACAAAAAGCTACTACCATTAAGCTTCCATTCAGAGATCCTGGCTTGATGCTCTAGAATTCAGGAGCCCTCAAACTGCGGCCTGCGGGCCATATGAGGTGGTGTGATTGTATTTGTTCCTGTTTTGTTTTTTTACTTCAAAATAAGATATGTGCTGTGTGCATAGGAATTTGTTCATAGTTTTTTTTAAACTATAGTCCGGCCCTCCAACAGTCTGAGGGACAGTGAACTGGCCCCCTGTTTAAAAAGTTTGAGGACCCGACAAGTATGCGAACAATAGCAAAAATGATAAACTTCCATTTGACCATGTGAGTGTCTCTGGGCCAGAGTTTAAAGGCTTGCTCAGAATGGGGTGAGATTAGTCTCGAAGGGACTTCGAGACTTTGTTTGGGTTACACACTGAAGGAGGTGATGACCTTGTTTTGTGCTCATGATATCCTCCCAATTTTTCTCCAAATGAGAACCATCTTTGGCTAATTCAGTTTATAAGAGAAAAGAGCTACTGGCCTAGGGAACATTGGGCAAGGTTTTGGATTTGGACATATAGGATGTTGGTCTTCATATTTTCCAACCTTGGAGTGATTGCTGAATTGACTGACATTCACAGAGTGAGTTCATAGAGAGGAGGAGCCTTGGGGAGCTCAGCGGGGTTATGGAACTTCCCACTGCTGGGAAACTCACCCCTTTCTGTAGCAGTAACTTAGAATTTTGAGCTTCTCATTGAACACTGAATTAACTATGTTAAGTTAAAAAAATTTGTGTCTCTGTAATTGGTTCTAGATCTATCATCTGTGTAACAACCTTCAAATATTTGAATGTAGCAACTCCACATTCTTTTCAAGGTGACTCTTCTCACTGCTAGTTCTCCCTAGTTCTATTTATTTTTATATGAAATGAATTCAAAGGAAATTCATTGTTCTGTGTGCTTAAAAATGTCCCTTGTACTTAAAAATGCTTTGCAGTTTTTTGAGAATCTTACCTTTGCTAGGTAGGCAGTGTTTTAACACTTTACCTTTAGAGTACGGTAAATATTACTAGGAATTTTTTCATTTAATTCACACAAAAATCTCATGTGATATGCAATATTAATATTGCCATTTGGATAGATTAGGAAACTAGAGCTCAGAGTGGTGAACTACCATGCCTGAGTTGCTGGAGTTGATATTCCAATTTCTATCTTTGGGACTCTTGAATTCCATGTTTACAAATCATCACAATACATTGGTTCTAAATTGTCTAGGAATTTGGCCTTATCTGGAGCCAAATGCATGACTGTAGAACTCTTGTTTTAAAGATTTTGCTTCTAATAACATATTCAAGATCTTATGAGGTCTTTGGCAGACATGTCACATCATTGACGATTGAGTAATCCCTTGGTTTTTAATATATGTGTTATTACCAGGTTATGTCTTCCCAATTACATGGTTTATTTTGGGAGTATGAATATAGTAGTTTGCATTTTTATTTTTTAATAATTTTTGTCTTATTATAGTGAGCTGGTCATTTAGGATCCAAATTCTGACATCAACACCGTCTGGTTTATTCCTGGCTTCCCATTATAGACCAGAGCTTCTTAGAAGTTTTAGTGATAGATTCTCAATTGTGTTTTTAATTTATTTTTATTTAATGACAATTTAAAGTCTGATATAAACATTTTTTGGCTAATCCGTATGGCCATCTCATTACCAAATATAGATGCACAACTTCAGAGCCTGCCTTTGAATACTAATACTTTCTTATAAGCTGGTAAGAGTAGAATAGGGGAAAATAATAAACAAAAGACGCATTTAACTCCAGAAAAAGGTCATATGCCATCGTGGTGTACTGAGCAAAATGCAGTTTTCCCAGTACTAGGAATATAGTGGGTAAAAGGGTCATCTTACAGATTGTAGTACAGGTTGAACACCCCAAATTTGAAAATCCAAAATCTGGAGTGCTCCAAAAATCCAAAGCTGTTTGAGTGCTCACATGGTGCTCAAAGGAAATACTCATTGGAGCATTTTAGATTTCAAATTTTTGGATTTTGAATGTATAATTTCTATAATGTAAATGTTCCAAAATCCCCCAACAATCCAAAATCCAAAACACTTCTGCTCCCGAGCATTTCAGATAACTGATATTCAACCTGTGTAGGTATGGGACTTAAAAGACCTGGCGTCATAGCTATGTACCATATTTATGTTGGCTGTTTAGTTTCAACAAGATATCATGTATCACATTACACTAATTCAGTCTGCATTTTATTTGGCTTTATAATAATAAAAGTAATAAACCCTATGGCTAACGGGAGTACCCAATGCTATACATGGATTATTTAACTTAATCTTGACGCAAACCTATGTAATGGGGATTGTTATCATTTCTGTTTCACAGATGAGGAAACCAAGGCCTGGAGAGTTGAAGTATCATTCAAAAAGACTCGATTAATATATGGTAGAACTAGAGTTTGAACTGAGACATTCTGATTTTAGTGCCCAATGTCTTATCTATTACATTTTATTCATTTTGCAAAATCATTTTGTTTTTATACTTTTACAACTATTAGAAACATAAGGTACACAGAGCTGGTTTCATATGTGTATATATTTATGTATGATAAGAACAATTTATTTTAGCTTTAGGCATTTACAAATTTTTGTTTTCAAAAGAGGTCATTGCATATATTTGATAAACTTTGTCCAGGGCATATTTAACCAAATTTCTGCACAGCAAGCAGAGCTCAGTGCATCAGAGTTGGGTAGGGGTTAGAAACTGGGTCACGCACTGTGGAGATCAGCTGACTATAGCTGCAGGCTGCTTATTCACTAGCCTATGAGCTGCCTGATGCCAGAGCTGTAACACCAGAATATGTCTGTCAAGACCCATACTACAAATGCTGAGCAATGATCTTTTCCCAAATCTTCAACATATCAGACAATAGGCTAGTTCCATCTTCTACCCGCTCCCCCAGGCCTCCCTCTGTGGTCCTCCCCCTGCTGTGGGCTGTAGAGGAAAGAAGCTGGAGCTTAGCCAATCAGTCTAGGGGTGTTAAGGTTTCGGCCTATTCTCAGCTTCATTCCCCATCCTTGCTTTAAATGCTGAGCTTCTTGGGGCTGTGTAGGGCACACAGTGCTGGTCTGGCCCAAATTCTCCTTCCGCAAGCACTAAGCCTGGAACACTGTCCACTCTTTTAAGACTGTTATCTTCTACCTCATTTCCATATTTCAAAAAGATGTTAAAATCACTTATCTGCTAGTATCTTCTCTTTCTTTACGATTGAATGCCATTTTGAGTCCTTTTAGAAAAGGTTGTGTCCCCACGTTCTGTATCCTGGTACATTGTCTCTAGCGTTAATGTTTGATTCTTGACTCTTGAGGTCAAGACATGAAGCATTGGCATCAAAGAACGTCTGTAGATGGGACTCATTTTTCCTGCTGGTGAACAGAGACAGCTGTGGGCTCCTTGTCAGAGAAGACCCGGAAATTGGAAGGGACTGTGTAAAGTCTCCTGGCCAGCCCCTGAGAGCAGAGACCAGTACTTCCAGTGGTGACTTCCTTATTTGCACGTTTAGTATAAATAGTAGAAATGTGGAATCCAAAAAGGCATGTGTATTAAAGAATAAGAATTTTTGAGGTTCTCACCAATATACTGCACCTTAAATGTAAATCAGTGGCCAACTAATAACTCTGTTAGCATTTGGGAGCCACGTGGCTGCTCTACGTGGGAACTCGTGAACCCTGGGAACTTCTGGGACCCCTGTCATCCTTTTAAAAAGCGTTTATTTCTGAGGTATCTCGTCAATATAGTCCAAAAAAGTAGAGAAAGGTAAAGTCACTGTTGTTTCTTTTACACGCTAGCATTCCCACAAAAAAGTTAAAAGTTAAAAGTCACTTGAGTAAAGATCTTGAGTGTGTAGTCAGCCATTTAGAGTTACAACTTGTCAGCATGCCTGTGCTCAGCCCACACTTTAGCATCAGATGAACAGAAAAAGAGAAAAGCTTATGGATCGGTGAGTCAAATATAGAACTAAGAATAAGGAGTAGGCATATTTCAGGGTGTTCAAAGGCAGAAAACTATCTTTTAGGGGCTGATATTGGTGTAGAGATTAGCTAACATCTCAGGTCTTTTTTTTTTTTTTTTCACTTTCCTCCTTCCAGAATTTGGATCAAAGCATGCCAGATACTGAGAGTTCTAACACACGGTTGGTATGATAAGTGGAGGCAGAAATTAATCAGCTAAGATGAGGCTTTACAATGATTCGTGGGTTTCTTTCTGTCTACTTTTTATGGGAAAACAGTAGAGGGTTAAGAGGGAGGGCTGTAGAGTCAGTGCACTTATTTCCAATCCTGAGGGTTGAGTTGGCGCATTTCCATGTCCACCATACCTGCGTTCCCTTTTAGAAGCTACGCAATCTTAGATGTGTCACTGAACCTCAGTGGGGACTCGGTTTCCTCATCAATAAAATGGGACTGACCAGCCTATCTCATAAGACTTTCATGAAGATTTTGTGAATTTTGAAGCCCTTAGAACCATGCTTGGTACATGGTAGTCCCATAATGTTGGCTATTATTCTGTTTAGGCAATCTCCCCCTCGCCCACAGTAGCCCATGTAATGAAGAAAGTCTGTGGCATTGTCAGACTTTGCAGATAAGTTCACACTCTGGGGAGAGGTACATGACAGCTCTTTTTAAAAGAAATCATAATTGATATACTTGTTTCTTGGTATTCTGTGATCTATACCGCCAGCACAATGTGCTCATGACCTCTGAGCAATGTGATATTAACAACCCTAATAAGCTGAAATCACAGAAAGCTATTTAGAAGTGATTTGTAAATTACATAATTCTGCTCTTAATGCCTGTGCACTTGCCATCATAAAATAATATCTAAAGATTGATAATAAAGGGATTTGGTCTTTAACCATTGAATGATTCATAAATGCTCATTTGTACTGTTTTGTACAAGTCTCAATGGAAGTTTAGGTCCTATTGTCGTTTTTTTTTTTCCAGTTTCTATAACTTTGCATTTTTCAAGTTTTCTTTGAAAACTACCAAACATATTTTTTTTTAAAGCCCTTTAAATTCCATTCATGACTGAATTTGAAAGGATTATGCTCTCATGTGAGGAGTGGCAAATTCCCAATGCTGCTGCTGCTACTGAATTATCAACTAGAGAGGCATATTGAAGAAAATGGGTGGGGGATGAAGATATGGGAAAAGGAGAACCTACTAGAAATAACATCTTTCCATCTATTTATTCGCTAAAGAGATATCAATCTAGCACCCAGTGTGCCCCAGGCAGGTTGCTGGGTACTGAAATGAATAGAACCTGAATCTTTCATTCAAGGAGCTTATGGTCTTTTGGGGGTGGGGGATAGGGTGGGGTTCAGTGGGGAGATGCACATGAGTACAGTATTATAGATATTGTAATAAAGATCTAAGGTGCCATTGAGGTGGGAGGACTGCATTTACGGACTGGCCTTGGGAATGGCAAAGAAGGAGGGGATGTAAGGTACTGTGGATGAAGAACAAGAGCTTAAACACCAATTCACTGAGGTAGCAAGACCCAGGAGTACTCAATAGGAATGAGAGTTTTGAGCTTAGCTAGTGGGAAGAATGGAAATACCCTTAGAAGACATGGGGGTGGGAGGTGGGAAATGTTGCTTTAAGTCCATTGGAACATCCAGGTGGAAATGCCTATTGATGCAGGTATGTAGGCTTGGGAGGGAATTCACAGACGAAAAAAGAAAAGAAAACTAAAGTCATGTTGATACAGTTGAAAACCAAGCATACATAAAGTTCAACAGTTTGAGATCAGATGGGTACTGCGAATCTTAAATTTAAGCTTTTATAAGTCCATTATTTAGGACATTGAATTTAATCATTTGAAAGGGCTGAAATAAAACATATAATTTATGCTTAAAGCCTCATTTGCTAGTGTGTCTATGTCTGATTTCCTAACTTTTCTCTTTCTAAGAGTGGCCTAGCCTAGGAATATGAGGCCTTCTAGTCTTTTAAAACATTTAAAATATCACTTGCTTGCCAAAATTCAACTAATGGAGAACTACATGCAGTAAATGGTGAAAAGCTATAGCCCCGTCTTATGCTCCGGAATGAAAAACAGTTTGGTTGGTATCATTCTGGTCTGTTAAATGCAAATATTAATATGTATCTGTTTATTTTATATAACAGGATCATACTGTGTATACAGCCCTGCATCCTACTATTTTGCATGGAATATCATTTGCAGATCTTTTCCTGGTTGAAACACATGTATGTTATCCTTTTTACACCCTGAACAAAATAGACCACTTGTACATAAATCATAATTCATGTAACCACTCTTCTATTGCTACATGTTTACTTTGCTGTTTTTCAGATTACAAATTTCAAATTACAAAATGTGTCTTCTGACTCCTTCCATTTGTGTACATCTGTACACTTGTTTTAATAATTATCCTAGAAGTAGAATCACTGGATGAGAGGGAATCTACATTTTAAATTTTGATGCATTTCACAAATTGTATTCAAAGAGGTTGTACCAATTTGTACTTCCTTAAAGGCTCCTTTTAAATCAGATTGTCATTTGCTTTGTGCCTCTGGCTCTGCAGCACGTCTTGTCTTGTGGCTCCTTGAGAAAGACGTGTTGAAGACCGTTTACTGACTCACTTCCCTAAAGAAACAAAGTTCCCGTGGGGGCCAGAGCTCGGGCCATTGCTGTCTGTGCTTCTGGTGACTGTAGCATCTGCTGATGTGGCACAGCCTGTGTTCATTATACTGATCTGGACAAGGGGGCCAGAGGAGAGGAACAGAGCAGAGAACCTACCGACTCCTCCTCGTGAATATTTAAAACCATTTAAATAGATTTCTTTTTATCCTCTAATCTCCTACTGATGACAGCAGTGAAGCTACTTGTCTCATTTTTCAAATCAAAGCTTCCTAAAGCAAAATGGCTTGGGGACTGAACAGCTCTTGAAGCTCTATTAATCACAGGGTGGGGTGGGGAGCCCAATAAATTGTTCAGGGAGTGGAAAAGTACTTTGGACTTAAGAACACCTCCCTTCAACCTACTGCTGCAGAGGATGAGGCTCTGAGAGGGCGCAGTGGCACGTTCTGGAGCCTTGGCCCACACTGTCCTTCTTAGCTTCAGTAACCAAGGAAATGTGGGTTGGAATCCTGCCTCAGCTGTGATCTGTATGACATTGAGCAAGTGACTTAATTTTTTGCTGTTTGTAAAGCCTTTGGTGTCCCAAGTGGGTTAACAGTACATGTCTGCCAGGGTTGTTTTTAGGCTGAGTGATAACTCTCTTTGAGTTTACCTCTGACAAATCACATACCAGCTCTGTTCTTCATTTATTGCATTAAGCTGCCAAATTTCCACAGAGCAGTGGTTAGGGTGATCCTATGGGGATGTGTGTTGGTTTGGTAGGTGCTGGGCTTTGGGGGCTGTGCCCCAGGACTCTTTGCATGAGGCCAAGAAGGCATCAGTTACTCATTTCAAAGCTTGGGGTGGGGTGGTGATAGTGATTACATGGGTGGGGGAACCTAAAGCCTCTGCAAGTTGCTTGGTGCATCTACTTTAGCTCCATAAAACACGGACGAGTTACTTAACTTCTCTGTCCCCCAATTATTATTTTTTTTTGTTTCTAATAATGGCCATTCTGATGGGGTAAGGTGGTATCTCATTGTAATTTTAATTTCCATTTCCCTGATGATTAGTGATGTCGAGCGTTTTTTCATGTTTGTTGGCTATTTATCTTCTTTCAATAAACTTCTGTTCATGTCATTTGCCCACTTTTGAGTTGGGTTGTTTTTCTCTTGATGATTTGTTTGAGTTCTTTGTAAATTCTGGATGTCAGTCCTTTGCTGGATTTATAGTTTATAAATATTTTCTCCCACTTTATAGGTTGTCTGTTCACTCTGTTATTTCCTTTGCTGTGCAAAAACTTTTTTATTAAATCATAAACACATAGATCATGTATACATTAATGCATTTATGGGGTACAATGTGCTGATTTCATATAGAATTAGGAATGCTTACATCACACTGGTTAATATATACTTTTTTAACTTAATTAAGTTCCATTAATTTATTTTTGTTGTTGCAATTTTTGCCTTTGGGCATAAATTCTTTGCCTCAGCCAATGCCTGAAAGAGTTTTTCCTGTATTTTCTTTTAGAACTTTTATGGTTTCATGCCTTAGATTTAAGTCTTTAATACAAACAGTAGATGCTGGCGTGGGTGCAGAAAGGAGGGAATGCTTATCCAGTGTTGGTGGGACTGAAAATTAGTGCAACCCCTATGGAAAACTATATGGAAATTCCTCAAAAAAAAAAAAAAATGTAGACTTGCCATTCAATCTAGCAATTTCACAGCTGGGTATCTACCCAAAGGCCATAAGTCATGTTATCAAGAAGACACCTGCACTCAAATGTTTACCATAGCACAATTCACAGGTGCACAGAGGTGGAATCAACCTTAGTGTCCTTAAATTCATGAATGGACAAAGAAAATATGGGGTATACGTGTGTATACATATATGTTTATGTATATATGTATTATACACATATACGTATACACACGCATGCACACTATACAGGAAAGAGATAATGTCATTTGAGGCAGTGTGGAGGAAACTGGAGACCATTATCCTAAGTGCAGTGTCTCAGGAATGGAAAACCAACCACATTTGTTCTCACTAATAAGTGGAAGCCAACAGAAGGGTATACCCAGGCACAAAGTGATGTAGAGAACACGAGAAACCAAGAAGGAGAGAGGATGAGAGGGTGAGTGTGAGATAAAAGCTGATCGATTGGGTGCGATGAGCACTAGTCTGGTGATAGACACACCAAAAGCCCTGACTTAAGCATTGTATAAACTATCCATATAACAAAAACACTTGCACCCTGTTCACTAATAATTTGAAATTAAAAAATTTTGTTTCCAAAATTAATGTACTAATAGTCCCTGGTGCATATAGTTGCTGTGAGGAATCATGAGAACGTCACGTCCCCCTCGCTGGTTTCCTTTTAGGCGCCTTTCACGGTCTCACTTGCTTCACAGTTTCCTTGTTTGTACTTGTATTGTTTCCCCTTCCTGGAAGGAAGCTTCATGAAGCCAGGGATTTTTATCTGTTTTTCTTATTGCTCTATCACCTACCACTCTGCCTGGCACTTAGCAGACATTACATAAATATTTGTTGAATGAATGCGTATGGGATGCATACAACAGTGCCTGAAACAGCAAGTACTACATAAATGTGAGCTACTTTTTCAAAAACCACTAACTGCTATCTATAAATTGGGGGTAAATCCCTCGTAGGACAGGATAAAAGGTCATATGAGTAGTGTAACTGACACAGCACACATAAGGGTCTCCAAAACGGTGGCTGGATTATGCCCGAGTGATTGCCAGTCATTTTCAGCTGACGTATTTTGTAAAGAAAGCACCTGTAGTGGTTATGTTCTCTCCAATTTTGTGTTTGAACTCATCATCTTTAAAAAATGCACATAACCTTCATCCTTAGGAGGGGGCGGTGAGGAAGAGGGGTACCAGGAGAGGTTTGAATGGGGAGTGGGTGTAGGAAATGGTAGCTATTTGAAAGTGAATTGGGTTTGTGGATCCAAAAATATTTAGTCAGTTCTTAATTATGTTCTTAATGCTGTGCTGGGCTTGGAAGTAATGACCAAGATGGATAAAAATGGCTTCTTCTCACGGCCAGTCAAGAATCAGCAGCTTTTCAAAACTAAAGAGCCAGTTCTTATGGGCAGCTGTTAGAGCTGCTCTTTCTGGAGGGCTTGAAATGACCTAGCAATTTTCATCTGGCAATTTATCCTCTAGATATCATCAGTGACAAACATAAAGACACACACACATAGATATTCGTTATAGAATTAAAGAAATTTAAATCAATTTAAACCCTAAATGTACTGTAAGAAAATTTTGATTAATGCTGTACTTTAGTAACAGAGTAACTAATAGATTAGTAACAGAGTAACTAATAGATTAGTAACTAATCTATCATTAAATATAATACTTTTATATTTTGAAAGTATCTTTACATATTAGAAGCATCTTTACTGATGTGAAAGATAGTCACAACATATTTCTTAAAAAAGGTTACAGATCTAAAATTTGTCTTTTTTTTTTTTTTTTTTTGAGAAAGAGTCTCACTATGTCACCCTTGGTAGAGTGCCGTAGCATCTCAGCTTACAGCAACCTCAAACTCTTGGGCTTAAGTGATTCTCTTACCTCAATCTCCCAAGTAGCTGGAATTATAGGTGCCCGCCACAACACCCAGTTATTTTTTGGTTGCAGTTGTCATTGTCGTTTAGCAGGCCTGGGCCAGGCTTGAACCTGCCACCTTCAGTGTATGTGGCTGGTGCCCTACTTACTGAGCTACAGGCACTGAGCCCAGATTTAAAATTTGAAAGGGAATATTTACAAATGATTGATAAACACAGGTATTAATTCAACCATTTAGAAAGGTACTGAAACCTTAACAGGTCAAAGAGATGATTCTATTGCCTTCTTAGTGGTTATTTGTATTTTCTTATATTTCTAAAGTAAACACTAATTCATTACATAATACATTTTAAAAATTCTTCCTTCATATTTGTCTATAGAAGTTTATGCAAGAAACTGGTAATGCTTGTTTCCCAGGGGAATTGGATGTCTGAGGGAACCTTGGTGGGCTGAGGAGGAATTTTCACTATATACCTCCTATAATTTTGAATTTTAAGGTATCAGTACTTACTACCTACTGAAAAACATAAAATAAAAAAATGGTAAATGACGATCTGAGAAATGGCAGAGGGCACCCTCCCTGGACAGGTTGTGGACAGCGGTTAGGACCATAGCAACTGGCTTGGGAAGGACATACACATTCCTAGTAGGAAGGAGAGACCAGGCGAAGCAGAGAGAGCAGATACCTGGAGTCAGACTACTAGACTGACTGTGCTGATCTCTTCCTTCCTGAAGAATCACCCAGGACACAGGTGTGGGCGAGAGCCAAGATAATTATCTTATAAATTTATTAGTTTTTTCTTTATACAAAAACAGCACATGTTCATTGTAGAAAATTCATAACATTCATACAATAAAACAAAGAACCTATAATCTAATTTTTAAGATATTAGTTACATTTTAGTGGCAGTCCTGAATTATTTACCAAAGTGTATGTGTGCGCACACATTGGTAGGAGATTATACAATGCTTACTGCTTTGCAACCTGACTTTTTCCAGGGGAGATTTCTTTTTGGGGAGGGCTGGATAAGGGACTATGACAAAATGTGTTCTATGATTTCTTTCTTTAATGTTGCTTCTGAAAGATATAAAGATTAGGATTGAGAATGATGGTCATTGAATAGGCATATCCATTCATTCACATACATATAACCCAGTGTTCCCTGCATCCTGACTTGCCAAGTGTCCATAGTCCAAGGTCTCATGAACTCATGGCACTGATTAGTAGGTTACCTAGATGTCCCAACCCTGGGCCCCACTAAGGACTGATTGATTCCTTGTCGTGAATCTTGTAGCACCTTCTCCCCATTGGTTTGTTTTCATCAGTATTCAAACATGTTAAGACTTTCTCATCTACCACACTCTTAAATCTGCTTTCCCTCCAACATTTTCCATTGAGTAAATAGCATCCATTCACTTGCTTATGTTGAAAAGTTAGGGCTCAGTCTTACTTCCACTTTTTCTTTCTCCTTGTACATTCAATCCATTAACAAGTTCTGTGGGTTTTCTCTCTAGAAAATACCCCTGAATCATCTACTTTTCTCCAACTTCACAGTTACTACTCTAGAAAAATCCACCATCATAATTTGTTTAGATATGGGGATAGCCTCCTTAACTGGTCTTCCTACAATCTATTGTCCACACAGAAGCCCGGTAAATCTCAGACAAACCCATCCCAATGTCCTTCCTTTGTGTAAAGCCCATCCATGTTGAGATTAAGGTACAAGTGAAACATCCAGTTTGTGATGGAATTTGAGACTAGAGACAAGATTAGAAATACAGTTTTCACCCACTCATTCATTGATTCATTTATTCAGTGAATATTTATTGAGTATTTTGCATATGCCAGGTCTTGTATCAGGCACTCTGAGGTCAGGAGTTTGAGACCAGCCTGAGCAAGAATGAGACCTCCCCTCCCCATCACTACTAAAAATAGAAAAATTAGCTGGGCATGATGGCACTTATAGTTCAAGCTCCTTGGAAGGCTGAGGCAGGAGGAGTTGAGCCCAGGAGTTTGAGGTTGCTGTGAGCTAGGCTGACACCACTGCATTCTAGCTGGGATGAGACTCTCATGAGTTTAATCATAATCATGCACTTTAACTTCTTTGTTATTGTCTTTGCACAACAGCATGGAAGTTTGACTAGTAATTGGCTTTTCCTATCTACAGGAGGAAACCGAAGCTCAGAAAAGTGAGCTGATGGTTACAGAACTACAAGCTAGCACAGCTGGGGCTTGACCCATGGCTGTGATTCCGCATCTAGGACTCTTGGAACCTACTGAACCATCAAGAGGTGCTGTGTGCTCTTGTATCCTTCCTACCACTGCGCCTTTGCTTGAGCCTGGAGCTCCAAGGTTTAAACCCTGTTTTCAAGCACCACCTTCTTCATGAAGCATTCTCAGCTCCTGGCAGCCGGCCCTCAACGGCTCTTTGTCCCTGTCTCTTTATAGATTGTGTCATACTCTGTCCTGTCATCATAGCAGCTGTTTACACGTGTGTTTTATCTCTAGTGGTAAACAGTCAACACTTTGACATAAACCCTGGATCTTAATTATCTTTCTTTCCTCATAGTACTTGGCGCAATGCCTTGTAGACGTTTAATAAATATATACTGAGTGGGTGAGTGGATGAGTCTTCAGGTCCCCTGATCTGAGTCAGCTGGAAAACTGCCAGAAGCCCCCTGGCCTCTCTGTTTCAGGGTAGGACTGGTGCTGCCTGACTGTTCTGGAGGAGGGTAGCTGGATTTTAAAAAAGAAAACAAAGTTTGCTTTACTTTAAGCAAAGTAAAGACAAAGATAAGAAGATGTAGGTGAAGTGATGGGCTTAAAGCTGAGATACTATACCTATGATTGCCCAAGGCTCTTAGGGAAAAGTTCCAATCCCTCAGCTCATGTGAATCGGGATAATTAGCTCTCTGGGCTGTGTAGTTGTGCTATTTGGCACAAAGAGAACGAAGATGTGTTGAGTCCACTGTATTATAGAGAGGTCACAAAAGGCTAAGGATAAATTGAGACTGTGGCCTTTTCCAGTCATTTTCCCTTTGGGCACACACAGAATGGGCTGATGTCCTGAATTATCCATTCTGCAGCCGTGTGATCCTGTTGGCTGTCAGACTGCCTGGCGTGTTGGGAGCAACGCTCATTAATTCAGGGGCTCCGCAGCTCGCCTCCCACAGACTATGGTGAGGAGGCCTAGCACAACAGTGGGGGAGAAGTGTCCACTGAAGATTAAGGATGAGGAAGCTAAGGGATCGCAGCCACATGCCAGGATAATGAAATCTCCCCTGTGCCAAAGGTGTTCATCATTTTCTTAACTATCAGGGAGGCAAATAAGTCAACCATAGCCTCTCTGTAACTGCCTTCAAGAGGAATTAAAGACTGTTCAACTTTAAAGCTTGGAGCTAAGTAATGTGGGTTTAAGGTGTAAGGACGCGGCGCCATGCTCCTGAGGAATGTGTGTGCTGTGCAGAGCCTGCTCTGGTGCTCTTTTTTCCTGACAGCTTCTCCAAAATTAGTGATTAGTTCCCTTATTGCAGTGAATGCCAGCAGTGGCCACTAGGAAATTCAAACTAAAGTGCACTAACATTATTTTGATCCAGGTGGATAAAAATTACTAGGTTTTGGAATTTAAAAAGCTAGCTGTTTTAAAGCAGTTGTTATTTTTTGTAGCAAAGCATTTTTGAAAATGGCACTGTAGACAGATCATTGTCCATCAGAAGATTTTTACAGGAGGAATAACATTGTACTTGGTATTTTTGTTTTTTTCTAAAATATCATGGAAGCAGCGGCAATGCTTAATTCACTTCCTCCATAATAACTGAATGTAAAAAAATTGCGGTCCAGATTAAATTACCTAGAGTGATCAAGTGGGGTTGTAGATTTGAAAATACTTTATAAAATATCACATAAATTCTAGCTGTTCTAATTAAAAACGGAAGTAAGAGTGTATGAATTTATATTTCAAGCTTACTTCAAATTGTAAAGCCGATACAAAATAGAGCTTTATCATGTCAAACATTTGACCTACAGTTTATATGTTACTTAGAAGAAACAATCATTAAACGTCTAATTAGTGACAATGTTTCTTGGCTTCTTAGAAATTGTAAGCTTGCTTTTCTTTTTTTTTAAAGGAGGGGTAATTTAATGATTCAGGTCACTTCTAAAAGTTAGAATTGCTGTTTCCTTTCTTGCTTAATATATTTCTGATGAGAAATTCAGTAACTTTAAAACAATTCTAATAAGGCTATAATTCAAGCAATGCATGCTCATTCTGTATGTCTGCTTCTAAAGATAGTTTCTTCCCTACCCTCGTTTTCAGAAGAAAAAGGCTGACTCGCCTCCTACTACCTGCAGTTTATTCAAATGTACCGATGTTCTCTATCCAGCAAGTATTTTACTGAACATCTACTATATACCAGACCCTGTTCTAGGTTGTGGAGAGTGAACGGGATAAACAGGATTCCTGCCTTAATAGAGCTTATGTGTAAAGAAGGAAAAAAATAAGGTAATGAGATAGTGACTGGGTTGAGGAACATTTGTGTGTTGGGAGTTATTTAGATTGAGTGACCAGACAATGATTTTTGAGGAGGTGATATTTGCTCTAATTTGAATAACAAAGAAAACTCATTCAGGTGACAACGATCTGGGAATAGAGAGCTCCAGGGACACAACGATCTGGGAATAGAGAGCTCCAGGGACGAGGACAGCAGCGGGTACAAAGGCAAAAGGCAGGGCAAAGCTTGACTGATAAAATACGGGTTGACCAGTTGAATGTGGACGTTAGCTGAACAGAACTCTTTTACAGTATTAGTATGTCCCAAATATTGCCTAGGTCTGTGGTCTCCGGGAAGCGGGCCACAGCGAGGGAAGCAACATTTGTATTTTGAGCTGCTCCCCATCACTTACATCACCACCTGTAAGGTGAGCTGAGCTCCACCTCCTGTCAGATCATAAGCGACCTTAGATTCTCAAAGGAGCATGAACCCTCCTCCAAACTGCATGGGGAGGGATCGAGGCTGGATGCTCCTTAATGAGAATCTAATGCCCAATGATCTGAGGTGGAGCTGACGCGGTGATGGGAGTGCTGGGACCGTCTAGTTGCAGG
Organism: Nycticebus coucang; assembly: GCF_027406575.1. NCBI lineage: Eukaryota > Metazoa > Chordata > Mammalia > Primates > Lorisidae > Nycticebus > Nycticebus coucang. The sequence continues at coordinate 16,866,827 of NC_069792.1, read as the reverse complement.
AAAAGAAACTCAGAGCTTCCACTGATTCTGTATTCTGATGAGTTGTGTAATTATATCCATTATAATAGAATAATAATAGAAATAAAGGGCACAATAAATGTAATGCACTTGAATCATCCTGAAACCTTCCTCCCTGTGACACCACCTCCCTGCCATGTTCTATGCAAAAATTGCCTTCCATGAAACTGGTTCCTGGTTCCTAATGCCAAAGAGTTTGGAGACCCTTGGTATAGGTGATACTTACAGTAAAAATTATAGCTTTTTATCTGAAATTTAAATTTAACTTGTCATGCTGTATTTTTATTTGTGAAATCTAACAACCCTTGCCTGGCTTATTCGAGTAACAGAAGGGAAGGCCGTTTTGCTGGAAACAGTAAGGGGAAGGTGGCAGAGGATAAGTTTGGAGATACCGGTAGGGGCTGGGTTGTTTAGAGCCTTATGAGCCCAGGTTAAAAAGTTTGGATTTATCCTAAGCACAGCTAGGAGCCACTGGAGAATTTTAAGCAGAGGAGCAGCAAATCTGATTTCCATTCTAATTTTATCACGTTTGCTCTGTGTGAAGAATGAATTGTAGGCAGCCTGGGTGGAGGCAGCCAGATAGGCAGGCAGTTCTCACCTGGAGGAGGGACGATGGTGGCTTGACCTGAGATGGTGGTAATGAAGACAGAGATCCTACGTGGATTCCGGAAAGCAAGCAAGCTGCCAGGGCAGCTGTTGGGATGGAGAGGGAGAGGGGAGGGAAAGAGAAGACTTGAGGATGACTCACTGTTTTGGTTTGAGCAACCCCAGTGGAAGGGATTAACATTTAAAGATTTGGGGAAGACTGAGAGAAAATAGATTTGTGGGAAGGAAAATAAAAACCAAGATTTTGTTTTTTTTTTAATTTTTTTATTTTTCAAGATTTTGTTTTGAGACACTTATTACACATCTAAGTAAAGGCATCAAAAGGCAGTTGTGTAAATAAGTCTGGTCCTCAGGGCTTTTGTTAAGCTCCAGATATAAATTTGGGAGTTTTTAGCATGTATGTGGTTTTTAAAGCCAGGAGACTAAATGAGATGGTAGATTCTTGTTACTTGTGGTAGTTATGTTCCCTGTGGTTGCTGCAAACACTGAACAAGGAAATATTGAACTAGTATTGCTCCTACAGGAAATAGGGGTAGGTCACAACCTTCCTTAAGTGATCAGTACATAACCTTGTTTTATGTTTCTGTTTAAAGACACTTTATATAACATAGATTTTTGACTTATTAACATTATACTCACAGCCAACAGCACTATAACTCACTTGTGAACAAAGCTTATTCAACACACACATTTTTTCCTAAGGGCATCTCAATTTTCTTGCACTTGGGAACACTACACAGCACATCGGTATTATGCTTGGAGGCCATTTTTTAAGAGCAAAATCACTAACGAAAAGCATAAACATGCAAATAGGTGGTACTAAATAGACTGCAGAGAGGAGACTTTTTACAGTATGAGAACTGAAATAAGGAGGCAGAGTACCAACCATCTCGTTCTGCCTTAACTGGAAACATATGTCAGGGACTCGAAGTTTTTGCTGCTCTGCACAGGTTCATGAATGACCGTGACAGTGTTGTATTTGTTTTGGGGGTTACAGGTATGAATCTGCAAAGAATGAGGATCGCCTGTATACAGAGGGAAACAAAGAGCTCAGGCTTCCATCTGTTGCGTGTGTCCACTGGTCACTTGCCCTGTTTCCCTGAATAAGACTGAAGTGCCTTCGACTTTCTCGCCTCCCACCACCTGCTGTGTTTGCTCTTCTATGATATACCTAATAAAATAGGTAGGATAGCTTTTAGCACATTAAACATATTTCAATAATTTGTTCCTTTCTTCAATGAATATTTTCTGAGCACCTCTTCTGTATCACACTTAGGAAATACACACTTTAGACATGGTCCCTGTCCTCAAAGGCTGTTCGCTGTAATGGGAGAGACAGACACGTTAACAGTTGATGGGAGGAGTCCAGGAAAAGACCCAGTGTTTCCTCCTCTCCTTGAAATTGATCATACTGGATGCAAAGAGTAGACAAAAAGCAAACATTTCATCTATAATGAAACCAGGAAAGAATGACAAGTAGGTTCTCAAGTGTTTCTATAAAACATTATGAGACTTCTAACTAATAGAGGAAGATTCTGGAAAGCTAATACATTGCTCTTTAGGTTTTCTAACCTGGAGAAACTCCCTGGAGGGAGGCAGGGGAAACAGCAATCAGCTTTGCGGCTCTTGCAAGAGTCCACCAAGCAGTCTAGTCATGAAGCTGCGAGGCGTCATCCACCTTGCTCCAGAGCAGCGTGTCCACACGGAAGGCACACGCCTCAAAAGCAAGAGGAGACAGTTAGTCCCCGATTGGGAAATGTTAAAACAAAATGTAGGAAAACTGAAGTTGCCATCTGTGCAAGGTCACTCATACTGGTTTTACTGAAGATCACTGCTGATGAGAATTATATTTACTCAATATTGAATAATAAGCAGAAAAAAATTCAGCATGAGATCTATTCACACTCACCCTAGAAAAGAGAAAAGAGTACTAAAACACAGAAAAGGTAGATAAAGGTTACACTTCAGCTGAATTATTCCAGTAAAGAGAAGATTTCAGGCAAATACTTCCATTCTTTCAGAGAAATTAATGGGAAAAAAGACTATTAAAAAAAAGGAACTCAAGGAAGAAGTAATTACTCAAAGACATAACAAATGAGCTAGCAGAGCTCTGGAAAGAAATTTTTAAAAAATCTACTGTAAAAATTAAAACAACCCAGAAGCAACAGGAAATTGGATAGGCTGGGGGGAAAAATGGTCAAGGACTTATTGAGCAATCTTGACAATATCCCACAAAACAAAACAAAAACCACCAAAGAAATATCATTGATTTGACTGAAGATAACTATGGAAGACAGAAAACAAAAGATTCAAAAGAAGCATAGCATAATTTATTTGACTAAATAAGTAGAACAAATAGAGAAGAAAAAATATTAAAAGTTATAGTAGAAGAAAAATTTACAATTTTAAATTGTAAAACAATTAACAATTGTTAATTGAAATTTAAAAAACATTTGACCTACAGAAAAAAATTAACATGTAATGATTAACATACAATGTCCTGGTAAAGTTATAAAATTTTGAAATCAAGAAAAGTCTCCAATAACCAATATACAAAGGCTTCTGATTTGTGGATATCAATTTTATATCCTGAGACATTACTGTATTTTTTTTTTTTAATCACTTCCAGGAGTCTTGGGATAGAGTCTTTGGGTTCTCTGAGTATAGGATCATATCATCAGCCAAGTGGGAGAGTTTGACCTTCTCTGCCCCCATTTGGATGCCCTTTATTTCCTTCTCTTGCCTGATTGTATTAGCTAGACCTCTAGCACCATGTTGAATGGTAGTGGTGATAGAGGACACTGTGTTATGAGGCTGACTCTTAGAAGTTCACATGGAACCATGCATGTTTACATACAGCCACTTTTCTCAATCTCTCCTGATGCCCTGCATGTAACCCTAGTGAAGTTTACATATAGATTGAAGACCTATGTGCATAACCAGGGTTGTGTGCAATTCATAACTAAAAGCTGTAAATATGTCCCTCTTTCAAGAAAGCTTCTCACAGTAAAGTAAGTGCATCAGTTAGGGTGCTTTTAGGTGCAAGCAACACTCCAATAATATTATTTGGCTTTGTTACTTTACAAAATGAAATACAGAGTTATTGTGATTCAGAGTTGACTAATTTAGCAAATTAACAACATCAAGACTAGGTCCTTTGCATTTTTCCACTCTGTCTTTGGTGTGTTTGCTCTTGTCTTCAGGATTAGCCCCTCCTGCCACAAGATGACTATAGCAGTGTCAAGCTGTTGATTGTCACCTTGCTAGTCTAAAGTGTAGAAGGCAGCACATCCCTTTCTTATGATTCTGTTTGAGAATAAAGAAGAAGCTGCTAGACCCTCCCTGCAGAGACTTACCTTATGTCTTACTGGTCTGCATTCTGTCACAGCCAATTCCTAAATCAAACATTTGCAAAGACAATGGCAGAGGAGTGGAACTCTTATGAAGCTAGAGTTCTGTTAGGAGACAGAAAGGAGGCAGGTGACCAAAACCGTATGCTGAAGGGAAAGTTATGTGATAGGAATAACTTTGAATTGTTAATGAAGAGGGATTCTTTGCACCACTATAATAGTTGCTACACTAATGAATGTTACTCTTATGGGTGAAACTGTGAGGAGAAATAGATATTTGCATAGCCTGAAAAAATTTCCCCAAGATAATTATTAATTACTGTGGAATTTTTTTTTGAGACAGAGTCTCAATATATTGCCCTCGGTAGAGTGCGGTGGCGTCACAGCTCACAGCAACCTCAAACTCTTGGGCTTAAATGATTCTCTTGCCTCAGCCTCCCAAGTAGCTGCGACTATAGGCTCCCACCACAATGCCTGGCTATTTTTTGTTGTTGTTGTAGTTGTCATTGTTGTTTAGTTGGCCTGGGCCAGGTTCAAACCTGCCAGCCTTGGTGTATGTGGCCAATGCCCTCTCCACTAAGCTATGGGTGCTGCCAATTACTGTGGATTTTTGGACATATATTCACAAGATTCTCCTGCCAGGAGGTGAAGCTTAATTCTCCTTCCCTTGATTGTTGGTTTGACTTAGAAACTTGCTTTTAAGCAACTAAGTATGGAAAAGATAAATAGTAACTTTACATTGGGGAAGCCTTGCAGATTCTATCTACCTTAACTGAATGACCAAGGCTAAAATCAAGGCAAATCTGATTGCAATATATGTGAGGATGAGTTTTTTAAATGTGAATATGGAATTTAATAAACAGGGAATGGAAAAAGACTTAAAATATCAGAATGCAAAAAGATAAAACTGAGGCTCGTTTAAAAGCGGCACAGAAATTCACAGTGTTATTACAGTAGTTTGCCTCATGCTTGCTAAATTTTTCCTACAATTACCTGAATAAATAATACTGACATCATGTATCCCAGATATGATGTGATGAGAAAGGCATATCACCTCTGTCGTGTTCTTTCCCCAAATCTGTAAGCCCAGTCTAATCATGAGTGAGCATCAGACAAACCCAAATGGAGGACATTCTACAAAATATCTGATCTGTATTCTCTAAAAGTGCTGAGGTCATGAAAGGGCATAAGGAAAGACAGAAACTGTCACAGAATAAAGGAGTTCAAGGAGACATGACAACTTCATACAGTCTGGTATCTAGGATTGAATCCTGGAACAGAAAAGGGCCATGAGTGGAAAAACCAGTGAAATCTGAAAAAGTCTATAACTTAGTTAATAGCATTTTCAATGTTCATTTCTTAGTTTTGCAAATGTACCTTGATTATGTACGATGCTAGCATTAGGGGAAAGGGGGTGAAGGGTGTACAAGAACTCTCTGTATTGTCTTTGCAACTCTTCCATAAAACTAAAAGTGTGTCAAGATTAAAAGTTTCAAAACAATTCATTTATAAGGGAAAAAAGGAAGAAATATTTCTTTATTATTAGGACTAATGATTTTCAATATATTTCTCAACAGATCATGGTACTCCATTTGGTTGAGAATGACTGCTTCATTCAACACGTGTTCATAGGCACCTACCAGGTGCCCTGCACGATGCTAGCTAGAGAACCAGCCGTGTGCTGAGAAGACACTACCCTGGCCCTCCTGCTGTCCACATCCCATTGACCTCAACTGAAAGGCAAAGAGTTTGTTCTACCTGACACAATAGTGATTTGCAGAGAACCCCAAACTTGAAGGTTATGAAATGAGTTATATTCTATATGGGGATTCTTACAATCACCAAAATGTGGGAACAATAAGCTGTGGTATATGTTATACCATGGAATACTGTTCAGCCATTAAAACAATGGAGACTTTACATCTTTTGTATTAAACTGGATTGAGTTGGAATACATTCTTCTTAGTAAAGCATCACAAGAATGGAGAAGCAAGAATCCAGTGTACTCTATTCTAATATGAAGGCAGTAGATGAGCTAATACAAAGGGTGGGGTAGGGGAATGAGGGAGGGGGCCAGGGGAGGGAAACGGATGGGGGAGGGAGAGGGATGAGGAGGTCATGGTGTATGGCACACCTCTTGGGGGCGGGACACAATTATAAGAGGGACTTTACCTAACAACCGCAATCAATGTAACCTAATTCTTTCTACCCTCAATGATTCCCAAACAATAAACAAACAAACAAAAACTTGCCAGTAATTCTATTTAATGTGGAGAATATATCTGCTCATTTTTTAATCCTTACAAGTAAAATCAGGCCTTTTAATTTCTCCAAAAGAAGGAGATATTAGTTAGGACTTTTTCTTATGCTAGATAATGTTTTACTTCTTTTGTCCAATATTAAATGTATATCATTTCAGCTAGCATAATGAATTTCCTGATTTACCAGTGACTGAAGTCAGGATTGGGAGAGACTTTGACAAAAAGCCTTGTACAGTTTGACTTAATTACTTCGGCAAATCTCATGTAACACATGTGAAGATGAGTTCTAAGAAGGTGAATGTGGAATTTAATAAACAAGGAATTTAAAAAAGACTTAAAATACCAGAATGCAAAAAGGACAAAACTGAGGCTCATTAAAAGGGCCCCAAGATTTTACATCTTCATTATAATACTTTGCCTTGTGCTTGTTGAATTTTTTTTACAATTACCTGAATGAAAATTATCTTAAAATAAAGAACGAGTGCCGGACGCGGTGGTGCGTGCCTGCAGTCCCAGTTACTTGGGAGGCTGAGACAGGAGGATCACTTGAGTCGAGGAGTTCTTGGCTGTAGTACACTAATCCAATGGGGTGTACACACTAAGTTTAGCATAAATATGGTGACCTCCCAGGAGCAGGGGACCACCAGGTTGCCTAAGGAGGGGTGAAACAGCCCAGGTTGGAAAGGCAGAAGGTCAAAACTCCTGTGCTGATCAGTAGTGGGATTGCACCTGTGAGTAGCCACTGCACTCCAGCCTGGGCAACATAGCAAGACCCGGTCTCTAAAAATAAATAAATAAATGAATAAAGAATAAGATATTATAGCTTTCCCAAGGCAATGCTGCAGCTATAACAGGATACCTGTAGGAAGTTGTAACAATGCTGTTGGGGAACTTACATTAAAAATCCATTTAAAATGATCAGGTTAATTTTTTTTTTTTTTTGGTTTTTGGCCAGGGCTGGGTTTGAACCCACCACCTCCGGCATATGGGACCGGCGCCCTACCCCTTAAGCCACAGGCGCCACCAGATAAAAAAAAAAAAAAACTAGAGGGGCAGCGCCTGTGGCTCAGTCGGTAAGGCACCGGCCCCATATACTGAGGGTGGTGGGTTCAAACCCGGCCCCGGCTGAACTGCAACCAAAAAAATAGCTGGGCATTGTGGCAGGCACCTGTAGTCCCAGCTACTTGGGAGGCTGAGGCAAGAGAATCGCTTAAGCCCAGGAGTTGGAGGTTGCTGTGAGCTGTGTGATGCCATGGCACTCTACCGAGGGCCATAAAGTAAGACTCTGTCTCTACAAAAAAAATAAAATAAAATAAAATAAACTAGAATAACATAAAGCTATTTGCAGGTTTCATATTGGTTGTGTAATAAATGGTTATTATATCCATTTTGGTTATTTAAGAGTAACAAACATACACAAAAAAGAAAATAAAATCACTGAAGATCTGTTTGTTTCAAAAAATTAATTATAGTCAAGATTCATGCTATAGGATTCAGAAAATATTTTCTTCAGCTAAATGGAAAAGTTTAATTTCAGTCAATCTCAATAAGCACTGTTTCAATCAGTAAGAGGTGTGATTTTTGAGTCTACTTTGATTTTCTTCATCATTGCATTCTTTTTCCAAAGTCAATTTTTATACCTTTTAATTGACTGTATGTCTTCTCTTGGTGATATCACTCCAATATTTTTTACTGAGATGATTTTATGAACAGTGATATATTTTAAGTACGCAATTCAGTGAGTGTAGGCAAATGCATACACTTGTAGAACCCCATGCCAATTAAGATATAGCACATTCCATGGCCCCAGTAATATCCTTCCTGCACCCAGCCAGTGAATTCTTAACCCTCGTGCATAATAATTTATAATTTCCATCGCCATAGATTATTCTCCTTGTGTTTGAACTTTCATATGTGTGAAATCATTCAGTGTGTCTGGCTTCTTTTGCTCAAAATATTTTTGAGCTTCATTCCGTCGTTGTATCAATGGTTTCTCCCTTTGTATTGCTAAGTTATATGACTAAACCACAACTTGCTTATCTACTCTTCTGTTGATGCACATTTGGAATGTTCCTAATTCGTCTACAGCCAGACCGCCCTGATCTCATCTGGAATATTCCTTAATTTATTGTCTGGTTTAAATAACATTGCTAAAAACACTCTTGTACTAGTTTTTTTTTTTTTGTGGACATATGTTTTATTTGTCTTGGGTAAATACTTAAGAATGGAATTGCTGAGCACAGGGCAGGTGTATGTTTAACTTTATAAGAAACTGATAATTTTCCAAAGTGTTTATACCATTTTCTAATAAGTCTACCAGCAATATATGATACGTCAATTGTTCCATCTCCTCGTCGGCATTTGTCATTTTAATTTTAGCCATCTTAGCGGATATAAAATGGCAATTTATTGTGGTTTTAATTGGAGTTTCTCTAATGATTAAAGAGATTAAGAACATTTTCATGGTTTTTTTGCCATCTGTATATAAATCTCTGTAAAGTATCAAGTATTTTACTTTTTAATATTTATTTTTTTGTTATATAGATAAGTTATTTATACTATATTACTCATTTGTTGGATATATGTATTATAAATATTTTCTCCCAGTGTTTTAATGTTTTAAGTTTTTTGGTAAGCAGAATTTCTAAATTTTTATGAAGTGCAATTTTTCAATTTTTCCTTTCATAGTGATTTCTGTGTCCTAAAAATCTATGTCCTGACAGCAACAAATGCTAGCAAGGATGTGAAACAACAGAAATTCTCTTTAATTTCCAGTGGGAATGCAAAATGGTACAGCCACTTTGGAATGCAGCCTAGCAGTTTCATAGAAAACTAAACCTACTCTTATGGTATGATCCAGGAATTGTGCTGTTTGGTATTTGTCCAAAAGAGTTGAAAACTTATACTCATAGGAGAAACCTGCTCCTGGATGTTTGTAGCAACTTTATGCATGATTGCCAAAACTTGGAAGCAACCAAGTTGTCCTTCAGTGGGTGAATGGATAAGTAGACCGTGGTAAATGCAAACAATGGAATATTTTTCAAGGGTATAAAGAAAAGGCACTATTAAGCCATGAAAAGACATAAAGAGCTGAAAGCACATATGATTGAAAGAAGAAAAACTGAAAAGGCTACATACCAAATTGTTCCAACTATATGACAGTCTGAAAAATGCAAAACTATAGAGAAAGTGAAAAGATCAGTGGTTGCCAGGAGGCAGAGAGAAGGTGAGAAATGATAGGTTGAGCTCAGAGGGATTTTAGGGCGGTGAAACTATTCTATATGACACTATAATTGGTGAACTTATGTCATTATACATTTGTCAAAACCCATAGAATGTACAACACCAAGAGTGAACCCGAACATAAACTGTGGACTTTGGATGATTATTATGCGTTAATGTATATTCATTGTTAGTAAATAGTTGTACCATTTTGGTGCAGGATGTTGATAGGGGAGGTTGAACCTGTGCAGAGACAGGCAATATATGGAAACTCTTTGTACTTCTTATTTAATTTTACTGTGAACCTAAAACTCTAAAAAATAAAAGTTTGTTTAAAAAATTTATACCTTGTTTAAAAAATAAATACCAAAAATATTCTATATTTACTTCTAAGAGATAATATTGTTTTAGATTTTCTGACAGAAGCATGATCCATTTTGAATAAATTCTTATCATGTAGGGTTGGAGGTTTCTTTCTTTTCCAAATGTTTATCCACTTCTTTGAACACTATTTGTTGAAAAGACTTTCCTTTTGCCATTGAAATATCTTGGCCTCATATGTGTGGGTCTGTTTCTGGACTCTGGGTTCTGTTCTGTTGAGTTGTTTATCTGCCCACACTCTTTTGATTATTATAGATTTAAAGTAAGTTTTGAAATCGGGTAGTATGAATCCTCTGACTTTATTCTTTTTTAAGATCTTGGGTTCTATTGTTCTACTAGGAACTTCTCATTTCCATATAAATTTTGAAGTCAGGCTGGGCGCAGTGGCTCACACCTGTAATCCTAATATTCAGGGAGGCTGAAGTGGGTGAATTGCTTGAGCTCAGGAGTTTGAGACCAGCCTGAGCAAGAGCAAGATTCCATTTCCATTAAATATAGATTTAAAAAAAAGCTAGCTGGGTGTTGCGGTGGATACCTATAATCCCAGCTACTCAGGAGTCTGAGGCAAGAGGATTTTTTTCCTGTTTGTCTCTTCGAATTTGCTCTGATACTCTGAACTTTTTGAGTTTGATTCTTAACTCATGTATTTTTGATATTGTTTTTTCTGGTAAATGTATGTATTTAGAGCTATAAATTGTCCCCAAGTAAAGCTTTAGCTGTGTATCACAAAATTTGACTTGGAGTATCATTATCATTCAGTTCTAAATATTTATTTATTGCTGTTTTAACCAAGTAATTATTTAATAGTATGTTTGTAAGCACATGAGATTTTTTAAAAAAAGTTATCCTTCTGTTATTGATTTAAATTTTGGTGGTTGGGGGGGTTAGGGTCAGAAAACTTAAGATAAAACTTGAGATCTTAACAGTAAGATAGTTATTTGAAATTTATTATTCTTTTTATGCCTTGTTGAATGTTCAATTTTTGTTAATGTTCTAAAAATCTGAGTTTCCTTTTTTTTTTTTTCCCCAGAGTCAATTTTGAGATAGGGAGCCAGGAGTAGTCCATACAAATTCAACATCTTGGAAACAGGTTCCTTTTATTTTTAAACATTTAATTTCCTATTCAATTAGTAAAATGAGATGTTGGACCATTAGAGGAAGATATACTCAGTGAAGTCAGTGAATAGATTTGGACATCACTCTATTAGTCACAGAAATAGTGTATTTTGTTTCTTCAATTTTCCTAAAAAAGATTGGTCTCTGGAAAGCTTAAAACTGAAAATTCCGAGACAACTCTAAAATAAGTTCACAAGATTTAGTTTATTGGGCCCATTAATTTTATCTCCTCCCCATCTCTAATCTCTGTTTCTCAGCTCTCTTCACCAGCCCCATGTGGCAGAAACTGGACTTCTCTTACGGTAACCTGCAGGACTTTTGGGAGTAGTAAAAATGATGGCAATTACTTTGCAGTGGAGCCCTGGAGAGGTTCTATTAATTGGGAGAGCCTCAGTTCAGCAGAATCTGAGATGAATTGGTATATGTAAACTTATGGCAGAAGCTGGTGTTGAGCTAGATGGTTCTCATCCTTGTGGAGTAAGGCACCAGGATCAGAGGGGAATGGCCCACACATAGTTGGCTGGGAAGAGGTACTTGGGGAAAACTAAACTATCAAATGAAGCATGTAAAAGTTATTTTTAGTATTTTTAAATTAACAGTATTTTAAATTGACAAATCATAACCATATACATTTATGGGGTACAATGTGATGTTTTGATACATGTGAACAATGTGGAGTGATTAAATCAAGCAAATTAACATATCCATTATTTTACTTACTTATCATCTTTTGTGGTGAGACATTTGATATTTACTCTCTTACTTTGAAATATAAAATACATTATTATTTATCGTAGTCACCCTGCTGTGCAATAGATCTTAACATTTATTATTCACTTATCATAATGTCCTGCAGGTTCACCACATTGTCAAAAATGACAGAATTTTCCTTTTGATTTTTAAAGGCTGAATAGTATTCCACTGTGTATGGATCCCACATTTTCATTATCCCCAAATGTAGCACATTTAAGCTGAATCCTGTAACATAACCACTTTTCTTAGTTTCCCTTATGAAATCTTAATTAAACTCTAAATCTACATCAAAGAGGTAGTAGGAGCCAGAAGGGGAAAATGACAGTTATTGCATCTCTGACACAGTAAGTTCCTGTGTATCTTGTAGGTGCTTTCTTGGCAAGAGTCCCTTGAAGTTTGAATTCTTGCTTTTTGAAGTTCAAGACCATCTGTGCTTGAGGCTCTCCCAATGCCACTCTCCCCTCCACATCCATGCCATTTGTGCTAAGGAGCTGGCATTAAAAACAAAGGAATTAATTTACCAGAAAGGATTTTACTAGTCTGGGAGACCCAATTACATAAATTCAATCTGTCTGTTTTAGAAAATTACCGAATTGTAGCCGGGCGTTGCGGCGGGCGCCTGTAGTCCCAGCTGCTTGGGAGGCTGAGGCAGGAGAATCGCTTAAGCCCAGGAGTTGGAGGTTGCTGTGAGCTGTGTGAGGCCACGGCACTCTACCGAGGGCCATAAAGTAAAACTCTGTCTCTACAAAAAAAAAAAAAAAAAAAGAAAATTACCGAATTATCTCAAATGCTATAAAAATGAGTTTCTCGAAGTCACTGCCCATTATCACTCTCTCCCCTCCTCCATGCTTCCCAGTTTGATTAGAGGCACTGAGCCTTAGCTCTCATGAACACTCAAAGTTGATTGGCTGTGCCGGAAAAGCCATGGTTCCCTGTATTCTAAAACAGGGCTTTTTAGTCCCTGAGCTGTTGCATCAACTATTTATTAGCAAAGGATGCCAGAAAGGAAACTCAGTTCACTGGTTCATTAACTCCCACAACCACCACCCTCCCCCCCAGGGCTGTGAGGCAAATGAAGAAAGAGTAGACCAAAGGCTGGGGCTCTGGGAATTCCTCCCTGTTGGCCACACGCTGGAGCCAGGGTACAGTGGGGACCCAGGCTGCTCAGTGATGCCTGGGTTGAGCTGCTCTCCTAACAGAGGAGAGGCTCTGGGGCCCCCATCCTTCAGGGAGAAGGCAGAGCCTAACAGCTAGGTCCCCACAGCTAGGTCCTTTTTGTCCTGAAAACTTGTTCAGTGTTTCTTTCTGCTATACATCACTTCTCCTACCAGCTGCGAGGGCAGGAGGAAAGGCAATTAAGGGCATTATTAATCACCAAGTTCCCAAGGAGAAGGGTCAAACTGCAGCAGGATTTGAAAAGCAACAACAGTTCTATCACCAAGGGAGTTATAAAAGTAGATAGCTGCACATCTTAGATCTATATTTGGGCTTATTCTTTCCCAGCTCTAAATATTCTTACTGAAAGTGAACATCCCAGAGGTGATTAAAAACTGGCCTTCCTTTGAGGTTTTGAATTGAGTTCTAACAATATTTGAGTTGGGCAAGTTTTGAGTCTCCTTTGGGAGGCTACAGCAAAAATGAATTGGAAAAAGTATCTCTGCCTTTACAGAAGAGAAGAGAAAGATACTTGTTGCCTTTTATTATAACATCTATTCTAGAATTTCCTCTTCAATGAAATCCAGGGGAAATCAGAGAATTTTGCTTCACTAATTATGCAATGCATTAAAAATAGCTAATGAACTTAAGTTCATTTACATAGGTTTAGAATTATTCAAATACTGTGAATTGAGTGACATTAGTTCCGGTGACTACTTCCCCATTATGTAGTCCCATAATGACAGGAATTACAGATAAAATCAAATCAATACATGGAAGATATTCTGTATAGCTGTTTGGCCTGAAAAAGTGAGACATCTTGAAGCAGGGGCTTCTAGGTTACAGGTAGGTTTTTAGGGATTCTTTAGCTGGCAATTGGTTGAAGAGTTCAGCTTTGTCTAAAGTCTTGGAGACAGTAGAAAGGAACACTTGAGTTAAGATGGGGGGAGTCTTCTGTCTGTCATGTGGTGTATATCAGAATCAGATTGGAAAGTAAGTCATGTTATACTGGGTTAATAAAAATCCATTTAATGGGATTTTATGGTTGTAAGGTATGACTTACCAGGCCCCATAAAAGGGAATTTGGGCAAGAGGAAAAAAATACAAAACAAAGAAAACCAACTTCAGAGTTCATTCCTCACATTTTCCTCAAATTACATTCCCCTATAAACTATAAATTCAAAGTGCATTGGGTAGCTTTTTTTTTTTAAGAGACAGAGTCTTACTTTGTTGCCTTTGGTAGAGGGCTGTCGTGTCACAGCTCACAGCAACCTCCAGCTCTTAGGCTTAGGTGATTCTCTGGCCTCAGCCTCCTGAGTAGCTGGGACTACAGGCACCCACCAGAACACCCAGCTATTTTTTTGTTGTAGTTTGGCTGGGGTCAGGTTCGAACCCGCCACCCTCAGTATATGGGGCCGGCGCCCTACTCACTGAGCCACAGGCGCCAGCCTAATTTGGTAGAAAATTTAATGCTCTTAGCCTTTTTCATTTCTAGGTGTTTTCAGCCATAGCAACTGTTGGTATCCTATTGACGGAAGTCAGGGTTGGCAAATATATGGTATCTGGTCTTTTCCCCATCCTATCCCACTGCAGATATCACAAGTCAGTTATGTCATTCTTTCCCAAGTCCTGGCAGGGGTCTCAGAATCCTCCTCCTGCACCTTCATCTCCCAACTCTGACGCCACATCACCTTCTAAGAGGAAACTGATTCATATACACCACCCTAACCTCTGTGCATGGTTCCCGCATGACAACCATCTTGCCTTGCCCTGCAGCACTGTAGAGCTCTCCTCTCCATGAGTCCAAGGGCTCTCCAGCTGGCTGTTGACAGTTAGATTTGGGTGTCCAACCTTAGTGACTCCGGTGGGGAGTGATTGCTGCTGCCTTGTCCGTGAGTGAGTATGAATGTGGCTGCAGTGTGGAAGGTGCTCACGCCAGACAGCTGGTGAGTGGCGTTTTCCAACTCAGGCAGTCTGAGTCCAAAGCCTGGGTTCTTAGCTACAGTGCTGTAGTGCCACAGCCCCTTATGACTGAAGCTCTCAGCCAGAAATGTGAGAAGATCTTCCTTGGGCCCCTAGGAAACAGCAAGACCTACTTGTAAACAAAATGTTCACAACGTCCCAACAAGAACTTTTGCCATTTGACACAGGAGAATCAGACACGAAGACTAGGTGTTTCCTCAGGTGACTTCCAAAGTTAACGAGATTCGAGATTGTGTGCAACAGACTTCAATAACCCCAGTCCTTCAAATACTCTTTTTTTTTTTTTTTATTGTATCACAAGAATCTTTAATGTTTATGTGAAAAGTTGGCTGTATGGCCAGGTTGTATGTGTGTTTAGTAAAATGTACCAAGTGTAACATTGAGACCAGGGCAGTTCATATCCCTTCACTCCACATAGATGTAGAACCTGCGCCCAGCAGGTTCAGAAAGAGAGGGGCCTTGCCAGTTCTCTTGGTTAGGCCAGCTTTGCTGGAGAGTTCTTGTAAACTCCTCCAGGAGCAGTGTACCCTAATACACATCACCCATCCCACATACAAGAACAAAATGGAAATGTTCTCAATGTATTCATCAGTTTAGCACATTTCAGGTACAAAAATCCAGGAAAGGTTGCACAAAAGCAAAAGCACCAACAGAGCTATAAACAAACACGCACACATCCTAAACACTATTCACTAGCACCCAGATGAATACAGTGTTACCCGCCGCTCAATGGTTAGAGCTTTGGCCCCCTGCACCGGGAGTGACAGGTTCAAACCCCGCTCAGGCCTGCTAAACAAATACAAAAAGTATATAAAAGGAAGGTACCGAAAACGTTACACATGAATACTGCACTGTAAATCCTGAATACCCCTGTGACCCGCCCCCGCCCTTCCATAGCTCTGGTGAGGGTCAGAAACCATTAAGCTGCCCCCAGACTTTGCTATTCCTCAGAGAAGTTGTGGCAGGTACAGAGGGCACTGGGATCAGCCTCCGGCAGAGTTCTGGCCTCCTCCAGAGCGTCTCTGAAACGGGAAGGCCTGGCCTGGGGGCCTTTCTTAAAGACCCTGGCCAGGAACTCCATGATTTGCATCTTGGTAATTTCGCTGCTGGCTCTGGAGCCCCAGGAGAACTCGTATTCGGGAGGCTCGAGGTAGGGTCCGCGCTGGTCCTTCCGTAGCTGGGCTGGCGCGCTCCGCAGGGATGAACTTCTCGCTGAAGGTGGAGGCTTCTCCCAGGACACAGCCCCAGGGTGCTCAGCACACTCCAGCCCCCGAGCTCTCAGCGCCGGGGCTCTTCGCTTAGATGAGGCTCAGGATCATGAGCAAGAGGCTGTCAAGGGCATGTGGTTGCTCAGCGCCACCCTCCCCAGCCCCTCGGGATCAAGTGCTTTGAGCAGCCAACTCTGTGGTGTGCAGGATGGTCAGCCCCAGGGCGGGGATGAGGCCCGTGCGCCTGAAGGGGCTTCGGCACCATTTCTTGTAGCTGCGGAGGACATCCTTGACCTTGTCTGAAAACCAGATGATCGTCCTTTTCCGGTCCCTGACCAGCACGTACCACGTGAGCGTCGCGCCATCTGCGCCAGCTGGGCCAGGGCACGCGGCGGGCCGGCCAGCTGGGCCGCGGTCTGGGACTGGCGGGTTCTGGTGGCCCTGCTCCTCCGCCGGCTGCTGGGCCCTCAGGCGGCCTGGGGCGGAGGAGTGGCCTGAGGGCAGCGAGGAGGACTCTGCGGGAGTGGGGGGCTGAGGTGCAGGACAGTCCCTGGGCTGTGGTGCACCTCGGAGTTGGAGGCCGCGCGTGCAAAGCTGTGGTCGCTCGGATCCTAACTTGGTTCTGAGACGTCTGCATCCTCTGACAAGGGCAGCGCCTGCCGGTCTCCGAGCTCTTTGAGTCTGCACTCCCTCCGCGGACTCCCTTCAAAAAACTCTTCAATGTCACTTGTTCCCTGGCTCACAGGTGGCCGCCTCCTCGCCGCCAAGTTTCCTGCCACATCTCCCGCTGCTTGGGTTCCTCGCATTCAGCTGCTCCGGGGTGTCAGTGTCCATAGCCTGGGTGCTCAGCTGGTCTGCCCTTGCTATTTCCACAGACAATTCTCAAACCAGGTTTTACCAGAGACTATAGGAACTCCCTGTGAGCAAGGCAGTGAGCAGTAGTTGTATTAGCTTTCTAGAGTTGTCATGGCATGTTACCATCAACTCAAGAGCTTCAAAGACGCAGTTATTATCTTACAGTTCTGGAGGGCAGAAGTTCCAACATGGGTCATGGGGCTATCATCAAGGGGGCTGGCAGAATCTGTTTCCAGCCCTGTTCCCCTGTGCTGGGCCTGTGGTCCTCTTCCTTGGGCTTCAGAGCCAGCAGTGGTGCTAGAGTCTTCCTCCTCTCCTCAGTCTGTCTCTCTGTGCCTCATTCTGCCATCCCACCTCCCTGAGTGCAGTGGGAGAGGAAGGGCCCTCTTAAGTGCCTAAACCCTTCCACCACCTCCCCTCCCAGAACAAAAGGCCTACCTGGCACAGCCTCAAGAACTCTGCTGGAAAGACCCTAGCCCACCAAGTCTTTCAGCAACATGTGGGATCTCCCTCCTCCTACATCCAGTGTAAAAACAAGCTCCTGACCACTCTCCATCAGCCTCCATCTTTGCCCAGGTGGGTCTCAGTCCCCTTTCATTAAACTTGGCCTGAACCTCTTCTGGTCTGGTCTCTTGGTGCACTACTGAACCCTTTTCAACTTGGATAATCCAAGATAGTCTCCCTAGCATAAGAGCCTTCACCTTAGTCACATCTGCAAAGCCCCCTTTCCAGATAAGGTAACGCAGGGACAGGTTTTAGGGATTAGGACGCAGACAGATATTCTCTAGGATGGGGGAAAGGCATTATTATTCATCTACCACGGGAATAAAACTGAAAACTAGGTGTCTGGCATCATCAGTGTAGAGTACAAACAATGTCCCCCCATGGAGACCCTGATGGCATTCCCAACTGGTACCTGAGCCCTCATCTTCCCTTTTTATAAGAGGTCTTGGGTGGGATGTGAGTGCGGGAGGCAGTCCTTCCTGTGAGGCCAGCAACCTGGGTTAATACTGCCTTGCAGGAAGAGAGCAGTCACTAGCCTGACTGGCGTGTAGTAGCACCCTTCAAGGGCTGTGTGCCACCGAGAGCCAGGTGGTGTGGATTGCCAAACACCAAGCTCAC
Source organism: Nycticebus coucang (assembly GCF_027406575.1). NCBI lineage: Eukaryota > Metazoa > Chordata > Mammalia > Primates > Lorisidae > Nycticebus > Nycticebus coucang. The sequence goes on along the minus strand of NC_069792.1, from coordinate 16,848,797 downwards.
CGCCACTGCCCTGTTCCCTGACAGTACTGACTGGGGCAGGGTGGGAAGGGTGGTGCCTCTTCACCCGTGGTGGCCCGGGCCTGAGCAGCACCGGCTTCTCAATGGTATGGCCTTTTCAGTCTCTTTGTTCAGGGATCAAGGGGCAGTTTTCTGTGGCCTGCAACTTCCAAGGCCTGGTGTGATGTTCTTTGACTACCTGACCCCTGACCTCAGGGCAACCCCGAAGGGTACTATTGAGCTTACCTGCGCCCCATCACAACTGTCATCAGGTGACAGTTATGGTAGCTTTGAAGCAATAAGAAAAGGAAGTGGGTGGGGGGTCTCAGTTCCTCTCTACCCGTATTTACCCACCCCTCACTCCTAAGGGGCCAGGACTGGGGCTGAGGGAGACTCCTGGTGCATAGTGTCTGTTGAGGGATTCAAGGGCCATTTAGTGACTTGCCCAGGAAAAGCGAAGCCTTCAAGGCAACGGGAAGTCACTCCCATTACAAACTAAACAATTAGCAATTTCCAAATGCCATTTCTTTCAGTAAAAAATATTTAAAATCTCATTTCACTGGGCATTGTGATGAGGAAACCATCTTCAAACATTTTTGTCTCAGAATCCCTTTGCACTCTTAAAAATGATTGAGCCTCCCAGCTTTGGTTGATGTGGGTTGTATTATTGGTATTTAGCATATCGTAAACTAAAACAGAAATTGAAAAAGTTATACATTAATTCATTTGAGAATAATAATAACAAACTTATTTCATATTAATGTAATTAATACATCTCAATGAAAACAACTATATTTTCTAAAAGGAAATAATTTGTGAGAAAAAAATCACCCTGTTTTACATGTTTGCCAATTTGCTTTATGTTTGGCTTTGAAGGAAACCAGAATATTTCACTCCCAAATATGCCTCTTTGACTTAAATATTTCTTAGCAAGAGATAATTAAGAAGCAGCAGTAAGAATTCCTGGGGAAAAGCTGCAGGGGTGGGGTAGGGCTTCTGCCTCCCTTTTCATCATAAAGACAAAGATGTAAATTCAAATTGATGCTTCTTACTAGCCAGAGGGCCTGGGAGCAGACTTGACTCCCAAAAGTGGGGAGCCTGAAACTGTTTATTCCTTTGTCTTGTCGCTTTTAAATTTATCATTGTTTGTTAGAGACGCTATAGTGCAAAGTGGGAACCTAACCCACCAGTTTGAGAGCCTCTTTCAACTGGGGTTTCTCCTGCTTTATGGGCGCGGCATGTGTAAATAAACAGAAATGCTTATTTTTCACTTTTGTTGATAAGGTCCTGTCCCTGCTACGTATTTATAAGGGTTGAGGAAAGAAATGATTTTTTTTCTCCCCTTCAGTTTAACTAAAGACAGCTGAGGTTTTCATGTCTGAGGGTTTCGGTCTGTTGTGCTATCACACTTTTGGACTGGCTACCCTGGGTTAATTTCGAATCCTTGTGTGAAAGTGCCTTGGGAAATGGTAAAACACCATCACAAGCTAGGTGTGCTGTTTCTATACAGGGCTGCAAAAGCAGGAAGTAACAGGAAATTCCTTCTTTGAGGCTCATCACACCTCTGGAACCCAAACACACCCAGAACTCCTCCCACCCAGAAGTGAGGTGTTTATTTGCGCAGATAGAATTTCGGAAATCACATTTTCACAGAAACTTATGAAAAAGGTCCATAATTTTACCAAATAACCAAACAAATCAAACTCAACGCAAGACAAACTTCTGTTGTTCTATGTAGAATTGTAGGAGAAACAATGGGAACATTGTACATTGTAAGAAGAGTTTTTACCCACATTCTTCACATCTGCTCTGTATACCTTTGTAGGTAATTAGAAGTTCAGAGAGGTTTTTTTTGTGTGTGTGCTGTGGCATCATAGCTCACAGTAACCTCCAACTCCTGGGCTTAAGTCATTCTCTTGCCTCAGCCTCCCAAGTAGCTGGGACTATAGGCCCCCACCACAATGCCTGGCTATTTTTTTTGTTGTTGTTGTAGTTGTCATTGTTATTTGGCAGGCCCAGGCTGGATTCGAACCTGCACCTCTGGTATATGTGGCTGGTGCCTTAGCCGCGTGAGCTATAGGCGCTGAGCCTGAAGTTCAGAGAGGTTAATGAAATTGCCAAACTTCACACAGTTGAAAGTGGGAACCCAGGTCAGATTTTCTGATCCGAAACACAGTAGCTTTGTTTATTACATTACGCTGCCTCTGGGTGGTTGATCTCATGCTCTGAAGAAGAGAGTGCTTAGAAAGATGCTTCTGATATGGGATAGAATCAAGTTACCGACCCACCCAGGAAGGATCCCTTTCCTGGGAAGCCTGTCCCTCCCAGGAAATAGTGAACAGACTAATCCAGACCTCCCTAACCTTGTGCCACCCACCTGCCCAGGTAAAGCTATGGACAGACCAATCCTGGCTGCCCTAACCCTTTAAATCTCTGTCCTCCATAGCCCATGTGTGGCTTTCTCCCTAGTCAGGAATCTCACCCCACCTGCACTCCAGGTGGAATAAAAGCCACTTTGATTGCAGGAAATAGATCTCCACCTTCCTTTCATCTCCCACCTCAGAATGATTTTTATCTTTGGGTCTGGAACCTTTCATTAAGGAGAGGAAAGAATATAGGGGAAATTTGAACGTGGCTGCCAGTCCACACAGTTGTGGGAACTGTTGCCCTTAGGAATCCTGTGGTCTCAAGAGACAGTGAGGAGATGTTCTTAGAGCACTAGCAGGAGATGAAAGATAAGGATCTGCTAGAAATCTGGCTCTCCAGGGAAAAAGGACAAAGGGTAGGGGGCTCAGGCCCCCATCTCACCTTAATCCTGTCTGATTACTCACACTTGGGGAGGAGGGAACCCCTACCAATCTACCAGCCAGAACTTAGAGTGCCGACTGACAGTGGATGCAGAGGACCCTTCTAGCCCAGTGTTTTTCAACCGTTTTTTTTTATATCACGGTACACTTGAACCTATAGTTAAACTTATACAGCACACTTAAATTATGTTGATCAAAAATAAAAAAAGTGAAAAAAAGAATATATTTACTGTGCTTTGAACTTCTTTCGAAAATAATTTAGTTAATGATCTTTAAACAATTTTAGACCATATCTAAGCACCCCTTACAGTAAGGACACGATTGAAAATAACTGCTCTAGCCCTTGGGCCTAGCAGTGAGAGGTTCTTCTGAGACGTGAGAAAAAAGGAAATGGAATCCAGGTACAATGTGGGCAGCAAGGCTGTTTATTTCACTTGGGTGCCAATGGGCTGAGTTTGAAAAGGAAGTCAGCATGAGGGGAAGGTGGGACGGGAATATGAGGGTCCGGGGCTTCTGGGTTGGTGCTCTCATCCCTTTCTGGGAAGGACTTGTGTTTTAGGCCCTGTTTGGTGGACTTTTGCACTTGGCTCTTTTTGGTGGGCCTTCGTGCTTGGCCCTATCAAGCAGCAGGTATGATAGAGTTTTGAAAGTGACCTAGAACAGCCTTTAGGGTAATTATCATCAAAAGGTGTAAGTGGTGGTGCCCAGGGAGAAGGCTACAGTGGAGATGTTCAGGGAAGGTTTATTGAAAGGGGAGGGTGATTTACCTGAGCAGTACAAAGATGGCAGCTGGACCCCCAGGGAGTTAGAGACTTCTTTAATATGAGGCAGTAGGGGGTGGGCAAATTCCACAGCTTTCTGGAAAATTAGGGTTCTTTGGCAAGAACTTCTGGGGGTTGGACTAGCCAGATCCTTTGTGTCTTTGTCTTAGGGGGAGAGGAGGATGAGGATGAGGGCTAAGGGTTCATGTGCGCTGTGTTAGGCCCCCCAACAATCATGTCATTAGCTTAAATCTACATTGTGGTCCACATCCCACAATTGGCTCTCAGAGAGGCTCATGGGAGGTCGGCATGTGCAGTGAGACTCTGGTTCCAAGGTGACCTCTGAACCACAAGATAGTTTCCAACACAGGCATATAAACAGAACCTTCGGCTGCAAACCCAGGCCTCTTGGCCTACTTGTTCTTTTTTTTTTTTGTAGAGACAGAGTCTCACTGTACCGCCCTCAGGTAGAGTGCCGTGGCGTCACACAGCTCACAGCAACCTCTTAACTCTTGGGCTTACGCGATTCTCTTGCCTCAGCCTCCCGAGCAGCTGGGACTACAGGCACCCGCCACAACGCCCAGCTATTTTTTGGTTGCAGTTTGGCCGGGGCCGGGCTTGAACCCGCCACCCTCGGCATATGGGGCCGGCGCCCTACTCACTGAGCCACAGGCGCCGCCCAACCTACTTGTTCTAGTTGCTGTCCATGGCAATATATCTTGCTCTGTAAACCAATATCTTGTTCTGCAAGTCTATCTTTCTTGTTTCTCTTCCTCAATAAACTTTGTTTCACCCTTGCCTTACTTTGAGGAGTCTGATCATTTTTTTATTTAGAGGACTCTAAGAACCCAGGACGCAGGCGGCTACCTGAAACCCCAGCATTTTAGGACAGAGGTAGCTGCCTTGCAACTCGACAGATCCATAAGTCAATTTTTTCCTTCACAATTTTATCCAACTCTATCTCTTGTTGTAATGTGGTTTCTTCAGAAATCTCTGACAACTCAAAGAAAGAAAACTAGTTCAGCATTAGATACTGATATTATGTGAATACCCCCCAAATGAAGTTGAGGTTGTGTTTCTGTGCCACAAGCGTCGCCCAGAGGTTGTGCGGGATTCATCCACCCCATCATCAGCTACGTCTAGAATAGCAAAGAATGGCAAATGTTTGCTTATTGAATTTTTAATTTCTCTTTAGATGGCTCTCTGTTGTCTTCCTAAGCAACCCTGAGAAACAAGCATTTTGCTTTTCCAATATGGCTTAATCAGTTGGGTTCCCAGTCACTGTCTTAATTGCCCAGTCTAGAGCACACAAAGTGTGAACAGCCTTCCTTTAGCTTCCTTTGGGTTCCAGGGGACCACCTGCCAGAGTTCCATCTATTCTGTAGGGCCCTCTTCTCCGTCAGCGCTCAGTGATGGTGTCCCCTGAGACCTTCTCCTTTTTCCTAGTTCACTCTCTCAGGTCATTAAGCCCAGTCTCTACCCCCACCTATTTGCTGGTAACTCAAAAACTCTATCCTGGGTCCATCTATCCATTTGCCTTTTGAAGGTCCTACAGGCTCTTAAAACCAAATATATTCAAAGTGGATCTCGTTTTTACTGCTCATTTTACTGTAACCCAACTTGCTTCTCCTTTGGTGCCTCTCACCCAACAAACATCACCATTATTTATCTATTGTTCAAATCAGAGACTTGGGAGTCACAATCTCTCTCTTTCACCCCCTACAGACGGTCAATTGCAAAGTTTAATTCCGGCCGGCATCATACACACAAGCCGTACGTACTGCATGGACTCCCGGGAGCAGGGAAGCATCTGTCTCCAGCCTTCCTCCCACCAATCTCTGCCCACAGCCTTGTCTTTTTAAACTGTGGACCTGCTCGTATTACTCTACCTCCTGAAGAGTATAATAGTCCTCACTGCTCTTGTGGTATAATATTATTTTCCCACCTCATACCTTGCCATTCCCTTTCCCCTTGCAATCCATATACCAAACCATATCAAATTTCTTTCAATTCTTAGAATGAACCATTTCCTTTGATTTGCTTTCTGATTTTACAAGTCAGTTTCTTCTCTTAAAACAATCTCCCCTTTTATCTACCAACTCAATCTTTAGGTTTAAGAGGAAATAACAGACTTCAAGAAAGTCATTTCAAGATCTCAAGAGAAGGCTAGATACGGCCTCTATGAGCTTGCACACTGTGCAGAACTTTCTCTTGGCCCTTACTATACTGGGTGGCAGTTGCCTATTTACTCACCTATGATCCATGATTACCTTGTTTACCGTTGTTATATCTCCAACATCTAGTGTATTTGGGGGACACATTATAAGTGCCCTTGGGCAAGGTATTTAACCTTTTGTGTCTTTCAATTCATCAAACTATCATGGGACTAGAAAGATTATTAACATTGCTCTGAGCAGTGTCCATATATTAAGAATTTAAGGTGGAGCACTCGTGGTTGCCTTAGTAACCATATCTAAACAAATTCTGTCATTTATCGTTGGAAACCTCCCACCTTGGCTCTTTCTCCTCATGTCTCATTTATTCTGATTCTTTTGAGGGTTAATCAGGATCTTAGTAACTTTCCCATTTTTGCTGGTTTTGTTATTGCACAGCTATTTCTCCATATAACAAGTGTTGATAAAACTCTTACGTCTCAGAGTCTTGGCACAGGTTACTCATTCTGCCTGGAATGCGTTTTCCTAGGATTTTACCAAACATCACATTCTGGAAGAGAACTTTACCAATATTCTCTCTACAGTAATTACCCCTGACCCAGAAACTCAGTTTTTTAACCTCAGTGGTTAATTTTATTCCAATAAAAGGCAAAATTATTTTAGAATTTTATTTTTTGTGCTTTCTTGCAAATGTTTTTTTGGTATGTTGTGTACATGATCATTTTATCTATGTTACCAAAAAAGGGAATATCGTAAAGTCAAACATGAGATAAAGAAAATCCTCTCACATACTACTCAGGAGAAACCTATCAAGTTTGCCGTCTAGTAATTTATATACTCTTGATAGACTAAAACACAATTTCTGGTTTGAGCCAAACATACAAATATTTTGCCATTAGTATGTTTTTCATAAAATTAACATAGGCATTAGACATAAACATTGTACTTCTTAAAACCAAGTTCAATGACTGGAAAAATGATAGACCTATCAGCTGATAGTGTTATTGTGTATATGATTTTGTATTTTTTCATAGTGGTTATTCTGACTATTTCAGTATCTGTATGTCTTATAGTGATACAGGAATTTCACTCTTCAGTAGGTCCTTGGTCTTGGGGATTCAAAGAATGAACCCACGGATCACAGATCAGTTGTAAGATAGGACTTTTATTAGAAGTTAGAAAGGCATACAGAAGAAGTAAAAAGCACCAGAGCTTCTGGAAGAGAGAAAGAACTGAAGAACTCACTTGGGAGTCTCCACGTGGGACCTTTTATCTAGAGGTATTAGGTTTAGAGAATTACACTGGCAAGTAGTTGGTAGACGGAAAAACATCTCTTCAAAGTTAGTGAGTGCATTAACAAATGAATGAATGTATTTCCTCCTCCACTAGGGTGAGGTTATCAGGTCCTTTACAGTCTTTTGTCCCTGAGAAGGGATTAGGGTGTGTGCTCCTACTCAAAGTGGAACCACCCTAAAAACCATCACAGGCTGCATTGTTCATGATCTTATCAGAGGCCAGAGGGTGTGTCCAGAAAAAGGCAGTCTGCTTGTGTCTGGAAAGCGGGTCTGACCTCTGAGCTCACCTGGGCCTAGAGAATGGGGGGGAGGGCTCCCTGTCTAGCCCTGAATGGTGGAATCCTGTATCAATAGTCTACCAGTATTACCCTTATGACTTTGGGGGGGAATATGGGTATCTTACTTCCATTAAGTTCATTTATCTTTTCCACTTCTAAATCCCATTGCCTTTAGTCTCACATAGTGTTCTAATTTTTATGTCAATCATCAAATATAATTTGGAAAACTCAAAAGGACGATAGTCGATTGCATTTGCCCGTGTTTGCTCTTTCTGTTGTTCTTTCTTTCTGCCTGATGCTACAAGATTCCTGCTGCTGTTACTAATTTCCTTTCTATTTGACGAACATCATTTTTGGCCTTTCTTTAAGGGTAAGTCTGCCAGCAACAAATTCTGTTAGTGTTCATTTATCTGAGGATGTCTTTATTTCTCTGTCAGCCCTGGAGGATAGTTCTGTGGATATAAAATTCATGGTTGACAGTCCTTTATTTTTTTTCTTTTTTCCCCCCAGCATTTGAAAAATGTTCCTTTTAGCCTCCTCGGTTTTAGATGAGGAATCTGAGAAATCTATTGTCATTTAAATTCCTGTTCCTCCTAGATAATGTGTCCTCTCTCTCTGGCTGTTTTCAAGAATTTTTCTTTTGTCTTTAGTTTTCAGAAGTTTAGTTATGATGTTTATTGGTATAGATTTCTTTGTCATTGTCCTATTTGGAATTCACTAACCTTCTTGAATATGTGGCTGTATGTTTTTCTTAACCAAATTAGAAAAGTTTTTAGCCCTTGTTTCTTTGAGTACTTCTTTTTCTCTTGTTCTAGGACTCTGCTAGTACCAATGTTGGGCCTTTGTTGCCACCTTACAAGTCCCCGAGGCTCTGTTTGTTTTTTTCCCTTTTTGTCTCTGTTGTTCAGAGTGGGTAAACTCTTTTTATTTTTGGGCGGCACCTGTGGCTCAGTGAGTAGTGCATAGGCCCCATATGCCAAGGGTGGCGGGTTCAAACCTGGCCCTGACCAAACTGCAACAACAACAACAACAACAACAACAACAAAATAGCCTGGCGTAGTGGTGGGCATCTGTAGTCCCAGCTACTAGGGAGGCCGAGGCAAGAGAATGGCCTAAGCTCAAGAGGTTGCTGTGAGCTGTAATGCCATGGCACTCTACTGAGGGCAGCAGAGTGAGACTCTGTCTCTTAAAAAAAAAAAAATCTTTTTATTTTCTTCTACTTATTTATTTCTTTATTTAGAGACAAAACGTTGCTTTTTCCCCCAAGACTAAAGTGCATTGGCATATCTTAGCTCACTGTAGACTTGAACTCCTGGGCTCAAGCGATCTTCCTGCTTAGCCTCTCAAAGTGCTGCGATTATAGGTGTGAGCCACTGTGCCCAGTCAAGAGTGGTAAATTCTATGTCTATCAAGTTCATCGATTCTGTCCTCTGTCATTTTTACCCTAGTTTTGAACCCATCCAGTGAGTTTTTAAATTGGTTATTATATTTTTCAGGGATAAAATTTCCATTTGGCCTATATTTAGGGCTAAAATACATAGCAGATTTATTCATGTGAGGGTAGAGATTTTTATTAGTGCTTAAAAATTTTTACTGCTCTATCTCAGTGCCTAGACAAAGTAGGCTCTCAATAAATATTTCTTGAAGAAAAGAAGAAATCGGGCGGCGCCTGTGGCTCAGCGGGTAGGGCGCCGGTCCCATATGCCGGAGGTTGCGGGTTCAAACCCAGCCCCGGCCAAATTAAAAAAAAAAAAAAAAAAAAAGAAAAGAAGAAATCATAAGAGATAGACAACATGATGACAGCTATAGGGAGGATATGAGAGCAGACTGAATTATTAAACTATATTTTGGCTTGGTGCCTGGAGCTCAAGTGGCTAAGGCACTGGCCACATACACCAGAGCTGGCTGGTTCGAATCCAGTCTGGGCCTGCCAAACAACAATGACAACTACAACCAAAAAATAGCTGGGCATTGTGGTGGGTGCCTGTCGTCCCAGCTACTTGGGAGGCTGAGGCAAGAGAATTGCTTAAGCCCAGGAGTTGGAGGTTGCTGTGAGCTGTGATGCCATGGTATTCTACCCAGGTTGATAGCTTGAGGCTCTGTCTCAAAAAAAAAAAAAAGAAAAAGAATAAAATAAAATATATTTTATATTTGGGCAATAGGACTGAGATTTGTTAACTATTTCATTTATTAAACAGTTAATGAGTTCCTCTTCTGAGCAGGAACTGTGTTATGGCCTGTAAATGTGAAGTAAAATGAAGTAAAATGCAGCTGTTAGGCCAGGTATTGTGAGTCACACCTGTAATCCTAGTACTGGGAAGACTGAGGCGGGAGAATCAACTGAACTCAGGAATTCAAGACCAACCTGAGCAAGACTGAGATGCCATCTCTACAGAAAGTATAAAAATTAGCAGGATGTGGTTGAGAGCCACAGGAGGCTGGGATAGGGGGATTGCTTGACTCCAGGAGTTTGAGGTTGCCATGAGCTATCATGATGGCACTGCACTCTAGCATGGGTGACAGAGCAAGACTCTGTCTCAAACCAAAACAAACAAACAAAAAGAGATGCATCTTTTATTCCCCAAGGGGCCTATGGTTTGGTTGAGAAGACAGAACTATTGACTTGGATGTTCTTGTATATTCTCTGATACTTCCAACACTACCAAAGGCCAAAGGGTTGCTCTGTGAAACATCAAAAAGATTACTTGATCCAGGGCAGTCTGTCTTACCTCCTCAGCTTTGGATTACTCCAAAGAGATCAAAATAAAACAAGAGTATCCAGGATACCTCTTGGATGACTACTCACAAAAGGATCTCTAAAGACCTAAAAGTTTTTTACTTGAGTGTAAGAAATGCCAGTCCCTCCAGTGTCCGTCAAGAAAAGAGATTGGTGAATTTTTTCCTTCTTGCCATATTTTCACAAATATTTGTTGGGTATTGATCATGTACATTAGACTAGAAATACAAAAACAAGACAAAACGAGGTCCTTGTTCAGAGTCTAGCATGAAGGGAGAAGTATAAATTGTTACAAAAGAGAAAGATGGTCGCTCCAGTAGAGGGAAGGAGAAGTTGCTCAGGGAACATGCAGAAAAACTCTTTTGTCTGCAGTGCAATCAGGGAAAGCTTTCCATAGAGGCTGGGCTTCGGGCAGTGCCCTGGAGAGAAACAACTTTCCAGATGGTCAATGGGAAAGAGGGCAGCCCCACAGGAGGGACTGTCCGGTGTAAACAGGCAAGGGTGCATGTAACATTTGAGGATCTACAAGGTTTATTCTGTTGGCACAAAAAACTAAGAGACAAAAGGTAGAAAAAGAAGTGGAAGGTGAAGTCCGGGACCAGGAGCTGCTGTGCAAGCAAAAAGTGTTTGCCTTTTATTGCCTGGGGTGCTGTTTTTTTTTTTTTTTTTGGTAGAGACAGAGTCTTACTTTATTGCCCTGGGCAGAGTGCTGTGTTATCACACAGCTCACAGCAATCTCCAACTCATGGGCTTAGGCGATTCTCTTGCCTCAGCCTCCCGAGTAGCTGGCACTACAGGTGCCCACCACAATGCCCAGCTATTTTTTGTTGCAGTTTGGCTGGGGCCGGGTTTGAACCCGTCACCCTCGGTATATGGGGCTGGCGCCCTACCCACTGAGCAACAGGCACTGCCCCAGGGTGCTGGTTTTTTAAGCTGCAATTAGAATTACTTGGGGAAGTTTTATAGTACCAGAGATTCTGTTCAATGGGTGTGGGGTGAGGCTGAGGATCAGAATTTTTTTTTAACTTTTCACTGGAACATTCATGCTCAACCATACTTTAGTGATGCTGGTCATTGGCTGGTTTCCAAATGTGCTGTTTAAAAAAAATCTTTCTTTCTTTCTTTCTTTCTTTCTTTCTTTCTTTCTTTCTTTCTTTCTTTCTTTCTTTCTTTCTTTCTTTCTTTCTTTCTTTCTTTCATTGTTTGGGATTCATTGAGGGTACAAAGAATTAGGTTACACTGATTGCATTTGTTAGATAAAGTCCTCTCATAGTCGTGTCCCTCCCCAAAGGAGGTGTGCCATATACCATGACCCCCATCCCCAACCCTCCTCCCCTCTCCCCACTTGCTCATTCTCCCACCCCCCCATCCTTTGTATTAGCTCATCTACTGCCTTCATATTGGAATAGAGTACTTGGATTCTTGCTTCTCCATTCTTGTGATGCTTCACTGAGAAGAATATGTTCCACCTCCATCCAGGTTAATACAAAAGATATAAAGTTTCCATATTTTTTAGTGGCTGAATAGTATTCCATGGTATACATACCACAGCTTGTTAATCTATTCCCGGGTTGGTGGGCATTGAGGTTGTTTCCACATTTTGGCGATTGTAAATTGAGCTGCAATAAACAGTCTAGTGCAAATGTCCTCATGATAAAAGGATTCTTTTTCTTCTGGGTAGATGCCTAGTAATGGGATTGTAGGATCAAATGGGTTGTCTAATTTTAGTTCTTTGAAGATTCTCCATACTTCCTTCCAAAAAGGTTATGTTAGTTCACAGTCCCACCAGCAGTGTAAAAATGTTCCCTTCCTTCCACATCCATGCCAGCATCTGTAGCTGTGAGACTTTGTTGTGGGCTATTCTCATGGGGGTTAGGCAATATCTCAGGGTAGTTTAGATTTGCATTTCTCTGATGATTAGGTATGATGAGCATTTTTTCATATGTAAGCATTCATCTGTCTTCTTTAGAGAAGGTTCTATTCATCTCTCTTGCCCAGTGATATGTGCGATTGTTGGCTCTCTTTCTGTTGATTAATTTGAGCTCTCTATAGATCCTAGTTATCAAGTTTTTGTCTGATTTATAATATGCAAATATCTTTTCCCATTCTGAAGGTTGTCTGTTTGCTTTGGTTGTTTCCTTAGTTGTAAATGTCTCTTTTCTTTTATGCACGATTTTCCTGGAATATCCTTATTTTCAACCCTGTTAAAAATTGCTTCCTGCAGGAAGACTTCCCTGACCTTTCCTGAAAGAGTTAGGAATTTCTGTATATATCTCCATAGCACCTTGTATGTGATTCTCATTGTCCAGTTTGTGTATGATTGGTGTCCAGTTGACTTAGTTTGGATCTTGGGCAGAATACCATGAATTAGTCATTCTACCTAGAATTTAATGGGGGAGGCAAAATTTGGGAGGCACATTGGGTATCAAAACAGTTCAAAACAATACCTTACTTCTCAAAGTTGTAGGGAACTGTATTGTTCCTTAAGATATTTAAGGTGGTTATCTTTCTACCAGGAATCTCCAAACTTTTCTTTTTCTCTGCCACACCTTAGAAGAAGAGTTGTCTTCTTTTTTTTTTTTTTTTTGTAGAGACAGAGTCTCACTTTAACACCCTTGGTAGAGTGCCATGATGTCACAGGACTCAGCAACCTCCAGCTCTTGGGCTTTCGCAATTCTCCTGCCTCAGCCTCCCGAGTAGCTGGGACTACAGGCGCCCGCCACAACGCCCGGCTAAGAAGAGTTGTCTTCTTCAGAAACACTAGTGAAAGCTGATGAGCAAAAAAAAAAAAAAAAAGTTCTGTGCATAATTTTCATGATATCTGACACTACAGATAAGCAACAGAAGATTCACATAATCCCTATGTGTCCCAAGGGCTGCAGGTTGGACAAATATTGTGGTATTAATCTTTGAATTCTTGGTTTCAAATCAAGCTCCTAGTTTAGTGTTTGTTCAGTGAAGGGTTCCTGCTCTATCTTAAAGAAATAGGATTATTCTGAGGTCCACCTTGAGTGATGTCCATCCTCTTGTTGCTGGAATTTCTTTCTGCAGTAAGTACTTGCTCTTGGAGATTTTGAAGAATGAACCCAGAGACCACAGAGATCAGTGATAAATATGATTTATTATCTAGAAAGTGATAGAAGGAAGGAAAGGCACCAGAGTCTCTGGCAGAGGGGGGAGACACAAGTGGGAAGTCCCCAGGTGAGTCTTTAGTCTAGGGGCTTTATACTGTTTGGGGAATTACACTTGGCCAGGGCTTGATAGACTTCAATGTTGATTAGCAACTGAATGAGGGTATTAACAAATGAATGCAGTTCCTCCCATTCAAGAAGGGGCCTAAAAAAAACACCCCTCTCTTATCTCCCTTGTATTCACAGAGTGGAGAGAGCAGTTTGGAGAGAAAAAAGTTTGTTTGCTTAGGCCTGTAAAATGGAGAGGAGGTCCTGTCACAGCCCTGATAGGGGACACCCTGCATCACTTTCTCAAGTGTTTCATTTTAGTCTGTCCGGCTCCCAGGATTTTAAGGATGGGGAAATAAATTGCATGATAGATTTTGAAATTGTCATCAACCAGAAAGAGTCTTTGTGGATGTCTAAATCAGCTCCTTTCCATCTGGCCTCCGGTGGAAGGGGATGCTGGGACATAAGGGTCAGTGCTGGGAGGCACCCAGCTGCAGCTGGGATCCAAATGCAGCGAGTGCTTGGACAAGTATCCTCCCTGCCTGCCAGAATTCTGACTGGTAATAAGGAGGAAAGCAGAAGCTTTGGGACTCCAAGTGAGAGGTGCCAAAATCAGAGTGAACGGATTGGGTGAACAGGCTCCCATGGAGGTAGAAAACATTGTTTTAATTCTATATTATCTTCTCAAGTTGTATTTTACTTGTATTTAAAAATTGAAAGAAGAAAAAAGCTGATGGCTAAAGAAGTATACTTTTAAGTGCTAGTTTATAAGCAATTTTTCTAAGTCCTTGGTCATTTCATAGCATTTCCCTGGAGAGAAGAATTTTTTATATCACACCCCTACTCCTTCAAGGGCAGACTTGGATTGGTTTTATGAATAGTAATGATTTTTTTATTTATAAGGTGTGCTTTACTTCCATCCAGGATAGCATGATTGATAAAATAAAGCTCTTATGCCAGAATAATTTTTTGTAGGAAAGAACGCTATTTCCTGCAGCTATAATTCTTATCATAAAGCAGCTATGAGGTCTTTGTGCCAGTGATTGCTGTCTTGTCTAGTTGTGCATTAAATATCACAAGATGCTTTAGAGTAAGAGATGAAAAGAGATAAAGAAGGAGGAGGAGGAGGAGGAAGAGAAGAAGGAGGAGAAGAAGCAGGAGGAGAAAAGAGATGGTGGACTGACTGCTGGTGGACTCCCCAAAGACTATGTCTGCAACATCCACGCACCTGCTGGGGCCCTGGGGAGGATGATGGAGGAGGTGGCTGATAATTTCATTGAACTGATCATCTCTGTACAAGTTTCCACTCAATGACCAAACTACTCTTTCTAGTGCTGAAGCTGGATGGGCTTATCTCAGTCCTGTTTCTTCCAACCTTCACCTCTTCCCTCCACCAAAACTCATCTGAGCAGCTTGAACTATCAGATTCCTTAATTAACACAACTGTGCTGTGGTGACCTGCCTGACATCCATCCTTCCTTCACTGCCCCTGTGGTAGCAGCACCTTTATTTCTCTTTGGAGTAAGGTGGACAGGTGACAATCACCTGCTTATGTACATTTCTCCCTTCTGAGACCTGAGGCTGGGCTTACAGGAAAGAGTCCAGATTCTTTGACATGGTATGCAAATAAGCAGCATAATGAAAGTGATATTTTGGGAATAATAATCTGGCAGTAGAAACTAAAGGCAGGGAGTAAATTAGCAGCCAATTAGAGCAGTTTGGTATGATATTGGCCTCAACCAGGAAGTTGTTGTGCCAGAACTATTATTTAGAAAGAATTTGAGCCAAGAATATACACTGAGAGCCTGCTAGGAGCCAAGCCCTGTGCTAAGTGCTTTACACACATGATCTCAGTTATGACAAAAGCAATCCCCCTTCTGGAAGCCTTTCATAACATCCACACTTGTCTGCTGTAGCCCTGTTCATAGCTGGTATCTTTATATTGATTTGTGTGGTTACTTAATATCTTTCTGCATTTTCAGCTATGTTCCTGGCACATAGATCCTCAAAAGGTTTGTTGAATGAATAAATATCTATGTCTTATTTAGGACTCTTGAGCTTAGATTAATGAGAAGAAAACCCGTGAAGTTCTAGAAAAGCTGAATAACCAGGATGCAGGAGGGGTCTAAACAGGACAGCTCCGGGAACCTCCGCAACTCAATCAGCCCTCTAGAAACTTGGCCTTAAATGTGAATCAGTCCTCAGTGGTTCAGTGCTATAGCTCTCAATGTAAATTGTTGAGAGAGATGCCGACTAATCCAGCCTGTGTCAGGAGTCCATTCGTGATCCAATCAGTTATGACCAGAAGGGCAGAATCACATGATAGGGTCACATCTGCAGGGACAGCTCCTATGTGGGTAGTGAGGAGGCACTTATCAGAGAAAGGGGGTTTCTGGAGGCTGAGAAGGTAACTCAAGTGGTATTTATCATAAAACAGGTCTGGAAGGAAGAATGGGGCATTATGTATAGAGATGGTTTGAAAAGATAACCCAGTATCTTGGAAAAAAAAAAAAAAAAGAAAAGATAACCCAGTATGGCATGGTGCCTGGGTATCAAAGTTAAAGTCCCACACTTGACACCTTTTTCCTATGTGATCCTGGGCAAATTACGTAATCTCTTGGTGTTTCAGTTTTCTCATCTGCAAAGTGAGGATCGTGATAGTGTTAATGACTTAGATTTGTTATGAGTTTTTAAAGAGATAATGCATGTAAAACACTTAACACAGTGCTTGGCATGGTAAGCCCTCAGTGGTTGTTAGCTAGCATCATTCTTGCAATGGAAGATGACGAAGTTGCATCTAGAATATCTTTTCTTCTATTAGTGAAGAAAAAAATCCCATCGGGACTCTATAGAATAGTTACCTTGTGGAAGAGAGTAGGGCTGTGTGATGAAGAAGTCTAAATTCAGAGAGAAATTACTTCTCTGTCCCTTCCCTTCCCTTCCCTTCCCTTCTTTTCTTTCTTTCTTATTTTATTTTATTTTTTGTTGAGGCAGAGTCTCACTCTGTCACCCTGGGTAGAGTGCCATGGCCTCATAGCTCACAACAACCTCAAACTCTCGGCTCAAGCCATTCTCTAGCCTCAACCTCCTGAGTAGCTGGGACTCAGGGGACCTTTGTGGGACCTGCCACAAAGTCTAGCTAATTTTTCTATTTTAAGGATAGATGGGGTTTTGCTTTTGCTCAGGCTGGTCTCAAATTACTGAGCTCAGGCAATCCACCTGCCTCAGCCTCCTAGAATGCTAGGATTACAGGTGTGAGCCATCACACCTGACCAGAAAGAGATGATTTCAGCAAGTCCAAGTGTTCACAAAATTATTTGATCTTCAATTTAAACAGTCTATTAAAACAGCAAAGTAGATGTAACATTTATCTTCACATAGGTCCTTAAAGATATCTCTTATTTGTTCCACTGGTGTGAAAGTCAGAGTTTTCATTTCAAGGTCAGTGTCTCTTCCCCCTAAACCATAGCCTGTGCTGATAGGGTGGTGATAAGTTAAACCACTAGCTGTGGGAGGCTTCTAACGAATCACTCTACCAATGCTTTTGAAGAGATAAGGTGAAACTTGTAATCTCTAGCTTTCAGCAGGCAGATCAGGTAACTGGATATACTTATGGATGTATTTAAATCAAAGGTCATTGATTTTATTTTTTCACATCTAGTAACCCATGTTAACCTGAAACACAGATTATAAGTGTTGACCTGTGCTTCTCTGCAAAGTGTCAGAAGGGGCAGTGAGAAGCACCTTTAAAAACCAGTTTGATCCAGCCCTGGCCAAAAACCAAAAAAAAAAAAAAAAAAAAACCAGTTTGATATGAGCATTCCTCATTGTATATCAAATCAGCATATTGCACCCCATAAATGCATTAATGTACACAGCTATGATTTTATAAAAAGATAAATAAATTTTAAAAAAACTTTGAGAAAAGGAATTACACTCTCAAATGTGCGGTTTTGTTTTCATTTAATCATAGCCCCCTTTTGGTTACCTGAGGTCTACATTTTTGCTTTACATGCTGAGGGATATATTGATAACGACCTCCATTTAAAGTCAATTTAAGTAAAGTAATAATATAATAATTCCTTTGAGATTCTGATGGCCTTTTTGATCCTATTATTTCCTTTGGTTATCAGGTTGTGTATCACTTAAATCCAGATGAATCTGTAGAAGAAGAGTTAAGGTGAAGGGTCTTCCCCTTTAAAAACACCCCACTCGGGCGGCACCTGTGGCTCAGTCGGTAAGGCGCCGGCCCCATATGCCGAGGGTGGCGGGTTCAAACCCGGCCCTGGCCAAACTGCAACCCAAAAATAGCCAGGTGTTGTGGTGGGCGCCTGTAGTCCCAGCTACTCGGGAGGCTGAGGCAAGAGAATCGCTTAGGCCCAGAAGTTGGAGGTTGCTGTGAGCTGTGTGAGGCCACAGCACTCTACAGAGGGCCATAAAGTGAGACTCTGTCTCTACAAAAAAAAAAAAAAAACTGAAAACAAACAAACAAACAAAAAAAAACACCCCACTCTAGGTTTTAGAGAATCACAGCACTAGAATGCAATGTTAAGATCTCTTGGCTTATACCCTGTGTATTACAAGTGAGAAAAGTAGAGGGCAGAGAAGTTACGTGAATTTTCTGGTATTTGTTTATATGTTTTTCTGTTTCCTACAAACATTTTCAAGTTTGACTTTTGTTTATTTCAACAAAGCCAGCAGAGTCGTTTTATATTTTGTGTCTGGCAATTTATCTGAAGTGTTTATAGGTTTGTTTTTAATATCTTTTTTTTTTCCTGCTGAATATCAGTACTTTTTCCCTATGGGCTTTGTGGTTTTTGACCTGAAAGCTGCCTATGTATGTGTATATATAAGTATGAAGGTATATTTTTAAAAAATTCTTTGAGGTCTAAGATGAAAGAGTATTATTCCTCTAGAGAGGATTTATGTTTGCTTTTGCTAGGTCCTTGATTCATAAATCTAATAGAATAGAATTTCCTGACCTGGAGAGTGTTAAGTACAGATATCAAATGAGGTAAAACAGTCAAAATCTGTCTGCTCCTGCAGAAAAATAAGACTAGCATTATTATTATTGTTTTTTGTTGTTTGGGATGCATTAAGGGCACTGATTAGTTTACACTGATTACATTTGTTAAAGTCTCTCTTACACTTATGTCCTGCCTCCAAGAGGTGTGCCATACACCGTGACCCCCATCCGCTTCACCCTCTCTCCAGGGCCTCATTCCCCTACCCCACCCCTTGTATTAGCTCATCTACTGCCTTCATATTGGAATAGAGTACATAGGATTCTTGCTTCTCCATTCTTGTGAGGCATCACTGAGAAGAACATGCTAGTTAGTTAACCTGTACTAACATCCAGGTTAGTACAAAGGATGTAAAGCCTCTATCTTTTTTAGTGGCTGAATAGTTTTCCAAGGTATACATATACCACAGCTTGTTAATCCATTCCTGGGTTGGTGGGCATTGAGGTTGCTTCCACATTTTGGTGATTATAAATTGAGCTGCCATAAACAATCGAAAAGACTAGCATTATTTCAAGCAAGGAACTGTTCTATGTTTTAGGAGGACTGAATACTACATAATCCTATGCTACAATTTGGGGAATAGGGCTCTGCCCTTTCAGAAAGGTAGATAAATTATACATAGGCCCAAGTGACAATTATCTGGCTAAAATGCGTTGCTCTTAGTATGAGGATTTGTTCTTATCCTGGGCCCCATCCCATGATTATTACTATGTCTTATTCTTAGCAAAACTATGGCCAAAAATGTTTATATTTTGGTGGAATCAAGAATAATCACAGCTTTGCTATCTCCTGAATGTTCCTGAAGCATTCTGTTATAAATGAAAACAATATAGGCAAGTCATAATTTTAAGAGGATTGGCAGTGTCAGGAAAGTTTCTATCTGATGAAAATACTATTTTTTTTTTTTGGCCTGGAAAAAATAATTAATCAATTACCACCAGATTTCTATGATATCATGCCATCTTTATTAGCAGTTTCAACTAAAATTTATTGACAATTGGCTGACCTTTCCCCATTACTTATATCATATGCAATTTTAAACATGCATAACAATGGAAAGAATTTTACAGTTAATACAAATACACCTACCAAGAATGAATAGTTAGTTGGTAAATTTGCTTTAGTTGGTAAATTTGCTTTACAGCTAACTATTCCTTTATCCATATTTCTCTTTCTGTTCATCAGTCCAGCATAGCTTTTGATGAATTTCAAAGTAGGTGGCAGAATACACTTCACCTCTAAATACTTCATTCGGTATGCATATCATTAACTAGACTTCAATATTTATGTAGTTCTTGAAGTAAATGTTATATTCTGTGACATTCACAAGTCTTAAATGTAACATTCAGTGAGTTTTTATTAATGCATACGCTACTACTTTATCAAGAAGAGTATTACCATCACCTTAGGAAGTTCCCTTGGGCTCCTTTCCAGTCATTTCTTGCGACCCTCCTCAGACACAACTACTATTCTAATATTATTCCCATAGATTAGTTTTGGCCTTTCAAGAATCTTATACAAAGGACTCATACTATACCTTATGTTCTTTTTCAAAACACGTTTTATTTTGGAAAAATTGCAGATTCACAGCTGTATGAAATAATACAGGGAGATTCAGTATACTCTTCATCCAGTTTCCCCCAAGGTTATCATCTTGTGTAACGATTGTACAACTGCAAAACCAGGCAATTGACAAGATACAATCCATCCACCTTATTCAGATTCCACCAGTTCCGCATGCACTCGTTTGTGTGTGTGTGTCTGTGTATTTAGTCCTAGGCACTTTTATTTTATATGTGTATTTGTGTGAGCAGCGCCACAGTCAAGATAAAGAGCAGTCCCACCACAAGAATCCTTTATGCAACTCTTCCATAGTCACAGCCACCTCCCTCCTTCCTTCACAACCGTTGGCAATCATGAATCTTTTCTCTGTCTCTATAATTTTGCTATTTCAAGAATGTCAGGTAAATGAGATCACATAGGATGTAATCTTTTGAAATTGGCTTTTCTCACTCAGCATAATTCTCTAGAGATTCTTCTGGGATATTGTGTGTATCGATGGTTTTTTATTGCTGAGTAGTATTCCATGGTCCAATTGTACCACAATCTGTTTAATCAGCTCACCCTTTGAGGGATATTTTGGTTGTTTCCAATTTTTAGTTATTATGAGTAAAGCTACTATTTCCATTCACATATAGGCTTTTGTGTGAATGTAAGTTTTAATTTTTCTGGGATAAATGCTCAAGGGTTAAGTTGATGGGTCACATGGTAGGAAGATGTTTAGTTTTGTTTTATATTTTTTATTATAGTAAAATATATATAACATAAGATTTGCTATTTAAACCATTTTTGAGTGTACAATTTAATGGCACTGATTATATTTGAAATTTGTGCAACCATTGCCATTATTTCAAAATCCTTTCATCACTGCGCATAGAAACTCTGTAACTATTAAGTAACTCCTTTTTTATCCCTCCCTTCAGCCCCTGGCAACCCCGTACAAATAACCTATTTAAAGTGTACAATTTGATGTTCATATATATCCACAGATGGTGCAACCATCACCATAGTCAATTGTAAAACATTTTCGTCAACTCAGAAGAAACTCTGCACCCTTTAGCTATTGTGGGAATTGATATTACTAAATCAGTAAAATTTGGGGCATCTTATGCAATAACAGATTTCTCATAAGAGAAGAATATTGTCTCAATCTCAACCTGTAATGTAATATAAAAACATGTAATAATATAATCTAGCTATTGTCCTTTTATAACTTGCATTTCTATGTACCCATATGACTATGTCAAACGGAAAGTTTTTATAAAATTCAATTTATAATCATTCCAGGGAAAGTGAAATAATCAAGTATAAATCTAACAAAACATGTCCAGGTCTGAATCCTGAAAAATTTTAAATACTGATTAAAGAATTTAAAAAATCAAAGAGGTCCTAAATAAATACTTAAAAAATATATATTTTCTAGAATTCTGAAAGCAACTTATTAATGCATTACTTTAAGAAATATAATTTTTCTAAGGATATCACTTGTTCTCTCCAGCAGGACCATCAAGAGACAGAGAATAGAGGTGATAGAATCTGAGGTTGTGCATGATTCACTCCCCATAGGTTTCTACAGGGAGTCTTTGGATGTGAAGAGTCTTACTAATTCACACATGCACTTTGAAGACAACAAATGCAGATTACATATACGAGGGATACTGACCTTTAGCCTCTTAGATTTTTATTTGAACCAGTCAAGGGCCAGGCACAGATCTCTTTTAAAGCTGATAGTGAGCGTTTTAGTTTTGGGATTCAGCTGTCTCCACGTGTGGTCTTTTATTCACGGGTGAAGCTCTGACTGGCTGTCAGTAGCATCTGTGCTCCAAGTTATTTTTATGACCCATCAGGCAGGTTGTAATTGAAATCCTGCTGTGACCTGTGCTGGGTGACATGAGAACAGGCAGAAGATGAGCAGGATAAGGGTTCTGCACTCTGCACTTTCTCAGCATCTGGGGCAGGCAGGACACAGGAACTTCACTATACCACAGAATAGCAAGGTACATTGTGCAGAGCTCAGGGGAAGAGTTCAGATTTAGAAGAGAGCAGCCATGATGGATCCACAGGCAGAGCCCAGTAAAGGAGGAGAGGAAGATTCCCAGGCCTTCTTCAGAGATGGCATCGCCCTGTTTTATTATCTTCATAGCTCTTATTGTTATCTGAAAGTGTGCGTTTGAATATCTGTTTGCTCTTATATACATTTTTGTCTGTGTCCCTACGAGAATAAAAGTTCCATGAGATCTCGGGTTTAATACGAAGGGGAACAGCTTGTTAACAAATAGTTCCACAGTGTGAGATAAATGACACACAAAGGAGCTACCCGGAGGGGGCAACATTTGCTCCTTGCAAGAGAAAACCCAAAGGGTACATCTGTAGCAGTGGGTCTGCTGCTGGGTCACAGGCAAGGCATGGTTCACATTTTGTTAGATACTTTCAAATTGCAGCATTGTGGTCTGAAGCATGAGAGAGAGTTTATTTGGAAGGGAGAAGTGTGCAGAGGGATGATATTCCAGGCACTGCTAACATCAGGAGCAAAGGCATGGAGAACGGGCTTTGCATGTGCAAACGATGGTGAATTGGGGTGAGATGCACTGTGGGGAATGGCCGGACATCAGGAGGTAAAGGAATTCAGGGCCAGGTTAAGAATGAGGTGAGCTGAAGGCATCAGGGCAGATCTCTCGGTGGAAGTAACACACACGAAACTTTAGAAGGGCAAGCAGATATAAGGCTAAGAAGAGGGACGTGAATCCATCTCCATAGATGTTTCCTCCGTCCTTCCTGGATTTGTTCTTTGTTTTCCGTGTCTCTGACTTGCCTCCCTGCAGTCCCCACATCTGTAGAGCACCTACTGTATGCCAGGCACAGTTCTTGGAGCTGAAGAGGACAAGGCAAAGTCCTGCTCACGTGGATCTTGCATTCTAATGGGGGAAACGCACAAAGCACAAAGTTGAGCAGAAAGGAAATCGGTAAATCCAGAAAGTAATACAGGCATGCCTCGGACACGTGGGGGTTCAATCCCAGACCATTGCATAATGCAGACACTGCGATAGAGCAAGTGACATCAATGTTTTGGTTTTCCAGTGTGTATAAAAGTAATATTTACACTATTCTATAAAGTGTGTAATAGTATTATGTCTAAAAAAGTACATACGTTAATCCAAAATGTTTTATTATGAGAGTATTCTCACTGTTCTGATTTTGTAATAATTGGGACAGGCTAAACATTTGCTGTATTAAGACAACACATGTGTCCATCTAGCTTTATAAATACTGGTGATAAACCAGGTTAAAAAAAGACTTTATTGTTAAAAAATGCTAACAAACTGAGCTATTGAAAAAAATAAGGATTGTCACAAACCTTCAATTTGTAAAACATGAAGCAACTGCAAAGCGCAACAAGGTGAAGTGCAATAAAACGAGGCCTGTAAGTGCCGTGAGAGCAATAATTAAGGATGCTGCACACCCACCTCTGCCCAAAGTCCCGCTCCGGCCCTTGTTTGCTGCAGCTGTCAGTGATCACCCAGCGTGATGGATTTCTTTTCTCTTTCAACTTGACTCCTTCTGATTTTGTAGCACTTCTTTCCTTCTGCCTTCTTTTTTTTGGGGGGGTTGAGGGGTGTGGGAGGTGAGATACAGTCTCTTGCTCTGGCACCCTGGGTGGAGTGCAGGACATCATCATAGCTCACGGAAACTTCAAACTCCTGGGTTCAAGGATCTTGCCAAAGTGCTAGGACTATGGGCCTGCGCCATCATGCCCGGACTATTTATTTTTTATCTGTCCTGTTCAATTGCAAGCACTTTGAGGACTGGCTGTTTTCATATTTGGATCCCCCCTCCTAGTGCACAGTGCCCTGTTTTTTATATGAGTGCCCTTGTTGGAAAATTAACAAGTTATACTTTCTGGTTTTTCTTTTCTTTTGCTTCTCAGGACTTTGCACGAAACACAATCACTGCTGCTGAGGAATCTGTTTGCTCCTGCTGGGTTCCCACCTGCATCTTCAACAAAGTAGGTGACAGCAACTTCCTTTCATTTGGGATAAGATGAAGGGCCTCTGGTATTGTGTTCTTGACCTCCTAATGAGAACTACCAGCAGGACTGGATGGATTCCTAAGGAACATGAGCCTGCTGTCTTGCAAATGTCTTTAATAATAAATGATGAGAAAGGCAGACGGTACTATATAATTATTTCTTTATTATAGAAAGTCTCTGTAGACTTTCAGTGCCCAAATTTAAACTAAAAAAGAATAAAGAGGCATAATTTTGGATCTTCAGTTGCATATCATGAAACAATTTGTCTGGAGTAAGAGAACAATTCCTTGGCATCAGAGGGCCTTCTGGAGACTATGGATGCCTCTTATTTTTTGGTTTAATTACATTGAGTTTGTTAAAGATGATTGTACTATTAGTAGAGGTGTTCCAGGAATGGTAGGAGATATATCTCTGTCTAATCTCCATCTCCATTCCTGTGTCTCTTCATCTGTCTTTTAATCCATCTACTTATCATAAGTAATTGGCTTCTTATGATAGCCAATTCGTAGAGGCTGAGAAGTTCCAAGATCTACAGTAAATCCAGGAGATCTTAGAGTGTAAGTTCCAGTATAAGCCTTGATGATCTAACCACTAGTCTGAGGTTGAGTCTGAAGATTAATGTCCCAGAATGAAGACAGTTAGGTGGAGAGAGAAGAAATTTTTCTTTCCTCCACTTCTTATTCTCTTCAGGCCTCCAAGGGAATGGATAAGGCCCACCCACCTTGGTGAGGACAATCTGTTTTATTCAGTCTATCAGTTCAAACACTGATCTCATTCAGAAACACCCTTATCAACATACCCAGGATAAAGTGTAACCAATATCTGGGCAGTCAGACCCAGTCAAGTCAACATATAAAATTAAACATCATAGTGATATTAGATTATAATTGAACCTCTGTAAGTTGATCAGCCAAGGAACTGTAACAAACTGGTCAACATATAAAAGTGGTCAACATAAGGAACTAGGCCTACTGTACTGATATATACACGTGGTGCATGTCCAGTCTATGAAAATTAGGTCAACTTACAGAGGTGGTGAATGTGAGGAGGGGTGAATGCGGGGAGGTGGCAACTATGGAGGTTCTACTGTGACTGGTGGATTTAAGTGGGAAATAGATTATGGTTAGAAATATGAGTTAGTTTTGCCCTTAAAACCTTCTGAAGATGGGCGGCGCCTGTGGCTCAGTCAGTAAGGTGCCGGCCCCATATACCGAGGGTGGCAGGTTCAAACCCAGCCCTGGCCTAACTGCAACCAAAGAATAGCCGGGCGTTGTGGCGGGCGCCTGTAGTCCCAGCTACTTGGGAGGCTGAGGCAAGAGAATCACTTAAGCCCAGGAGTTGGAGGTTGCTGTGAGCTGTGTGATGCCACGGCACTCTACTGAGGCCCATAAAGTGAGACCCTGTCTCTACAAAAAAAAAAAAAAACCTTCTGAAGATTATAGCTTTAGATCCTTGTAGGATAAGTCACTTTTTGGTAACCCAATATAGCAGAGAAAGCTCTGTCATATCAGATTCTAGAAACATGAGGCATTAGAACCAGAAGAATAATTAGTGATCCAACCTCTTCATCTCTTAGATGTGGAAGTGAGAGCCAGGGCCATAAAGGACTTAGCACAGTCAGGTAATGGTTGGGACGTGCTCACAACTTAGGACTTTTGACTTGTTTATGTTTCTCTACAGCATTGAAATGTGGAGTAAGAGATCTTGGTGGCTGTAGAATGTTATACATATGTGAGCTGCTGTCTTCCCATCATCTCATTGTGCTGCCTCTTTTCGCAACTTACCCTTAGTGTGACCTTGACCCCATCATTTGATCTCCTGGGCCTTAGCTTGCTTCTCTATAAAATCAGGGCTTCTTTATAAAATTCCACTCTTCCATAGCTCCATTTCAATGTAATAGTGATAATGGTTGAAGGAAACCCTGGAATTCATCAAGAACCTTTTGTCTTTTGCCTTTGTTGACGCTCTTTCTTTAGTGTCATCCCTTGCTATTTCCTGCCCATCCCACCCCCTGACCTGCAGCTGAGTTGAAAGTATGTGAACAGCTCCCCAAACACCTCAGATTCTCTCATCATCTCAGATCATATGCATATGATTCAGGGCCTCTTTGCTGTCTTTGTCCTGCTAACTCCTATTTGTTCTCTAAGCAACAACTTATTAGGAAGATTTTCTTGGTTTATAAGCTTCCCCAGCACCCAGGGCTTCCTGCTATCACACTGCTTATCACACTGTGACTGTCTGCTTAGATTTCTCTCTTTCTCTCTCTCTTTCAGGTTGTGAGCTCTTCAACTCTGAATACCAGTGCCTGCACTGTGTCTGAAACACAGAAGAGTTCAATAGATGCTTGTTTAATAATATGTAGACAGATTGCTGGCTGGTTACTTCCAAGAGATGACCATATGTATTTTTTTTTTCTTTTAGCAGACTTTGATATTTGGACATTGGCTGATGTGCACAGCCAGGTTGCATCTTGGATGGAATAATGAGGCTGCTATGACTCATTTTCCTTGGACCACCTTTAAACACAGCCCCTATCTGAAGACCTTTGGTTCTACTTTGCTAAGAGACGAAGCTCAAGGAGAATGACTTCTGAGCCTTCACCACTGAGGACAGTAGAAGTGATCCACCTGCCATCTGGCTATACCTGAATGTGCCAAACTATGTTTAAAAGAGGCCATTTCAGAAAGATATGTTGCAGGCCCCAAAGAAGGTGTGAATCCTTGTAAGATTACAATATCCAGCACACACAGGCAGACCCATCAGACTTCTGGAGAGTTGGTATGAGATTTCTCTCAGCCACAGAGAATGGAAAGAGGGAAATTATTTTCTAAAATTCTCATAAATTTTCCCGTTTGAGTTTGATGACTGGTGTCTAATGTATTTTGCTGACTCAGGCTGCTGTTAATTGCTGCTCAGTGCTGGTAAATTAAACTATAGCAAGTGGCCACCCTGGCTGGAGTCAGGATGGAGCTCTATAAATGGCACTGGGGTGTCTAGCCAAAGCCCAGATTGCCTAGGGAGCTTAATAAGCCACCTAGCAAGGGGAGTCCAGAAGAGACTCTCACTTGGGAACCCAGGGGCACTAAGGGGGCCAGAAACAGAGAGCATGATTCCAGTAGGACTGGGACTCTGCTGATCTTCCTGCTAAAGGATGAATGGACGCTGGCCACCAAGCTTGAGGAAAGTTGCTTTTCAGTATCTCAGAATTCCAAAGAAATTCCAACATAAGAGAAGTCATACCAAATGAAAATAAAGTCAAGATTTTGATAACCTGATCAAAATTAACGGAGGGCATGCACATTTGTTACTGGACAAAGAAGAGGTCTGGCCACCTGCCATAGTCCAGGCAACATGCAGAGGTAGGATTTGGGCCCAAACAAGCTTTATTTGTTGGAAGACCAGTGATTCTGGAGAACAGTGAGTGTAGCCTCTCCAATTCCGTTCTGCCTCAGTTACAATTCTCATAACTTTTTTTTTTTTGTAGAGACAGAGTCTCACTGTACCACCCTCGGGTAGAGTGCCGTGGCATCACACGGCTCACAGCAACCTCTAACTCTTGGGCTTACGTGATTCTCTTGCCTCAGCCTCCCGAGCAGCTGGGACTACGGGCGCGCGCCACGATGCCCGGCTATTTTTCTGTTGCAGTTTGGCCGGGGCTGGGTCCGAACCCGCCATCCTCGGCATATGGAGCCGGCGCCCTACTAGCTGAGCCACAGGCGCCACCCAATTCTCATAACTTTTATAATGAAATACAAGGAAACCAACCTAGAAAAATTTAACTTTATCTGATAGAAAGTAATATCAAAGTAGTCTCCATTCTAACAATCCAAAATGTTTAAACAACATAAAGAATATTTTCATTTTGGGTGGTGCCTATGGCTCAAAGGGATAGGGTGCCAGTCCCATATGCTGGAGGTGGTGGGTTCAAATCCAGCCTCGGCCAAAAACCACAAAAAAAAAAAAAAAAAAAGAAGAATATATATATTTTTTTATTGTTGGGGATTCATTGAGGGTACAATAAGCCAGGTTACATTGATTGCAATTGTTAGGCAAAGTCCCTCTTGAAAAAAGAATATTTTCACTTTAACAAAATATCTAAGGGAATCATCAGAGAAAACATTGTATCATCAAAGTAACCTTTACTCTACCACTATCCTAATGCCTATTGTTTATGTGTGACTCCTTCCTCAGGCAGAGTCTCCTGAGAGACTCCTCACAGTCACAGAGAAACCATAACTGAAGGGTGTGTGGGGGAAGCTGAGCAGTCTAGGTCAGCTGTACTGCTTCGGTTCAGCTTCTCAGACTCCATCCCGCAGACGGCTTTTCTGGTTTCACATTGACATCTAACAGAAAATTATTCCAGACTCTGGGGTTATCTAATAATTTTTGGCTCACCCTTCCTCTCTAGCACACTGTTAAAAGAGACATCCCCTTTATTTCTGCTTCCCCTCCGCTTCTAGGCTGAGATGGGGATGTGGACAGAGGGGTCCTTTCTATGTAAGATTTGTTTATTGAGTCCAATGACTGCATCGTACTAGGCCTTAGGAAGATAACATGAAACGAGCTGGAATTTAGATGATTTTGTTCTTTCTGTTTGTTCTTTATTCCTCTGAAAGGCTGATGCAGCTGTCGACCCTGCCTGCATGCTCCTTGGTTTTGGAATGGAATGGAATGGGGTGGAGCAGGGGGGATAAAGAGAAGGGAGGCGCTGCTTGGAGTTAATGTGCCAGCAGAGGGTACAAGCACCTGACCATGTGGCACACCATTGCCTACTCACAGGAAGGGCTACAGGTGTTATTTAACTCATTTTACAGATGAGGCATGTTAAGGAGTTTGGTCAATATCATATATCCAGTAAGTGGGGAAATTAAGATTTTGGCTCAGATATGCCTGGTTCTAAATGTCATGTTTTTCTAGCTGCAGCCACTGTACCCCTCATTAAGGCAGTAAGAGGTGAGGTTAGGGGTGGCAATATCCTCACCTGTTCCTTTTATGAGGAAAGCAAAAACTACCTTAGACACAGCCAGGGAATTTCCACTTATTTCTCATCAATGAGAATTGTCTCCAGGGACCCCTTCCCCGGTTCCCTTACACCCTACCCCACCCTCAGCCATTAGGAAGGCAGGTGTTTGGCTTTTCCACCTGGTATTGACCATGGAGTAGGAAGCTGAAAATGAATCTTGGGGAAACCAACTAGGGAATGATTTCCTTTTACTGCAATTTTTTGTACTATGTTCTTTCTTAGATAACTTTGAACATTCTGGTTTCAGTCAATTAATGTAAGACTCTTTATCTTTATGCATTTTGAAGGCAACAGATATCTCTGATTTATTATATATCAATTTTATAGTTTAACTCTTAATGGGTTTTTGGCTTTCCTATCTCTGAGTTTATGAGGGATGCTTCACTGGAAAGCCCCTGGTCACTAACAGTAATGCCTCCAGTGCTGGGATCAGAGCACACACTCCCTACCACAGAGCAGGCATTCTGCACATGGTGACAGCTTTGGTGTGAATGTCCCCTCCCAAGATCTTGTTGAAAGGTAATTGCCACTGTCAGAGGCAATCAGTTGATGAGGGCTCCACCTCACGAATGGATTAACACCCACACTCCGGGGGCTGGGGGCTGTGAGTCGCCTCTCCTGCCCTCTTTCTCTCATCCTCTCTCCACCCTTCTACCATGCGCTGCCAGCAGCCACATTATGACGCAGCAGGAAGGCCCTTGCCAAGCATCAGCACCTTGTCATTCCTTGTCATTGGGCTTCCCAGCCTCCGGAATTGGGAGAAATACATTTCTATGACTTAGAACTTTTGCAGTCCGTGGTATTCTGTGGTAGTGGTACCAAGTGAACTAAGACAGTGACATTCTCACTACTCATCATTTTTCCTGTGGACAAGTCTCGTATGGTAGAAAGAGATCTCGGAGGGAAGCGACTGGCAGTTGAAATGATGTTGACTAGTGGGGTTTGGATCTGTGAACCCTAGTTTCAGACACCAGGATGATCCATTCTTGCTGAGTGTAGAGAATGAATAGAGGGCAGAATTCATTGCTCAGAAGCTCGCTTATAGAGATAGAATTCTCTAAGCTGAATAGGGAAGGAAAAGACACGAAAGCTACTATCAGAGCTATCCGTGAAGTCCATTGTATAAAGAATGTGAACTGTGAATTAAAAGAAGGGCAAAGTTGTGTGAGATTGTGGTGAGTCATAGAAGAGAAGTAGAGGAGGGACACTCTATTCACTGCCTTCTCATTGGCTGACCTCAGTGTCTGACAATTGTGTCATATTTACATTTAATTTGCCTCATGCACATAATCTGAGGTAAGACAAGCACCATCCTAATTTTCCCAAAGGGGATGGATGTAGAGTCCAGATCTAGAGATGACAGTAAGTCTTGGTGACAGTGTGGCTGAAGAGCTGTTCTTGGCATCTATAGAAAACAACAATAGCAACATTTACTGAGTTCTGGGAAATATTTTATGTATTTTACTTAGATTATTTCATTTAATTTTTCCAACAACGGATGGGATAGATACCATCACTATCCTCATTTTCCAGTTCATGAAATTGAAGCACAGGAGGTTAAGTGACTTGACTTAGGTCAGACAGCTTATAGTGGTTTAAACCCAGCTGCTCTGCCCTGGATTGAAGGCTGATTCCCTGGGTCTACATCGATAAATCATGTTGGCTTAAACTGATTTCTTTCTTTGATAAGGGTGACATTTAGGGGCAAATATGGTCATAATGTGCTTTTGAGATTATTCAGTTTCAATATAAAAGATGAAGAAGTTTGTGAATCATAGGTGTGTGATAGGTGTGTTAGGTATAGATGAGCCGTCGGTAGAGCATGTGTGAGTTAAACATGAATAGAAAGGGATAAAAGGACCTAAAATACCTAACACTCGCGAGGCCATGGGTACCAAATACTCATCATATACTAAATATACATGACGTATATGAGATATTAAAGAAGACACAACATATGCGAGTTACATTCAATGAGCGCATAATATTCAGGAGGCTCAAGTTCTTTCATTCTGCCTCCGTGTGTCATCTGCCCAAGAGGCAAGTAAACCCTGGGCTATGTATTCATCAGCTAACTGGTGAGCTGCCCTGAATCTCTCCAGTGGAGCCTGTGTGTGTCTTGGGCCCAGGGCACCTTTCGTCCGTGGGTCCTCTTGCTCAAATGTCAATTCTGGATCTTGTAATCAGGCCGTCAGTAGGAAAGGCTAGTGAGTGTGTGTGTGTGTGTGTGTGTGTGTGTGTGTGTGTGAGAGAGAGAGAGAGAGAGAGAGAGAGAGAAAGAGAGATGGGCTAAATAAAGACTGCTAACTCAACATGGTATAACCAGCTCCATAAGCAAGAAAATATTTTTCTTTTTTCTTTTTCTTTTCTAGCAAGAAAATATTTTTAAATATGTTTTTTATAGTTCTCTTATGTTTCAAGTTCCCAGGCCAGTAAGATTTGCTGACCAGAACTCAGTAACTTTCTGTTGCACTGATGCATCCACTTTTGAGTTTCTTTCCCAGGAACGGCACGACTTCCTTAGCCATGAGATAACTACAGAGCCTTACACCACCTATTTGTTCACAAAAGACAAGATAAGCAACACACTACTGCAGACTGTGCTCAAAGACCCACTGAGCCTGCAGACAAAGCTGAAAAAATGACCAGTGTTAACCCCTAGTTCATTGTAGTACTAAAATCTCCAGCCTGGGAGGGACTTGCCCACCATTTTTTGTTCATGGGCTGTGTATACTAGCATGGTTTCTCACTGCCCTTGCATGAGCTCCACCCCAACATAATGATGGTCACTCCTCTCATGCATTATTCCTTTTCACCTCCATCAACCCCCCTGACCCTGTTGGTTGGGGAGGCAGATTTGAGGCAGTCTGTGCTCCCCCTCCCAGCAGATGCATGTCCTGCAGTAAATCCTTTCCTCTTTGACAATCCTCGTTGTCCCGGTAATTGCGGCTTTCTGTGTGGCGGGCAACACAAAACTTTCTTGTGAGTTCGTTAACAACAGGATTCAAGGAGTGAGGTCCTTCTGCCTTCTCCATACCCAATCCTAAGTGTGTTGACTTATCTCTGGCTCTTTACTCTCCTTCTCACTGTGTGTTATAAATTAATTTTAGCAAATCACTCCATGGTAGTATTTTCAGAGCCTATAATGACATCCAGATAACTTCCCACATGGCAGTGGAAGACATAGGCTATCAGGATGTCAAGGCCCCGACAGTTGTACATGAGCCCCTGTTGGGCCCACATAAGCTGAGAGTTCTACAAACAGCGGCACTCCTGGTCTGCTGCTGGTGGCAATATTAGGGGACCAATGTCACAAGAAGGAGGCTTCTGGTGAGGCTCCATCTGGCTTGTCTGTTCTGGCGCTAGGTGGAGATACCCAAGGTAAGTTAATCACATTTAAAGACAAGGAAGATCTTGAAGATTATTATGCTGGAGAGCAGTTCCATCCATTCTCATTCCAGAAGTTGAGCTGTGGGAGATCAGTTTCATTTTCAGGAAGCTGATGGGATGTGAAGAGGTGGGTAAGTATGGGGACTGGCCCAGGGAATGTAATGGGTTAGGAATTAAAGGTAAGAGATAGAAACAGTCCTGGAGCTGGAGGCAGAGCAGCTGAGCCCACAGAACTGAGTGAACGCAGGCAGGGAAGGGTGAGAACAGAGCCCAGGTCCAGGTGCGTGATGGCAGGAGGGAGATAAGAAAGCAGGTCAAAGCAGTCCCAGGTGCAGAGTGCCGCAGATCAGGAAATGAACAAAATCCAGAGCACCTCAGTGGAGAGGGCCAGTGGTTTCCCCGGGCAATATGAAGGAAGCCCCCATCACCCAGCTTTCTGAGAAGCGAATCTCTTCAGGATCCAAGGATTTGTTTTGTGATAAGCCAACCTGGCTCATTACACGCTATTGGCAGATACAAAGGAGTGTGGATACCTCAAGGATGACCCAGCAATTCTTGGAGGACTTGGAGTCCTGTCCTTATTGTTTCTAATTGGTTCTTTTTTTTTTTTTTTTTTTTTGTAGAGACAGAGTCTCACTTTATGGCCCTCGGTAGACTGCCGTGGCCTCACACAGCTTACAGCAACCTCCAACTCCTGGGCTTAAGCGATTCTCTTGCCTCAGCCTCCCGAGCAGCTGGGACTACAGGCGCCCGCCACAACGCCCGGCTATTTTTTGGTTGCAGTTTGGCCGGGGCCGGGTTTGAACCCGCCACCCTCGGTATATGGGGCCGGCGCCTTACCAACTGAGCCACAGGCGCCGCCCTCTAATTGGTTCTTATCCTGCTTTCTTCAAACTCTGAATCATTGTGTTGTGAGCCTTTGCACAGGGACTTTGAAACCTGGCTTTCTCTAAAGAGGTAGGTTTTACATTTTTCGATCCTGACCCACAGTAAGAAACACATTTATTTTTGTTTTCGTGAGTGCCATGGTGTCAGCCTAGCTCACAGCAACCTCAAACTCCTGGGTTCAAGCATCCTCCTGAGTAGCTGGGACTACAGGCACCTGCTACAATACCTGGCTAATTTCTTTATTTTTAGTAAAAATGGGGTCTTGCTCTTGCTCAGGCTGGTCTCTAACTCCTAAGCTCAAGGGATCCTCCCTCCTTGGCCTCCCAGAGTGCTAGGATTACAGGTATGAGCCACTGTGCCTGGCCAAGAAATACATTTTATATCACAATTCAGTATGTGCAGACTGACGTATGCATACGTATGAAACCAAAAAAGAAATTTCATATAATTTATCTTTACCACATTTGATGAACTCTGATGTAGTCCATTACATTTCATTTAAAAAATGCTAATCACAGTGCCTTAAATTGGTGTGCATCCCACCGATGGCTTGTCTTGGTCTGTTTTGTGGTGCTATCACAGAATACCACAGTCTGAGTAATTTATAATGAACAGAAATTCATTTGGCTTATGGTTCTGGGGGCTGGGAAGTTCAAGATCATCTGCGTCTGGTGAAGGCAAAAATAATGTTAAAAGATTTGGGCTTGACTTTTGCCTTTTTTGCTACCAGGGCCCTGTGTTACCTCAAGCAGCAACTCCTTCCAGATGCCAAGCAATGCAATCCCTGACATCATCCACCTTGTTTGCTTCCTCAGATGGACCAGAGAAGAATGAGCATTTAGAGGGAAACCCAGATTTATGACCCAAGTAATTTGCATGTACTTCTTCATGTAATTTTCATGAACATTGCATCCATTTGGATATTTTAATTTTCCCTTCACAAATAAAGAAAATGAGGACTAAGAAGTTACGTGATTCATCAGTGTTTACAAGAGTAATTGGTGGGGAAACTGGGCCTTGAACCCAGGACAGGTGCCTCTCCTCTGTCTTGAGGCAATTCCCACCCCCAAATTGTTCCTCTTCAGCAATTCTGGAGGCTGAATTCCCTCTTCCATTTCTCTTCCTGCATCTCAAACCCTCTCGTTGCTGTGTATGCCATTGGAATAACTCGAGAATAAAGATTTTATATAGCAACTTTCTTTGTCTTATGCAGGTATGTCTAGTGACTGTCTGCAGCCCTGAGGCAACTTTATAAATAACCTTATCTTGTCCTCACAAGTATTTCCTATGCAACATTTTCACTGATGTAAGAGCAGACATTGCAGAAGAAGCTGTCTGTTATGTTGTCTCTAATGACATGTGACAGTCTTCCTCCTTAATGAGGAATAGGACGTATGTGTGATTTATATCCCCAAGCAATGCCTCTCCAACAGGTGACATCTCAGTAGTTAATATTTGAAATATTCCTTTATAAAGCCTAAAGTTAGTGCAAACAGATGTGAACGGCAAATTGGCAAACATACCAGTCCTTGGCACAATTCCTTATTTTTCTATGTCTTCTTTATGTATGTAATAAATGTGTTTAAATATGTGTGTGTATATACAGGGTGGACATAAAGTTCGTGTGAAATTTAAATAGTAAACTATATTAAGTTGCACACGAAATTTAAGTCCACCCTGTGTGTGTGTGTGTGTGTGTGTGATATATATAGAGAGAGACAGAGAGATATGTCTCGAATTATAGAATTTAAATATATATATTTAGGGCGGCGCCTGTGGCTCAGTCGGTAGGGCGCTGGCCCCATATACCGAGGGTGGTGGGTTCAAACCCGGCCCCGGCCAAACTGCAACCAAAAAATAGCCGGGCGTTGTGGCGGGCGCCTGTGGTCCCAGCTACTCGGGAGGCTGAGGCAAGAGAATCGCTTAAGCCCAGGACTTGGAGGTTGCTGTGAGCTGTGTGAGGCCATGGCACTCTACCGAGGGCCATAAAGTGAGACTCTGTCTCTACAAAAAAAATAAAAAATAAAAAAAAAATATATTTAAATATTTAAATATATATAGAGATGTCTAGAATTATAGAATTTAAAAGTTTCAATTATATTTATTCAATTTGGGGATCAATGTCTTTGTAGTGGAAGGAAATTTTGAAATGGGTAAGGGTGGTTTTATTGCTGAAAAGTACAATAATCATGCATGAATAAGTGGAAGATATCCTAGAATTATTTAAAGAGAATGGAAGCTTGATTATTTAAAAAATACATTACTTTAAAAAAATACATTACTTTTTCTCTAGTTATAAGATAAATACACATTTATTGTAGATAATTTTGAAATAAAAATATATAAAGAAAAAAAAGCATGCCTACCCAGAGTGAATTACTGTTAACATTTTTTGGTATATTTCCCTCCAGTCTTTGTTCAGCATATCTCTAAATAAATGCATGGGTATGTGCTAATGTTTACAAAAATTGGGACCAAACTCATTAAATTCTGCAATTGAAAATATAGTTTCATGGAGGGAGGAGCAAGATGGCGGCCCAGTAACAGCTTCCTTGCAACTGGGCACAGTGAGTCTGGGGAGAGAAGACTCCAGGCATCTCTGGCTGGTGGGATCTGCCCAGAAACATCCCTTTGGGGACAGAGGGAGTCAGCGTGAGACTTCTGGATCCCATGAGGAGGACAAAAGCAGTGGAGAACTGGCCAGTGCTTGTGTGTGTCCTTTCGGTCTAATCCCACTGGCGGCTGTAAGTACAGCAGCAGTGAGATTGCAAACTGGAAAGGCCTGCCTGTGAGCTGTTTTTTTTGGACTTGGCACTCAGTTGAACTACCTTGGGAGAACTTGGGTGAGAGTGCGGAAGACTTTAAGTGTTGTCTAGGGCCCCACACTGAGCTGCTGAGCCAGACAGAGGTAATAGTGGTCAGCTGTGGGACCCAGAGCCATTGTAGGAGAACTGCCCCGGCAAGCTCCGCCCTCAGGTTTGCAGAGCAAGGATGGGGCTGGAGTGAGTAATGTAGTGACGGAGCAGCCTAGAGGCAGGGACTGAGATGCCTTATAGCCCTGGCCCTCAGGAGCATAGATTGAGACCAGTTTTGGCACACTGGGTAAGTGGATAGCCACTTCAGGTGATCCCAGCAACAAGTGCTTTTTTGGGAAAGCTTCTGCTTAGCCAAGGTTAGCAGTTTAAAGTGCCTTTTAAGTAGGCTGAGGAGAGATTTAGGTTCTCCACATGGCGGGGTTTGAGAAATCAGCAGAGGCCTCCAGTCACCATCTCGTACAGATGTATCAGCATTGTGATCAACATGTCATATCCCAGAAGATCACCTGTTGCCCAGATAATATCCAGCAAGATATATATAGTGCTTTGTTTTTGGTTTTGTTTCTTGTTTTTTTCTTAAATTTCAATGTTTTCCCTATAGATTTTTCTTTTCTTTTTTTTTTTTTTTTGTAGAGACAGAGTCTCACTTTATGGCCCTTGGTAGAGTGCCGTGGCGTCACACAGCTCACAGCAACCTCCAGCTCTTGGGCTTATGTGATTCTCTTGCCTCAGCCTCCCGAGCAGCTGGGACTACAGGCACCCGCCACAACGCCCGGCTATTTTTTTTTGTTGCAGTTTGGCCGGGGCTGGGTTTGAACCCACCACCCTTGGCATATGGGGCTGGCGCCCTACTCACTGAGCCACAGGCGCCGCCCAGATTTTTCTTTTCTTATTTTTTCTTTTTTCTCTTTCTTCATTTTTCTAGTTTAAATATAATTTTTCATTGTTGCCTTTTTCAACAATTAGAACTTCATTTTTGCTAGTGTTTCTACCCCTATTATTGGGTTTTCCCCCAATTTTATCCCATAAAGTTTTTTGTTTGCTTGTTTTGGTTGATTTATAGCATTTTTGTCTTTCCTCTCTACTTGGTAGGGGGGGGTGCTGTGTCCGTACAGGCTAGCAAAGAGCTGCTGACCTCAAGGGAACCACCCAACCCAGCACCCCCAAAGGTTGGGGGTTTTAAGGTTGTGTCGGAGTACCCTACTGTACACCTACATTGCTTCTGTCTCCCTCTTTCCGTGCCTGTCTTCTTTTTGTCAATATTCTCTTTTACCCATCCCCTCTCCTTTCTCTTTTTTCCCTTCTTGCTCTTAAATCTTCTCATCCTTTTGGTCCTGTACCAAAAGGACTCATAGAAACCCTAGTCCAGAGGCATGGCAACTTAAAGAGCAATAGGAAGTGAAAGGAAAATTAGTGAAAACATAGCCAGCGCAATTAAAATTGACCTTTAACATGAACATTGCCTGCTTGCACTGCTTTAGCTTCAGAGGGCATGTCTGGCATACTGCTTTGCTTTTACAACCTAGGTATCTATTTAAGT
The DNA here is from genome assembly GCF_027406575.1 of Nycticebus coucang. Lineage (NCBI taxonomy): Eukaryota > Metazoa > Chordata > Mammalia > Primates > Lorisidae > Nycticebus > Nycticebus coucang. Next base: position 16,811,301 of record NC_069792.1, on the reverse strand, counting down.
GTGTTCTAGTCACACAGCACACCTCCTCCAAACCCTCCTTACTGTGTGCTGCTCAGAATGCAGCCCCTGTCCTGGCAGTGGTCCAGGTGAGATGATGGTGCTGATCAATTGAATAATTGGTGCCAATTTCAGAAAGAATGCCTTTTATTAATGACATTGCTTGATGGATAGACTTTCCTTTAAATGTCAAGTTTCCATAATAAAATGTTTCAATGAGACCTTGTAATTACCAATTATAAAGAGGTTATGTCATAAAGCAAGGAGTTTGAAAGGACAAACGTACTCCACCATTTCTTGTATTACTGGTTGCTTTTTTTTGTTTTTTATTTGTTTGGGATTCATTGAGGGTGCAAAGAATTAGGTTACACTGATTGCAGGTGTGAGGTAAAGTCCCTCTTGTAATTGTGTTCCACCCCCAAGAGGTGTGCCATACACCATGATCCCCCAATCACCTCCCTCTTCCCCATCCCTCCCTCATTCCCCTATCCCACCCCTTGCATTAGATCATCTACTGTCTTCATGTTAGAATTGAGTACAGTGGATTCTTGTTTCTCCATTCTTGTAATACTTTTAAGAAGAATGTGTTCCATCTCCATCCAGGTTAATACAAAAGATGTAAAGTCTCTACCTTTTTTAGTGACTGAATGGTATTCCATGGTGTACATACACCACAGCTTGTTACTCCATTCCTGGGTTGGTGGGCAACTGTTTCCACATTTTGGCTATTGTAAACTGAGTTGTGATAAACAGTCTAGTGCAATGTCCTTATGATAAAAGGATTGTTTTTTCTTCTGAGTAGATGCCTAGTAATGAGATTGCAGGATCAAATAGATGGTTAAATTTGAGTTCTTTGAAGATTCTCCATACTTCTTTCCAAAAAGGTATTAGTTTGCAGTCCCACCAGATGTGTAAAAGTGTTCCTTTCTCTCCACATCCACGCCAGCATCTATAGCTTTGAGACTTTGTGATGTGGGTCATTCTCACTGGGATTAGGTGATATCTCAGGTGGTTTTGATTTGCATTTCTCTGATGATCAGGGATGATGAGCATTTTTTTCAAATTTGTCTGTCTTCATCAGAGAAGGTTCTATTCATATCTCTTGCCCAGAGGTAGATGAGATTGTTGGGTCTTTTTCTGTTGATTAATTTGAGTTCTCTGTGAATTCTAGTTATCAACCCTTTGTCAGATTGATACCCTGCAAATGTCTTTTCTCATTCTGAAGGCTGTCTTTTGCTTTACTTGTTGTATCCATAGCTACACAGAAGCTTTTAGCTTAATCAAGTCCCATTTGTTAATTTTTGTTATTGTTGTGATGGCTGATGAAATCTTTGTCATAAAATTTTTCTCCAGTCCAACATCATAAAGAGTTTTCCCTACACTTTTTTTTTTCCTTGAGACAGAGTCTTTCTACATCACCCTTGGTAAGTGCTGTGTCATCACAGTTCACAGCAACCTGAAACTCTTGGGCTTAAGCGATTCTCTTGTTTCAGCCTCCCATGTAGCTGGGACTACAGGCGCCTGCCACAATGCCTAGCTATTTGTTTTGTTTTGTTTTTTGTTGCAGTTGTCATTGCTGTTTAGCTGGCCCAGGCCAGATTCAACCGCCAGCCTCCGTGCATGTGCCTGGCACCATAACCACTGTGCTACAGGCACTGAGCCCACATTTTCTTTCAATATTTTTATCATTTTGTGTCTTAGTTTTACCTTTTATCCCTCTTGAGTTGATTTTTGTAAGGGGTGAAAGGTGTGGGTTGAGTTTCTTTCAGTCTTTTACATGTGCTTATCCAGTTCTCCTAGCACCATTTGTTGAACAGGGATTCTTTTCCCCAGTGTATGCTTTTGTTTGGTTTATCAAATGGCAAGTAGAGACTGGTGTTAGCTCTTGGTTTTCTAACCTGTTCCGTATGTCTATGTCCTTATTTTTGTGCCAATACCATGCTGTTTTGATTACTATGGATTTGTAATATAGGCTGAAGTCTGGCATGGTGATGCCTCTGGCTTTGTTTTTATTACTGTATTGCTTTAGCTATCCAGAGTTTTTTTCTGATTCCATACAAAACAATGTACTATTTTTTTCCAGTTCTTCAAAATATGATGTTGATATTTTAATGGGATTGCATTGAATCTGTAGATTGCTTTAGGTAGAATAGACATTTTGACAATGTTGATTCTTCCCAGCCAAGAACATGGTATGTTCTTCATCTGTTAGTGTCTTCTGCAGTTTCTTTTCTTAGGGTTTCATAATTCTTTTTGAAAAGATCTTTCACCTCTTTCATTAGGTGTATTCCTAAGTATTTCATTTTCTTGGAAACTACTGTGAAGGGAATTGTGTCCTTGATTTGCTTCTCAACTTGGCTATTATTGGCATATAATTGGCTATTATTGGTTACTGATTTGTGGACGTTGATTTTATACCCCGACACATTATTGTATTTCCTGATGACTTCCAGGAGTGTTGTGGTTGAGTCTCTGGGGTTTTCTAAGTATAAGATCATATCATCAGCAAACAGGGAGCATTTGACCTCCCCCACCTCCATTTGGATGCTGTTTATATCTTTCTCTTGCCTGGTTGCATTGGCTAGAACTTCCAGAATTATGTTGAATAATAGTGGTGATAGTACATCCTTCTCTGGTTCCAGTTCTGAGTGGAAAAGCTTTCAGTTTTACACCATTCAGCACGGTGTTAGCTGTGGGTTTGTCATAGATGGCTTCCATCTGCTTAAGAAATGTGCCACCTATGCCTATTTTCTTAATTGTTCTTGTTAGAAAAGGATATTGAATTTTGTGAAATGCTTTTGCTGAATCTATTAAAAGGATCGTATAGTCTTTGTTTTTGCTTTTAGTGATATGGTGTATTACATTTATGGATTTGCATATGTTAAACCAATTTTGTATCCCCTGGATGAAGCCTACTTGATCGTGATGTGTAATTTTTTTTTAAAACATTACATTAATGTTTATTTTTTGTTTTATTGTTAATTGACAAATTATATAGCTATATATATTGATAGGGCACAAAGCGATACTATGATGTAATATATACAAAGAGGAATGATTAAATCGAACTAGTGAACATATATATCATCTCAAATATTTATCATTTGGATGAAAATATTTGAAATTTACTCTCTTTTCAAGTTGATATATGCATAATTATTATTTTTTTTAGAGACAGAGTTTCACTTTGCCACCCTGGGTAGAATGCCATGGCATCACAGCTCACAGCAACCTCCAGCTCTTGGGCTTAGGTGATTCTCTTGCCTCAGCCTCCCAAGTAGCTGGGATTGTAGGCACCCACCACAACACCCGGCTATTTTTTTGTTGCAGTTTGGCCAGGGCCGGATTTGAACCCGCCACGCTTGATATAAGGGGCTGGCGCCCTACTCACTGAGCCACAGGCATCGCCCGATATATGCATTATTATTATTATTATTTTTTCTCCTTATTTTTATTTTTATTTTTTTATTGTTGGGGATTCATTGAGGGTACAATAAGCCAGGTTACACTGATTGCAATTGTTAGGTAAAGTCCCTCTTGCAATCATGTCTTGCCCCCATAAAGTGTGACACACACTAAGGCCCCACTCCCCTCCCTCTGTCCCTCTTTCTGCTTCCCCCCCATAACCTTAATTGTCATTAATTGTCCTCATATCAAAATTGAGTACATAGGATTCATGCTTCTCCATTCTTGTGATGCTTTACTAAGAATAATGTCTTCCACTTCCATCCAGGTTAATACGAAGGATGTATAGTCTCCATTTTTTTTAATGGCTGAATAGTATTCCATGGTATACATATACCACAGCTTGTTAATCCATTCCTGGGTTGGTGGGCATTTAGGCTGTTTCCACATTTTGGCGATTGTAAATTGAGCTGCAATAAACAGTCTAGTACAAGTGTCCTTATGATAAAAGGATTTTTTTCCTTCTGGGTAGATGCCCAGTAATGGGATTGCAGGATCAAATGGGAGGTCTAGCTTGAGTGTTTTGAGGGTTCTCCATACTTCCGTGATGTGTAATTTTTTTTAATGAGTAGCTGCAATCAAATAGCTAAGATTTTGTTGAATACTTTTGCATCAATATTCATTAGTGCAATTGGTTTATAGTTCTCCTTTTTAGTTAGATCTTTCCTGGTTTTGGAATCAAGGTGATGCTTGCTTCATAGAACATATTGGGGAAGGTTCCTTCCTTCTCAGTCTTTTGGAATAGGTTCTGCTCTATAGGTACAAACTCATCTTTGAAGGTGTGATAGAATTCTGATGTGAAGCAATCTGGTCCCTGGCCTTTTTTTGTTGGAAGCTTTTTTATTGTTTCTGTAATCTCAGTGCTCGATATTGGTCTGTTCAAGAGATCTACTTCCTCTGGTTAAGTCTAGGAAGATGGTGTGATTCCAGGTTTTGGTCCATTTCCTCCACATTGTCAAATTTCTGGGCATAAAGTTTTTGGTAGTAGTCAGAAATAATCTCTTGTATCCCTGTGGTATTAGTTGTTTTTTCCCTCTTTTTATTTCTGATTGATGTTATTAAAGGTTTTACTATTCTATATCTGGTTAATTTGGTCAATGGCTTATCAATTTTATTTATCTTTTCAAAGAACCAAGTTTTTGTTTCATTAATTTTCTGAATGATTGTTTTATTTTCAATTTCATTTATTTCTGATTTAATTTTGATTATTTCTTTTCTTCTGCTAAGTTTGGGATTGGATTGCTCTTCCTTTTCCCTTTCTTTAAGATGATTCATTAAGTTATCAATGTGCTTTCTTTCTGCTTTTCAGATGTAGGCATCTAATGCAATAAATTTCCCTCTTTGGATGCTTTTGCAGTGTCCCACAGATTTTGGTAGCTTATGTCTTCATTGCTGCTATGCTCCAGGAAGTTAATGATTTCCTTTTTTGTCTCTTCCTTGACACAACTGTCATTCAGCATAAGATTGTTTAATTTCCATGCCCTTGTGTGAGGGTGACAATTTTTGTTGGGAGTTGAATTCCACCTTTATTGCCTTGTGATCTGAGACTATACAAGGTAAAATTTCGATTCTTTTGTTTTTTTGAGGTTTAATTTGTGTCCTAGGATATGATCTATTTTGGAGAATGTTCCGTGGGCTGATGAGAAGAATGTATATTCTTTAGCCTTGGGATGGAGTGTTTTATATACATCAATAAAGCATAGTTGTTCTAGGGTCACATTTAAGTCCCTTGTATCTTTGTTTAGTTTCTGTTTAGAGGATCTGTCTAACTCTGTAAAAAGAATGTTAAAGTTCCCTGCTATTCTGGTGTTATGGGATATCATATTGCTCAGACTAATTAAGGTTTGTTTCAAGAATCTGGGAGCATTTAAGTTGGGTGCATAAATATTCAGAATTGAAATGTCTTCTTGTTATATTGTTCCCTTGACCAATATGAAGTGCCCATCTTTTTCTTCTTTGCTGTTAATTGCTTTTACCCAGGCACATTGATTTTAAGTCATGCTATTGCCCTAGTTTCTAAGTTCTTGGATAGACATCATTATAACTTGTAAATTTTAAAAATAGTTGTAATAGTTACTATTTTCTCCAGGGCATTGACTGACCCCATTTGGATCTCCCAGTGAGGGTTCCCATGCTGGCCCTGAAAATTGAGACTAGGCAAAATTGGTTCATAGTTTCCCACCTGCCACCTGTACATCCCACACTTTAGCTTCCAAGCCAAGGAAAGTGCATTGTAAAGACGTGTGTGTATCCATAACTAGGTAGGTCTTGGGAAGCTCCACTGGGTCCTCAGCCCTAGGCCCAGTAAGGAGTACTTGAGGACCCTCATTGCTCTATGTCACCTGACAAGTGGAATGGAGACAGAAAGACCAAAAATTCACCTGGGGTGTATTAGAGTGTGGGTCCAGAGGATCAATTGGGTTCTACCTAGTTGGCTGGCCTCTATCCTAATAGTAGTTCCGGAGGGATTTTTTGGCTATTGAAGTGACTACCCCAAGTAATTCTTCCTCCATGGAACCCACTGGTACCTCAATGGGGGCAAATCTCCTTTGGGTTTAACCAGACTTTGGTCTAAATCAAGCCAGTTGCATTATAAGCCCCAAACGATGCTGCCCTGCCTATTAGAGTTCCTCCCTCCCTCCCTTCCTTCCTTCCTTTTCTTTCTTTCCTTAGACAGAGTTTGACTCTGTTGCTAAGACAAGAGTGCTGTGGCCTCAGCCTAGCTCACTGTATCCTCAGACTCCTGGGCTCAAGCCTCAGAGTCTCAAGATCTCCTGCCTCGGCACCTGCTACAGTACCCGGCTAATTTTACTATTTTTAGTAGAGACAGGGTCTCACTCTTGCTTAGGCTGATCTCAAACTCCTGAGCTCAAGGGATTCTCCCATCTCGGCCTCCCGGAGTGTTAGGATAATAGATACGAGTTACTGAGCCCAGCCTAGAGTACATTTCTAACAGGACCATAGTAGTTTTGAGGCAGTGAATGGTATTTGGCATGCAGTTTCTGCCTGATTACTTTTTGACCCTGGGGCTCTGGGCTCCTGCTAATTTTCCTGGTTGTCCTGCTGTCTCAAGCCCTAGGAGCAAGAAGTAGGAAGTACTAGGTTGGAAAGGTCAACCTTGACAGAAGGAGCTTCTACCCTTGTTAACATCTTGGCTTGATTTATCTCTGTTGTTTCTATCTTTTCCTGCAATTTTGCCTCATGGGATCTTAGATTCACCAATTCTTTATTTACTGAAATTCCAAAAATGAAGGCAGAAGAGAAAAAGATTTTAAACTTTGAATTTTCACTTTGGGGGTTCAATGTGTGATTTTTTTTTTTTTATATTGAAAGTATTTGGATAAGGTTAAGTTTTTATTTTCTCTTTGCCATACTACCCTTGGTCTTTTACTCATTCTCTCATCATTCAAATCTGCTGTCAGTCTGTGTGTCTTGAGACTGTTCTGTATTACAGAACTCTTTAGGCACAAGTGGAGCTTAATTAGACAGTGATATTTAACATTCATAATGTATAATGTACACATAGCTATTTAGTCATGTTTGATGCTAAAAGCTTCTTAGGATGTGGGGTGAAAATAAACTTTATTTTTGAGGCAAATAAAACTTCAAAAACAGTAACTACTTCAATGTTTATTTATAAACTATGATCCCTTGAGGATCCTATACTGAAATAATACCAAAAATAAATAGAGAGGCAAAATGAAAAGAAAAACAGAAGTAAAGACCTGCTTTCCCTCAGAGTTTACTTTTTTCTTGCTCAATCCCCAGGCCGGAAGCCTCAATTTTTTTAATCCTGAGTTTTCTGAAGAGCGCCGTTTTACATTTCCTGGACAATCTATCATGTGGTGACTCACAGAGCCAGAGCGTGCAGAGAAGGCACACTGGGTTGCTCTAACTGAGAAGAAGATGACATGATGTCACAGAGTCAGCCCCAGCTAATGCGTCAGCCACACATTATTACCAAGCAGTTCTTGCCTTAATTCTGAATCTCAGATGATGTTGCAAAGGCTGGAGGGAAAAATCTGTCTTATGGGATCATCTACCACAGGCATAAAATGAAAACCAATTGATCTTTTGGAGGTACCTTTACTCCCAGAGGATCCCAATGTACTCAGTTCTTGCCCCAGGAGGGTTAGTCACAGATCTCTGAAACATTGCCTCCTCTGTGCGGGAAAAGGCAGGCCTCTCTGCAACAAGTTGTATTTCAAGTGGGATGTTGCATAGTTACAAGTATTCCTAATGAAAATGACAGGGGAAATCGTAGGGAAGCAAAATTTAATTTCCCATGTTGGAATTTGACTAAGACATAGTGGTTAATAATCCTCCTTTTTTAGAGGACTGTATGATTTAAGTGGAAAAGCCCCTCCTTTATTTCACAAGATGTGGCGTGAATTCTCAGTGTCCTGGATAGGACGGAAGAATCAGAATGTCAGTTAGAGAAAGGGTGGACAGTACTCAGTAACAAGGAGAAGAAATCAGCCTGTAGAGATCACAACTATGGCCCAGGGAAGGGGAAGGTTGAGGTCAGATGGAGGGAGGGTGAGTGGTGGATGACACCCTATGCTACATATTGCAAGGGCACATGTTGGATCTATTAGTATAGAGTATAAATGTCTTATCACAAGAATTAAGTAAATGAGGTGAGGGATATATTAACCTGTATGATGTAAGCATTCCAAATTGTATATGAAATAAGCATATTGTATCCCATAAATGCATTAATGTATACATGATATACCTGTTTATGACTTAATAAAAAAAAAAAGAATTTCAGGGAAGGAAGGTCAGAGCCAGGGGTAGCATATTATTTATTTTAAATCTATACTGAGTCCCCTGAGTTTCAAGGCAGACCGGGCTCTCTTTGTTCTTTGTTTAGAGGAGCTAAGGAGGAGCTCTCTTTGTGTGAAAGCCATTCCCACATTTCAAAGACATTGTTCCATGGCTCTTTTTGCTAAACTCAACAATTCACTTCCTTAAAGGTTTTTCTAAACTTTATTTCCCTCTTCTGACTCCTGGAGCTTAAGACAGTAGGACAGCCAGGCATGAAGGTTCATGCAAAGGTTTGGTACTGGATACAAGAGTACGTGAACTCTTTCAGGACTTCTCTTACTTAAAGCATTTTTACTAAGATTTTCATTCTGCAGAGTGACATGGCCCTTGGTAGAGAGCTGAAAAGGTATGGGGAATGGAAAAGCCAGAACATTTTTAGAATTTGCCAGTTTGTGTAGCACAAGAACCAGTGACATATTACAAATTGGTGACGAGAAATACAGCACAAAAACAATTTAGATTGACCTGAGCTTGCAGGTAATGCCTGTCAGAAGAGCCTCAGAGCACAGCATCGTGGGAGAGGCTGGTTGGCATCTGCTCTCCTGGGCCAGCCACCAATTGGGAGGTTTAAACATGGTGGCTCCTGTTTTCCTAATTCTGATGCCAAAGAGCTGTCCCTTAAGCACACTTTCTAAGAATGGCTAGGAGTAATGGAACAATCGTCATCAAGTCACCGGTTTGGGTTTGCAAGGGCAGCGCTCCAGAAACCCCCTGGGTTCCTCCCTTGCAGTCCGTCTGTAACCCACGTAAGCTGATCTCAGTGGAGGGCGCTGCTTGGCTTCAGCTTTTTCCCCCTACACGTGAATAACCATGTTAAAGGTAACATCACATGTTAATCTGATCGATTTTAAAATAATTAAAATGGTGAAATTATTTGTCTAGGTAATATATGACTATAGCATATTAAAAGCTAAGTACCTAAATAGGATGAAATATACTTTTCACTAACCTTGAACTGACTTCAATTTCTGCTTAGGCTAACTCAGATGCTAAAGAAATATTAATAGTTAAAAAAATATTCATTCAGCAAATATGATTTGAGGCTTTTTTTTTTGTACCAACCACTGTGCTGGGCATTGGGTTTGCAATAATGAATAAAACAAAGTTGATCCTTATCCACATGGAGCTTATATCTGCAGGAACGTACACTTCTAATGGGTTGGAAACTTTTCCTGAAATTGCGGTTATTTCCTGATATATATGGTTCCTGGCATCTGGCTCTAGTTCCTGAGTGTTTCAGAGCAAGAATGATGCAAAAGCCCTTGTAAGAAGAAGGGTAATAAAAATTAAAAATGCACCAGGTGAAGGGCAGCCTTTCAACTGCCCTTTTCTTTTTAGTCCTCAGAAGAAAAGAAATGTTTGTTCTTTCTTTTCCTCATGGCAAAACAGAAGAGGGGTCCTGTCTGCAGCATGAGTCCCATGTTTTTCTCTTTTGCAGAATGAAGTTGCCCTGATGGTTTGTAAGGTTTTCTTTCCTTTTTTATTTTTTAGCTTTCCTTCGTCTTCTATCAGATGAACAGTTTTGTTCCCTTACCCATCCTCTGATACCCTGTGGTTTTTTGTTTTGTTTTGTTTTGTTTGAGATTCACCCTGGGTACAGTGCCCTGGCATCATAGCTCACAGCAACCTCAAATGCTTGGGTTCAAGCCTCTCTAGTAGCTAGGACTACAGGCATCCACCTCAGCTATTTTTGGTAGAGATAGGCTCTTGCTCTTGCTCAGTCTGGTCTGGAACTTCTGAGCTCAATCCATCCACTCACTTTGGCCTCCCAAGTGCTAGGATTACAGGTGTGAGCTACCTCACTCTTCCCTGTTGTTTTTATGATATGGCTATTGAGTGATTTAATTTATATTTATATATTATATAATAATGACTTATAAAATATATCAACTAAAAGTTGTGTATGCTCATTAAAATTGAAAAGCAGAAGTTTGTAGAAAGAAGAAAAAGTCTATAATCCCACTACCTAAACATGCCCACTGTTTATATACCTAAACATACCCACCTGACCTGTGCCAGGCTATATAATTTTGTGCATAAGTTTTACTTTAAAATGTGAACGCGAATGTTATACACACTTTGGTTCGTCCCCATTTTGAGTTAGCATTATGTCATAAACATTTTCCACTGTAGAACATTCTTTTTGGAATCTTTGTTTTAATTATGTCCTAATATTCCATTGAGTGGAGTCACCATCCTTTATTTAACCATGCTCCCTGATACACGGAATTCCAGTTTTCACTGTTATCAACAAGGCTAAGATGAATATCACTGTGCAGATTAGTTTAATCTAAAACTAAGGAGATACTAGTTTCTATCACAACAAATTCATCGAATACCCTTTAACAAGGTGTAAGGCTTTAAAACACAACTCTAAGCCACCCTTGCATCCCAGGCATAAATCTCATTTGATCATGGTGAATAATTCTTTTAATATACGGTTGACTTTGATATCCTAGTATTTTGCTGAGAATTTTTGCATCTATGTCTGTGGGGAGATGTTGGTCAAAGGGTACAAAATTTCAGTTAGACAGGTGGAATAAGTTTTTGAGAGCTATTTCATAGCATGGTGATTGTAGTGAATAATAGTGTATTGTATATTTCAGAATTGCTATGAGAGTAAATGTCAAATGTTCTCACCACAAAAAATGATAATTATGTGATGTGATGGATACGTCAATTAGCTTGACTTAGTCATTCTATGTTACGTACATATGCCAAAATATCACCTTGTACCCCTTAAATATATTATAATTATCAATTAAAAATAAAAATAAAAAAGCTCCCAGACCTCTGAAACACTCCAGTCATTCCCTGTGCACCTGGGTCTGGTCTTTGTTTCTCTGTGAGGAGGAGAGTCTTGGCGCTCCTTTAGTTTTCTCATTTTTGCCATCTTCTATGTCATTGCTTCCATCTAGCTGTTACCCATCAGGTTTTCTAGTGACCAGACTGTCTTTCTGGAAATGGTTCAATCAGCCCATATGTTCCTGCCTCACAGTGAAGCAAAGACTTTGGCAACTGTCTGACAAATTCACCTCAAGCTCCCTAGAAACAATTTAGGTCTAGCTGGTTGGCATCAGGGATGTTGTCATTTGGTGATAACCAGGTATGTTTTGTCAGGAGTGAGGCAACTGCACCGTGCTCGCCAGGCTGGGCCTGTGAGGCTCCTTCCTCCACAGCCTCTGCCACTGCAGCGCGTGCTACTGACCTGCTCCTGGATCCCACAGGAGGAAGCTCTCTGGTGCTGATTGTTCTCCACATGTCCAGTTCTCACATTACCCAAGAACTAAGCAATGAGAGGGGCTTGGAGAGAAGCAAAGGTAGCTCTCCACGTCTGTAATTGTGATTTTTTTTGTTTTGTAGTCCTCCTCTTGGGTTTAATTGTACTAAAATAACTGAAACCACATAGAGCTGTTCAGAGCTCCAGAGGAGACTAGATTAACTACCAACACACCTCTCATTGTTTCCAAGGCAGCTTCCTGTCCTGGCTCTGTATAGTGTGAAGAAGGAGCTGAGAGGTGCTGTTGTTCAGTCCTGGTGCTGATGGAATATAAAGAATCTGGTATAATTCATGGTGCTGGATGAATACTTTTCTTAGAGAGGTGCTATTAATAAAATTTAATGTCCACCCAGTTCAATTTTAGTGGGGAACAAAGTATTCTACCAGGTCAATAAACTTATTATTAAGGAAGAAGAGTCATATTTTCAAAGCTGATTTTTCCACTTTAGCTGCTGGCATGAGCCAAACGTACCAGAATGGACTCAACTCTTCTTGGGCATAGCTAGCCCCAGTCATGTGGTTACCCTGAGATGAGGCATGTTGTTTCTTACCAAGCCATTCTCAAATGGCCCTGCAAGGAATTCTGGGAAACTCTGAGAAGGAATTGGTGGTGGATGGAATCGGGCGATTGGCTGATGAAGGCCCATGTTAGCATAGGGAGAACTTGATTTGGAGAATGGGGTCCAGATGGATAGGTGACTGTGATGTCACAGACTTTAGAGAGGAACTGTTGGGCTTTTATTTGTACTTATTGTTTTTGTTTCTTTTAATGAGAGAGAAGGAGTGATATCTAGACACAGAAAGACAGTCCACTTGTCTTCATGGTGTGTGAGAAACAAGGGAATGAGCAGCCTCCATGAGAAAGGCCCTCTAGGAAGGTGCTATCGAAATTCATTCAACAAATATTTACTGAGCACATCCTTGCCCAAGTCCTTGTCTGGTCTGGGAAAGCAATGTTTGTGGGAAATTTTGATCTAGGGAGATAAACATGATGCATTTCCAAAGTCAGTGCTTTTGTGAGCCAGATGCTAGGAGGAGCAGTCAGGTGGAGGCAGATTCTGCAGAGTTCAAGAGTGTGGACTGACATAGGCACAGTGGCCAGGGCCTGCGGGGTCCAGGGGAAAACAGTGGCTGGGAGACAGCAATGAGGCTCTGGGTCAGTGACCCAGGGAGTTTTCTCTCTCCTTCCTTCACTTCATTTCTTCTACAGCTGCTTCCACTTCATTTCTCTATCCTGACTTTTTTTTTTTTTTTTTTTTTAAATCTCCTCTGTTCACCAGACCAGCCAGTGTCACAGGACACTGTTAGTCCTGATTCCAGGTTTCCAACTTTATTTATTTATTTATTTTTTTTTTTGCAGTGTTTGGCCAGGGCTGGATTTGAACCTGCCACCTCTGGCATATGGGACTGGCGCCCTACCCCTTTGAGCCATAGGAGCCACCCCAGGTTTCCAACTTTAGCCCAACTTATTTGCCCATTCTCTGGGGATGGGGTACGTGTCACAGAGTAGGATTGTATCTGGGATATTTAGGTTGGCAAAGGACATTTTTCAGAGAAGGGAAATCACTGAGAAATAGGTCAGCAGCCTAACAGCTATCTTCGCTAGGTCTGTTTTCCCTCCAGAGTCTAAGCATTGGGTTGGGGAGGACATGGAGGATGTGTGTGGTTTGTACCAGGCAGAATGGAGAAGACAACTGAGGAAGGTTCTAGTTAGCTCTGTGCTGGGTGTGCAGAGGACAAAGTTACATCATGTTCAGTTCACCGTTTGGTTTCTGGATTTGATTTCTCAAGACCATGGTTGTGGAAGGTGATTTAACCAACAGTATGGGCCCCAGAATTGAACCAACCTGGGCTGGAACCCTAGATCTGCCACTTACTGACCATGTGAATATTTGGCAGATTATCCCATGGATTCTTCTGCAATAGAGTAGGGACAAGGGTGTCTAGTTCCAAGGGTGCTTTGAGGTGCTCAATAAATGACTGCTGTTGGTCATTTATAGGTAATTATAAGTGAATCATTGCTGGTATAATAACCAGCAATGGAAAGGACAGGCTCTACTCTAAGGATGGGAACTCTCATTACAGAGAACATAATAGCATCTCTGCAGAATGGAAGTGACAGGGTCCTTCCCACCTGTGCTAGCTCTTCTCATCACACTGTGGTCATATGCCTTGCTTTCACCGTGAAGGATCTCAGCACATCAAAAGAATATCTATATTACAAATTGAAGTGATGCTCCCATAAACCAGAGCACATTAGGAACAAAAGGGTAAATCTAAACATCACATCCATCAGTGTTGTCCTGCTGGGTGAGCAGCCCTGCTCAGAGAAGACAGCATTAACTCCCAACTCATTAAGTTGGAGATTCTATGGTCTGAATGTCTGTGTCACACCAGAATTCACATATTGACACTTAATCTTCAGGCTGGGCACAGTGGCTCATGCCTGTAACCCCAGAACTCTGGGAGGCCAAGGTAGGTAGATTGCCTGAGCTCAGGAGTTTGAGACCAGCCTGAGCAAGAGTGAAACCTCGTCTCTAAAAATAGCCAGGTGTTGTGGTGGGTGTCTGTAGTCCCACTTACTTGGGAGGCTGAGGCAGAGAATCTCTTAAGCCCAAGAGTTTGAAGTTGCTGTGAGCTATGAAGCCAAGATACTCTACCAAGGGCAGCAAAGTGAAACTATGTCTCAAAAACAAAACAAAGCAAAACAAAACAAAAAACTTAATCTCCAACACAACAGTGTTAAGAGTTGAGGCCTTTAGGAGGCAGTTAGGTCATGAGGGTGAAGCCCTCATAAATGAGATTAGTGCCCTTACAAAAGAGGCCTCCAGGAGTTTGCTTGTTTCTTCCACAGGTAAGGCCACAGGTAGAAGGTATCACCTATGAGAAATGGGCCCTCACCAGACACCAAATTTGCTGCCTCCTTGATTGTGGACTTCTCAGTGTCCAGAACTGTGAGCAATAAATTTCTGTTATTTGTAAACTAATCAGTCTTTGATATTTTGTTATAGCAGTAGGAATGGATTAAGAGATGAAAATGTCAACACAGGCATGCTGGCATTGAATGATAGCTGTGACCTATATACTTCCAAATTAATCTTTAGCATTATTACCACCACTAAGTCAAAGTTAGTCATTTTAATTTCAAAACTTGTTTTGAGCAGGCCTCGTGCTACAGATAGAAACAAAGTACTAATCATTGAACCATGTCCAGACTCTGCTCCAGGCATGACAGGGACCTGGGCCAGCCCCAAGTGGCCTTTGACTCTCATGGGGCACAAATATGAAGAAGCACTGGCTGCTCAGCAGCCTTTCAGCTGCCCTGGGTACTGAAGAGAAGCTACATGTGTCAGCAATAGTTTTGGGTCTCCTGCTGTTGTTCCACTTCAAGGGCTCTCATCTAGAAGAATGAGTTCATGAGAATGAGTAGGGAGAAAAACATTCAGAAAAAAAAAAATCATTCTTTATTTTGGCAGCCCATTCACAACCAAGGCTTGAAAGACGATATTCAGGACAATGGTTTGGAGCTTCTGAAGTTCCACCCCCATGGGCTCTTGTCTTTGCTAAAGTTTACAACTAATGGCACCAGGCTGGTATGAGACAAATGAGTTAAATTTGCCAGCTCACCTAGTTGTCCTTAAGGCCAGAGCCGGGACAGAGGTCTCTCAAGCCTGCTGACTATGTGTTTGCGTATAATACTGTGGTGATAGAGCCAGCGCCACAGGAGGCAAGATCCATCACCATCTGCTTTCATTCATCAAGTAACATTTGACAGCCTCATCTACCTGGTACTTTGGAGCTATGGAGAAGCCTCAGTTTCTTCTCTCAGAGTCACAGTCAGGTGGGGAATACAGACAAGTGGACTCTTCATTACAGTGTGAAGAGGACCAGAGAAGCAGAGGGGAAGGACACCCAACCCAGCTTTCCCAAGAGACAATGCTCAAATTGCAGTTCAAGGATGATTATGAGTTGAATAGTGACCTCCCCACCAAAGATATGTGGGAATCCTAACCCCCAGTACCTTAGAATGTGCCTTATTTGGAGTGAGGGTCTTTACAGAGGCAATCAAGTTAAAATGAAGTCATTGGGGGGTAGGCTCTAACCCAATATGACTGGTGTCCTTATAAGAAGGGAAAGATTTAGGCAGGAAGACAGCCAGGCACACAGGGAGAATGCCACGTGAAGGCAGGAGTTATGTTGTCACAGGCCAAGGAACTATTAGGATCTAAGAGGGAGGTCTGGAACAGACCCTCCCTAGGCCTTCAGCATGGCCTTGCTGACACCTTGATTTCAGACTTCAGGTCTCAACAACTGTGGGGCAATAAACTTCTGTTGTTTTAACACACCCAGTTCGAGGTATGTTGTTAATCCAGGAAGTGGGAAACTAGGACTGGGAAACACCAGGACTTGGAGCTATCCAGGTGTCCCCTCCAAAATTCACGTTGCAACGTAGTCCTCAGTGCAACAGTGTTGTGAGGCGGGTCAGTGCCTTAGAAAAGGGCTTGGGGTGGGGGGCAAGTTAACCCCTTCAGTCCCTTCTGCCGTGTGAGGACATAGCACTCCTCCTCTCAAGAGGAGGCAGCCCGTGCCAGCTTGGTGGCAGGGAACAGCCCCCACCAGACATGGAACCTGCTGGCGCCCAGATCTCTGTTTTTCAACTGCGTGAAATACAAAATTTCTGTTTTTTATAAATTGATGCCCAGTCTCAGGCATTCTGATAAAGCAGTAGAAGGGCATAAGAAATCCCTTTGCTCCTCTTGGATAACCCCGGAGTCCTGTACAGTTCCCTAGTTCCTGCTGTAGCAAAGGCTGGAGAGGAGGGTGTTACTTAATCAGGAAGACCTCAGCCTAATGCTGTACCAGGGAGTTTAGGTTTTATCCCAGAAAAGATGGGAGCTCCACGGGGATTCAGCACAGCTGCTGTGCCCCATGGGCAACACTGTAGAGATTGGTGCAGGGGGAGCATCTCAGGGAAGGAGGCACTTGCCCTCTTCGCTGGCTACCTCCCACCCCACAGTCAAGGCCGTGCCTAAGGGAATAGGGAGAGGGTCCAGGAGTGGGCGCTGCTGAGGAGATAGTGATTATTCTCCCCCTTATTCTATGGGCAGGGGAGCTGAATGGGGTGGGGGCAGTTGCAGCAAGTGCATGCTGGTCTGTCATATCCACTGAAACCCGGAAGTCAGGAAAAGGAGCAGTTTAGATAGGGGAGGGTATGTGGCCTGCAGGGCCTGCTATGTTTGAGGAGCTGGTAAAACCTCTCAGTAGAGATTTCCTACAGGGGCCTGCATCATGGAAGGAATTTAGGGGACTCATCTAGAGTCTGCTGGCACGCACAGTCACCTGTGAAAAGTGTGGAAGACAGGACTGAAAGAGACCCAGGAGTCCCTCTCAGACACTCTCCACCCTGTATTGTGCTTAGAGGGACTGCGTTGCCAACTGAAGTGGCCCTGCCCTCCTTCCCCAAGGCCAGAGCCCTAACTGGGACCATAACCAGAATCCGGGAGTCACAGTGGATGGAGCACCACTGGCCACTCAGTCCTGCTGATGCTAAGCTGGGCTGAGTGATGGATGTGTTTGTCTCTGGAGCAGGGTTTGGGGATTCTGTTCTAGCAAACCCACCAGTTTGCCAGTTTGAGCCTGGCCTACAACTCCTGATACAAATGCACCAATTTTCTGATTTTACTGGTCTATGCTGTGGTTATGAGGTGTTGGCTGGTGTCAGTGGAAAGTCCCTGGACTTCAGTGTGGACCCCTCTCATGGGTCAGATCCTGCCCTAGGCAGATTGTGCAGGTGGCTTTATTTCATTCAGTGTCCCTCTGCCTCGGTTTCCTCATCTGGGTCCCAGCCACAGTTACCATCAAATCAGATTTCAGAGACATCTGGCAATACAGGAAGATGCTTTGACCTCTGTGAAGGAGAAGCGCCTCACGACTGTACATTTTGTTCTATTCGGGTTATTAATAAACCCTTCCCTGCTGGAAAGACTGCTGTATTGTTTTCAAGTCTCTGCCGGGAGGTCATGTACAGTATTTGATTTCTCCCCATTCATATCTCACCCTTTCCCAAACTGGCTCGCTCTTTTAAGACTCAAATCTCAGGCCAGGATTCCTTTAGGACCAGTTTCCCTTGCTGTTTTTCTGTCACCTGCTTTTCAAGTGACTCTTGTGGCACTCGCTATGCTTCTGTTGAAGAACACATTCACTGTCCTCCCAGCCTGAGCGGGGCGCCTGGGCGCTGGCTGCATTCAGGGACACGCTCATTTTCCCATCTTTAAACCAGGTGAGTTCTATCACACTCTGCTCAAGACCTATAAGCGCATCAGTCACAGGGAGAGAGAGGAACTAGATTCTCTTTAGAAGATGCCCAGAAAGATAAAGGTAAATGCTTTATTACTACTAATGAAATTTAACATTTACCAAGCGTCCAGGAAGGCACAGGCTCTGTACCTCATAGAAAGTGGCACAGCCTTGTCACGATCCAGAAATTCCTAACCCTTGACCAAATAAGGGGGAGAGGAATCATGCGGTTTCCATTCATGAAAGACCCCCTAGTACTGGGTGCCACGATTCCCAAACCCAGCTGCTCCCAGTCCCCGGGCTTAGAAGTAGAATCTGCAGGGTGAGGACTAGAGATCTGTATTTTAAAGAGGCTGCCTGGGGAGGTTCGGAGGAGTGTTCACATCTGGGGACTGCTGTAATGCTCCCCAGCGGGCCCTCACCAACTATGGGATCAGGAATTGGAGGCTTTCGTCCTGCTCCCCCAACTTCCTCCACGCTCTCTCGTTCATTCATGGAAAATTGGATTGCAGGTTGACTCCGGCCAGATGCTGTGTGCTGTGCTCCATGAGAACTAGTGGACACAGGATGGGCAGCAAGGACGCAACCCCAGCCCCCCACCCTGGGATGCAGCATCCTCTGCAGGACCTTCGCCTTTCCCGTGCTTAATAGGAGAGGGCCTGGAGCCCTGCGGAAAGGGGACAGAGTCTGTGTGGCCCGGAACTCAAAAAGCTGGTCCCTTCTGTCTTTCTTGCTTTTTGTCTTAACAGGCTCATGTTGTGGGGCCAGTTGGTTTGTGCCCTGAAGCTTAGGGTGAGCGTTAGTGCTTGCATGCTCCTTGGGGACTTGGGCCTCGAGGAGCACATGCGCAGTGGAGGGCACTAGGGCCGGCGAGACAACACCCGGGACGCAAAGGGACCAAGGCCTGACCTGGCCAGGCTCACCTTCCCGGGGGAAGAGGCCAGTGAAGACTCAGTAAGTCCAGTGTGGACACTGCCACAAAGGAATAAAACCAGGCGGTGAGATGAGCTGTGCCTCTAGGGGTGTGTAGGGAAGGAGAGACATTCCCTCTACCCGCCTGGGTCCCCTAGCTGGGACTATGAAATAAACAGCAGGTGGATTAACTGGAGAAAAGGTGTACAAAGGTGTTAAATTCGAATGCATGTTACCAGCACAGGGGCATTAGAGGAAAAAGAAGTGAATACCCCCCAAAGCAGTGCAGTATGAGAGCTTATACCCTCCTGGCAGGGGCAGGAGAGGAGAGGAGGCTGCCCTGGGCAGGAAGGATGAACGAGCCCTCAGAAGAGACGGGAGGCATGACAGTTGACAGTTTTTCTGGGTGTGGTGGGACTTCTGGTCTCCGATTCTACAGTAAGTCAGTGACTGTGGTTGATGAAACTTCTGGAAAGGAGATTGATGGCAACAGAGTTACTTTTGGAAGATCTGTCCTGAGGCAGATAAGGGAGTTAGGAGTGAGCCTCTCCCTGCCTTTGCTATTTTTCAAAGGCCTTTAGCTCAAAACAATTAATATACCAAAACAGTATATTTGGGGGTGGCATGTCCTGACCTTTAGGGTCACCCCACTGAGGAGGTGCTGTCTCATTTGTGGCCTGACAGCCAGCCTTGCAAATATCCCTGGTGCAGGGTGGGGCAGAGAATTTGCCCTTCCTTTGCTTTTTTGTTCTATTCTGGCTTTCAACAGATTGGATGGAGCCCAGCCATGTGGAAGAGGGAATCTTCTTTACTTAGTCCATTGATTCAAATGTTAATGTCTTCTGGAAACACCTCACAGACACACCCAGAAATAATATTTTTCCAACCATCCTTAGCCCAGTCAGTTTGAAACATAAAATTAGCCATCAAACTATGCTAATTTGTTTATTCCCACAGCAACTTTAGAAGGAGATGTCGTTAATACTCTTGTTTAAAGGCAAGGAACCGTAGACTCAGAGAAGTTAAATTTGCCTAGGATTCACAGACTCCATCTGCTTGCCTTTAAAAAGAAGCAAGTGTTTTAAGGAGGAACTGTGAGGACCAAGTTAACTCCATTTTGTTAAAAGTAACTTCATCTTGTCCCTCAGTCTTCAGTTTGCAGCTGCATACCAAAGGCCCTCTGACCCCTGTCCTTGCCCCATGATCTGCACTCTTACACAACGTCTGCTCCAAGCGCAATAACAGCACTCTCCAGATGGCCAAGGACAACTGCCAAGGTCCCCTAGCTCTCCCCCCATCAGCTCACCTCACCCCTCCCTTTTTTCCTTTCTGTACTCTTAAAACTTCCCTCCTTTTCGAGATCAGGGCTTCTCTGCTCTCCTGCTGCGTCAGGAGCAGGAAGCCCAGGCTCAAATTTGTAAATAAACAACCTCTTGCTTTTGCATCGGACTTGGTCTCAGCGTGATTTATGTGGGGGATCCTGCGAGTTGGGCACAACATTTGGGAAAACCCCCCATAATCACCGAGTACCTGCTCCGGAGGTGAGTGTGTGTGTGCCGGCATTTGTCTTGTCCTGTTCCATTTGTTGACTCTGTAGTCGAGATGTGGAATCCCCAGCAGAGTACAAGTGGGGACGCCCTGTGAATGGGGGATTGGGATGTAGATTCCCCAGTCCCTCATCAAGAAGACCACAGAGAGGCCATCCTTCTGGTTGAGAGACAAGGCGGGTCGCAACCGCCAGATGGGGTTACACTGTCGTTTCATTTTCAGTTTTGCCTGAAAACCCACAAGGGCAGGCTTCTGTCTTCTGGAGGAATCTTGTGTGTTATTTGTTTTGTCTGTGTTTTATTGTATTTGGAGGGCGACATGGGACAGATGCAGACGACCCCCCTCTCCCTAACTTTGACTCATTTCCAGGACTTCAAAGACAAAGCCCAAAAGTACGGCTTTAACGTGTCCAGAGAAAACTTGCGTTTTTTTGCAGGAATGAATGGCCAGTGTACCACGTTGGATGGCCACCAGAGGGCACTTTTCATCTCCCTATTATCTTTCAGGTCAAAGATATAGTCTATAGATCTGGAACAGGGCACCCGAACCAGATCCCATATATAACTGCTTGGCAGGACCTCGTAGAGAACCTGCCATCATGGTTAAAACCCCTCCTTCCTCCGTCAGGCAAGGAAGTAGCTAAACTCCTAGCCTTGAAGGAGAAAAAGGAGAAGTCCCCTGAACCCGCTGCCCCTCCCCAGGTCCTCCAAGGAGGAACTGATCCAGAAGTGCTCTTTCCCCTCCTTATCAACCCTCACCTCGGGAGGCACCTGTTCCTCAGAGTCCGCCAGGCAGCGAGGCCACTCCAGCCCCAGGTCCAGAGGGTAGTCACTGGAGCCCATCTCACACCCGCCATAGGGCCCTGCACGATCTGCCGGTAGACTCCACAGTGTTGCCTCTCTGTGCAGCAGGCTCTCCTGATGGACAGGACCCCCAGAATCAGCCGCACCACTATTGGCCCTTCGCCACAAGTGATCTCTATAACTGGAAAATGCAGAACCCTAAGTTCTTCGAAAAACCTACTGCCTTGATTGACCTCTTAGGCTCAATTCTTTTTACTCAACAGCCTACCTGGGACGATTATCACCAACTGTTACAGGTTCTTTTCACCATTGAGGAACGGAACCACATCTTGGCTGAGGCCAGGAAGGCTGCCGAGGACGCAGACGGAAGCCCCACCACCAACCAGGCTCTCATCCATGCCGCTTTTCCTCTTACCCACCCCAATTGGGACTTTAATACGGGAACAGGTCAGGTAAGAGTCCAAGTCTACTGCCAGACTCTAATGAGGGGTCTCCGTAAAGCAGCTAGAAAGCCAACTAATTTGGCCAAGGTAGGTAATGTACAGCAGGAAAAGACAGAACCCCCAGCAGCTTTCTTAGAAAGAATTATGGAGGCATTCCGCATGCACACACCCCTAGACCCTGAAGCTGAGGAAAATAGAGCAGCAGTTGTCATGTTCCTTGTTAATCAGTCAGCCCCAGACATTAAGCGCAAGCTGCAGAGAATAGACAGACTGGGCGAGAAGTCTTTGCAGGATCTCCTAGAAGTTGCTGAAAGAGTCTACAACAACCGTGAGACTCCCGAAGAAAAGTAAATGAAGGCAGCTAAAGATAGACCCAGGAGTTAGCCAGGATGCTCCTGGCCTCCATGGCCATGACCTTGGATGAAAGAAACAGGCGGCTGTGCCGACTGGTGACAGGAGGTAAGGAGAGCTCCCCACGTAGGAAAAGGCTCCGCCTCCAGAGATACCAGTGCGCCTATTGTAAGGAACATGGACACTGGGCCCAGCAGTGCCCCAAGAAACCACCTCCCAGACCTTCTTGCCCCCCCCTCAGTGCCAGTCTTGGAACTGAGTGGGCTCGAAGGGTAGGGGGGTTAGGGCTCGCCTCCCCTCCCTGTGCCCCAGGTAACTCTCAGAGTGGAGGGGACCCCAATTAATTTCCTGGTAGATATCGGAGCCCAGTGTTCAGTCCTGACACAGGACCACAGCCCTATGGATGCCAGGAAATCATGGGTCCAGGGGGCCACAGGCATCAAACAATATTCATGGACTACCCGAAGAACCATGGACTTAGGCATAGGCTGGGTATCCCACGTGTTCATGGTCATCCCAGACTGCCCCTACCCTCTCCTTGGGCGGGACCTCCTAACTAAGGTAGGGGCTCATATCATCTTCAGAGACGAAGGACCCCTTGTCACAGATCAGTATGGAAGTCCCATATAAATACTCACCCTACAACTTGAAGATGAGTACAGACTGCACCAGCAGCAGTCTGAGGGCCATCAGCTGACAGATGTCACTGTATGGCTGAAAACTTACCCACTTGCCTGGGCTGAGACGGGAGGAGTGGGGCTAGCTGCCCACCGACCACCAGTCATTGTAGAGGTCAAGCCAATGGCTGAACCCATATGAGTACGGCAGTATCCCATGTCACAAGAGGCCTGGCGGGGCATCACGCCTCACATCGGGAGGCTTTTTAAGAGCGGGATACTAGTGCCCTGTCAATCTGCATGGAACACTCCCCTGTTGCCTGTAAAGAAGCCACTGACTAATGACTATAGACCAGTCCAGGACCTTAGAGAGGTCAACAAGCGGGTACTAGACATCCACCCCACCATCCCAAACCCTTATACACTATTAAGTGTTCTCACCCCTGATTGAGTATGGTGCACTGTTCTTGACTTAAAAGATGCCTTCTTCAGTCTCTCCCTAGCCCCCTAGAGCCAGGCAATGTTCACCTTTGAGTGGAACGATGAAGAGCAAGGGATCCATGGTAAACTTACCTGGACCCGGCTGCTGCAAGGGTTTAAGAACTCCCCCTACCATCTTTGATGAAGCCCTACATAAGGACCTGAGTGAGTACCGGCAGCAGCACCCTCACCTGACTCTTTTACAGCATGTAGATGACATTCTGATCGCAGCAGAGACATAAGCAGAATGCCACCAAGGCACCCAGGACTTGCTGAATGCACTAGGAGCTCTGGGGTACCGGGCCTCTGCCAAGAAGGCTTAGATTTGTCAACAAACTGTGAGTTATCTGGGGTATATCCTTAAAGATGGGCAGCGGTGGCTGTCCCAGGCAAGAAAAGAAACAGTTCTGAAAATCCTTCCCCCCACCCCCACCACCACACAGCGAGGAGTGTGGGAGTTCCTTGGGTCAGCTGGGTTCTGCCGTCTGTGGATTCCGGGGTTCACGGAGATAGCAAAGCCCCTCTATGGGGCCACCCAGGACAGCCTGCCTTTCCAGTGGAGCGCAGAATAAGAAAGAGCCTTACAGGCCCTGAAACGAGCCTTGTTCTCGGCCCCGGCCCTAGGACTCCCAGATATTACCAAGCCCTTTCATCTGTATGTAGATGAGCACAAAGGCATAGCAAGAGGGGTGCTTGCTCAATCACTTGGTCCCTGGACCCGGCTGGTCGCCTACCTGTCAAAGAAACTAAACCCTGTAGCGGCAGGCTGGCCCCCATGCCTATGCATCATTGCAGCTACTGTATTGCTGGTTAAAGATGCAGATAAATTGACTTTAGGGCAGGAGCTGTTGATCACGACCCCTCACGCCATTGAGGGAGTCCTCAAACAGCCACTGGATTGGTGGGCTAGCAATGCCCGACTCACCCACTACCAGGGCCTTCTGCTGAACCCACCACGAATCCGATTCCTGCCAAAGATCTCTCTCAATCCGGTGACCCTACTGCCGGATCCAGACCTAGACACCCCTCTCCATGACTGTGTTGACATCCTAGCCCAGGTTCACAGCATATGCCAGGACCTTACGTACCAGCCCCTCCCTGACGCGGAGGCCACCTGGTACACAGATGGGAGCAGCTTCATACAAGACGGATCAGGTACGCAGGGGCGGCAGTGGTGTCTGAAACTGAGACCGTATGGGCAGAGCCCCTCCCAGCTGGGACGTCAGCTCAAAAGGCTGAGCTCATAGCTCTAACATGAGCCATGACCCTGGGGAAAGGCCTAAAACTTAATATTTACACCGATAGCTGATATGCCTTCGCCACTGCCCACATACATGGGGCAATTTACCAGGAGAGAGGACTTCTTAAGGCGGAGGGAAAGACTATCAAAAATAAAAATGAAATACTCGACCTCCTAAAGGCCTTATGGCTTCCCTAGAAACTAGCCATCATTCATTGCCCTGGCCATCAGTGGGGCAACTCCCCTGTAGCCAGAGGCAACTGGAAAGCTGACCAGGTCGCCAGGACTATAGCCGCCTCGGCTATCCAAGAGCTTCCTATTACTACGTTGCCAGACCCTGGACCCCCAACACTTCCACAATCCCCGGAGTATACTCCAGAGGACCTAAAATGGATAGAGTAGATCCCAGAAGCCCACTCCCCCGAGAAGTACAACAGATGGTACATTACCTGTGATGGCAAAGTGCTTGTGTCAGCAAAACTGGGACAGGAAATCTTCCATAGGATCCATTCATCCACCCACCTAGGGTCATGCAAGATGAAGGACTTGCTGCGCCACGCCAAAATCAAGATGCAAAACCTGAATACTAAAATCGATGAAATCATAGCTTCATGCAAAGTATGTATTGTTACTAACAGTGTATGTAGCTCCCACAATCCAGGGTCCAGAGAGCGTGGGATGGAGCCAGGTATGTACTGGGAAGTGGACTTTACTGAAGTTAAGCCAGGTAAATATGGATATAAATATCTCCTTGTTTTCATAGATACATTCTCAGGATGGGTAGAAGCATTTCCAATCAGAAATTAAACTGCGCAGGTAGTAGCAAAGAAAATACTAGAAGGTATAATGCCTAGGCATGGATTCCCTAACCAGGTAGGATCAGATAATGGCCCAGCTTTTACTTCTCAGGTAGTGCAGAGTCTAGCAGAAGACTTGGGGACTAATTAGAAATTGTATTGTGCCTATCGACCCCAAAGTTCAGGGCAGGTAGAGCAGATGAACCGCACCCTAAAACAGACCATGACTAAATTAATCATGGAGACTGGCGGTGACTGATGTCTCTCCTCCCCTTGGCCCTGTACAGGGTGCGAAACTCACCCTACCTTTTAGGAAAAACTCCCTATGAAATTCTCTTTGGAAGGCAACCTCCTATAGTCCCTAAGTTGCTTTACAATGCCCTCACTTCAAAGGGCCCGGATCTTAAAGCTTGGAAAGATTATGAGTAACTTTACATTTCTATCAAAAGGCACAATGAGCTAATTGGGAGAGACTTATAGCCCTCTACAACTCAGGACCTGTTCCTGAACCACATGCTTTCCAGCCTGGAAACTGGGTGTACGTGAAACGTCACCGACAAGAGACGCTGGAGCCCTGGTGGAAGGGCCCATACACCGTGGTCCTCGTTAATCCCACCGCACTCACGGTTGACGGCATCACCTCCTGGATACATCACATGCACATTCACCTAGCCGACCTGTTTGCCATCAAAGAAGACTCCACCCCCCCAGTGGAAAATCCGATGGGACCCTGATAACCCACTGAAGCTCAAACTGCAGAAATGCCAGGATCCCTGATGCCACGTATGTGTACCACTTACTGAATTACTCTGCCTTGCTGATTATACCCCTCACAGCTAACCCCCATCACCCCGTTAAAATAACGTGGCTAGTCACTGATGCTAGCACAGGGATGGTGCTCAACCAGACCTCTGGAGTTCACCCTAAGGGTACTTGGTTCCCGGAGCTCTTAGTTGACCTACATAATCTGGTAGGGATTAGACCCTGCCCCTCAGGGTGGCAGTCATATTTGTCCAGCAATACTCTGACCAGGTACTTTTATGTCTGCCCCAGTCACCTTCCTAATAAGTGTGGGGGAGCAAATTCATATTTCTGTAACTCATGGAACTGTGTTTCCACCGGGCAATTATGGTGGAACCCCCCGAGACAAGGAGACTTGATCCAAGTAAAGAGGAAGGGTGTTTGGAGAGGGCACTCCTGTGCAGGAGGCCCCAAACCTGACATAGTCAGTATCACCTTTACGGAGAAAGGAAAGCGAATGCTACATTGGGAACTTGGCAAATGGTGGGGCGTGAGACCGTATGACATGCATGGCACAGACCTGGGTAATATTTTCCACCTCAAAATCTTATACACCCCTGTTAGTGATAAGCCTGCTGCAGTGGGCCCCAATATAGTGCTTCAGCCTCCTCCTGTAGTCACCTCTAAGCTCCATGGCTCCCCTAACTCCCAGGACTGAGCATTCAGTACCCAAAGTCTGACTCT
This sequence comes from Nycticebus coucang, assembly GCF_027406575.1. Taxonomy (NCBI): domain Eukaryota; kingdom Metazoa; phylum Chordata; class Mammalia; order Primates; family Lorisidae; genus Nycticebus; species Nycticebus coucang. The sequence continues at coordinate 16,784,756 of NC_069792.1, read as the reverse complement.
AAACCCCCCCCACCACAGATCCCTATCCACTTTGGAAATTAGTCATTGCTATATGCCAAGTCTTAAATACTTCCAGACCAGACCTTACTGAGTCCTGTTGGTTATGTGTAGAAGCCAGACCCCCATACTATGAGGGAATTGCCCTAATAAGCAAACCTAAGATCAGCTCCCAGGCTAGTGACTGCCATTGGCAACAGTCTAAGCCCCAAGTCACCCTACAGTCCATTATAGGACAAGGGACCTGTATGGGTCAGACACCCCCCCAATACCAGCATCTATGTAATCAAACTCTCACCTGGGATGAAACTGGATCTGTAATTCCCACCAACAATTCCTGGTAGGCTTGCTCAACAGGGCTAACCCTGTGTCTACATGGGGCAGTCCTTCATTTAACCCAGAGCTTTTGTGTCTTAGTGCAGCTCATCCCCAAGCTGGTCTATCACTCAGAGGAGGTCTTATATTGGGCATACGAGTCAGCTGCAGGCACACTTACAAGAACCAAGAGAGAACCAGTCACAGCAATAACTCTAGCCATGCTCATGGGACTGGGTATAGCAGGAGCAGGCACAGGAATCTCCTCCTTAGTCCTATAAGACAAGAACTATGGAGCTCGGTGCGCTGCAATAGACTTAGACATAGAAAGAATAGAAAACTCCATTTCCCACCTTCAAGAGTCCCTAACTTCCCTCTCTGAAGTAGTACTCCAAAATAGGCGAGGGCTAGACTTACTGTTCCTTCAGCAAGGTGGATTATGCGCAGCCCTAGGAGAAGAATGCTGTTTTTACACTGACCACTCAGGAGTAGCCAAACAGTCCATGGAGTTAGTGAGATAAGGTCTCTGCAAAAGAAAACTCGATAAAGAACAGTCTCAGAGCTGGTATGAATCTTTATTCAGCAAGTCACCCTGGCGCACAACTTTAATTTCAACCATAGCAGGCCCACTTGTAATCCTATTACTGCTATTAACTTTCGGCCCCTTTGTAATTAGTAAATTACTGGCTTTCATCCAAGCTAGAATTAATACTGTTCAATTAATGCTCTTACGAGCCCAGTATACCCCCTCAGCACTGAACACACCAGCAATGGCTTAGGACTAGGGCTCATAAAACACACTGAAGACCCATGATTGGATCTTCTAGGCACAAGAAAAGGGGGGAATGTAAGGACCAAGTTAACTCCATTTTGTTAAAACTAACTTCATCTTGTCCCTCAGTCTTCAGTTTGCAGCTGCATACCAAAGGCGTTAGGCAACCTGCTCCCTCCCCCAACCCCGGTCCTTGTCCCATGATCTGCACTCTTACACAACAGTCTGCTCCCAGCACGATAACAGCACTCTCCAGACGGCCAAGGGCAACTGCTTGGTCCCCTAGCTCTGCCCCCCATCAGCTCGCCTCAGCGGCTCACCTCACACCCCCTCCCTTTTTTCCTTTCTGTACCCTTAAAACCTCCCTCCTTTTCAAGATCAGGGCTTCTCTGTTCTCCTCCTGTGTCAGGAGCAGGAAGCCCAGGCTCGAGTTTGTAAATAAACAAGCTCTTGCTTTTGCATCGAACTTGGTTTCAGGGTGATTTATCTGGGGGATCCCATGACTTGGGCACAACAGAACCTCAAACCTTTCTAGGGAGTACTAATAGCTAATAGCATTGTTAATTGTAAAAATAACGAATAGCAGTTAATAAATGCCTTTTTTTATGTCAGGCCTTGTGGGTTTTACATGAATCATCTTGCTTAATTCTAAAAACAACTCTCTGGCATAAGTATTGTTATTATGGTTGTTTTATGGGCGAAGACACTGAACATTAGGAAGGTTAGACCTTAGTAAGTTGAGAATCCAGAATTTCAGAGACAAGTGTAGGAAACTTTGTTTATTTGCTTTTTTTTTTTCAACAGCTAGTTATTGAGTAGCTACCGTCTCCTAGGCACTGCCCCAGGTCTTGAGGCTCTCACGTTGTACAAAACAGGAGGAGTCACTGCCCTCATGGAGTGTGGGCAGCTACCAGGGGAGTTAGTCGCACCCAGGGCTGGGATGTCAGACTCCTGGGGCTCCTTCTTTTGCAGTGTACTGAGGGGGAGATGTAGGTTCCCTCCCCGCTGCTGGACTGCAGTTTGAAGCTCTTTTATTTCTGCAAAAGCCAGATGGAATTTCATCAGCACAAATGGCCTCATTTTCTGGGCTAATGTTTTTGTTTGTTTTAGCTACAGCACTTTTCCTTCAAATAGAATCTTCTATACAAGCACAACTTTGAAACAAAAAAGCTGGCACTTTCCGGTAGAAGGTGAGGAGGGGTGAGCACCCACTGTCATCCTTCATGCTAGCAGGAGGAGCCTCTCTAGATTGAAGGGAACCCACTTTGAAACTACTGGTCTGGATCATCATTGTGGTAATTGAGGCTTAGGAGCAGAAATAGACATCGAGGTATTTCTATCGAAGGAACTGGCCCAGTTGTGGGAAAATGTTTTTTTCATTCTCTTTCTCCCTTTGGTTTCACCTTCTTTCACAGTATTATTGCTTAGTAACATCTTTACATGAAGGTTGACAGGGAAGGTCAGTGCTGTTTGTTAACAGCTAGAAAAAGGCTTTTTGTGGGAGGAGGCTGGAAATGGAAATAAGATATGGGGATCTTCCACTGATGCAATTCATCTGAGCTCTGCCAATCCAGTAACCACAGAGCACCAGGGACTGTGGTAAGGTCGAGGGCATTTCCCACCTCATTCAGTCATTTTGTTGTTCTATTATTTTCTGTATTTCTTTTAGTGTTTTTGGCTTTCAGTTCCCTTATCATGAGATCCAGCCACCCGAAAAGCACATAGCTAATAGAAGAATTTATTCTTCCCCTTGCCTTGTAGGCACACAAAATCGGCCATGTGACTATGTATCTGTAGTCAGACACACACATATATACACACAAACACAAATGCATATGTGTATATATAGTCTTCCCTGATCTGTGGCCATGTCTCATGAGGGGATTGCAAGGGATGGCATCATTTCCAAACTTCTTTCCTGGGTCAGGGATTTAGGTCCAGTCTAAGCAGAGATCATCCAACTCCATAAATTTGAGATTCTCATGCTTCTACGTGCAGGAGAGTGCTGAAAAGATCAGACCTCTTAATTTATTATCATCTTCTTCAGTGTATTCCATAAACATTTCTTGACTACTTGCCAGGTGGTAGGCCTGGTATAAGCAGCTGGGATACGAGATTAACAAACAACCTCACTTTTAAGGGTCTCACAGCCTAGTGTGGAGATGGTCATGTAAACACATAATTAAATATTGTAGGATATTTATTGGGACAGAGAAGGGCCGATGGTGCTGTTGGAACCAGAGCAGAGAATCCTCAACTCTGCCAGGACTAGAAAGAGTAATTGGAGAAGGCCTCACAGGGAAGAGGGCTTTGAAGAGTTTGGAAGGATGAGTGAGAGATGGCCAGAAGTACGAGGGGGATATTGCAGGTGCAAGGAACACGTATAAAAGGCAGGGGGTAGGGCGGCGCCTGTGGCTCAGTGGGTAGGGTGCCAGCTTCATATACTGAGGGTGGTGGGTTCAAACCCGGCCCCCACCAAACTGCAACAAATAATAGGCAGGTGTCGTGGTAGGTGCCTGTAGTCCCAGCTACTTGGGAGGGTGAGGCAAGAGAATCGCCTAAGCCCAGGAGTTGGAGGTTGCTGTGAGCAGTGAGGCCACTGTACTCTACCAAGGGTGATAAAATGAGACTCTGTCTCTTAAAAAAAAAAAAAAAAAGGCAGGGGCAACAACAGCATAGTATGTTTGGGAATAAACTTGTCATGCTAGGGGTAGGGCACAACTGTTACAGGGCTTGGGGGTTGGGGGAATACAGATGGGGAGCTTGGAAGGACATCTGGGTCAGGGCCTAAAGGCCCCTTGAGCACTGTAGCAAGAGGGTGGGTGGGAAGGCAAGGGTCCAGTGGCAGAAGTAGAAATAGAGCTAGGGGAACAAATGAAGATTAATTCTGTGGACAGCCTGCAGTTCCATAGAGGAACCTTTACTACACAGTTGGCTGGGCTAAACAGAAGGCTGAAAGTTAAATGGCCTCTAACAGCTGGAAAAAGTTGAGCAAGTTCTAGATTATCTTCTCTGGCCTTCTAGCTTTGATTATTGTTACACCCCATGCACAGCCAGGAAGGACTTATACATATGTATTTCCCAGTGGCTACTGCTAAGCCAAAGGGAAAAGAGTATTTGCATTTCTTAAGGAATTAATTGAGATGCTAAAGCCACGTTGGAAAGTTAGTGGTAAAAAGGCACAGCTTGAAAGACTTTGCTTCTTGGCATGAGAGAGAAGACCAAATTGACTCTCACTGTGACGCAGTTTTTAATTAAGTGTTTATAATGAGACATTTATAGCCACTCAAGGTCTTTTTGGTCCTTTGGGGAAGAGAAATGAAGGAGGAGATGTCTGTGTTTCTAGCAGAAATTAATATCTACACAGATCTCAATGTGCATTTAGAAAGAATCAAACAGGAGGAAGCACTTTGGTAAAATTTGTCACACAAATTAAAACCGAATACAGTGGGGGAAACTTGGGGACTATATGTAGGTTAAGCATTCTTCAGTCCAAATCATTTGCTACAGGAAATCAGCATCAATACCAATTAGGAAATTAGATAACACTTTCAAGTTGATGAATTCACATTTGGATTTTGATTCAGAAAGCATCAGATTAAGTAAATGCCAAGTATTTTCTTAAAGCAATGGAACTGCTGCTGAACTGCTGTGAAATAGATAGATGGGTCTCTATTTCTTACAGAATCATTAAACTCTGTCTGGGTTTATAATAAATTCACAAGGACAGGCTGACCAGTTTGACAGGAATTGTCTAAAACTAGATTCAACTATGTTATGAATATCAGGGCTGAACTATAAAATAGTAGCTAAATTTCCTTCTCATTCATACTTCTAGACACACGATCTCAGCTCCACCAGTGCTGTGATTTCTAGATAAGTCTTCCTTAGACTGGGTTGTATCTGGGAAAAGGGGTTGGTGTCTAATATTTGGGATTGCTTTTGTATTTGGCATTTATATTTAACTATAAGTCAGTTCTATACCAAGGAGGGGGTTCAGGGACAGTAAAAACACAAGGTCCCTGACAATGCCCCTGTGGGTATGCGACTGTTAAGGATTTGTAGGCTACTTCACAGTGTCATTTGAGTTCTTTCCACCTGCTGTTTGGCTGGCTGACCTTAGGAAGACCTGAGCTTAAAAGGACCGGCATTGTTAGGGGAAGCTATTTTTTTTCCCTTTTTTTTTTTTATTGTTAAATCATAGCTGTGTACATTAGTGCAATTAGTGCAATGTACCCATTCTAAGATGCACCATAGATGTGGCCCCACCCATCACCCTCCTGGAAGCTATTTTTTTTTAACTGGCAGGTAAAAATGGTGTATATTTATGGTCTGTGACATAATGTTTTGATATATGCGTATATGTAGAATGGCTGAATTGACATATGTGAGTATGTGTTACCTACATACTTATTTTTGTGGGAGCACGTTTAAAATCTAAACTCATTGAGATTTCCAAGTATACAATGTATTGTTATTAACTGTAGTCACCATGATGTACAATAGGTCTTTTGAACATATTCTTTCCATTTAACTGAAATCTTGTGTCCTTTGACCAACATATCCCATTCCCTGCCAACCCCCTGCCTAGAGTGTGAGTTTAACTTTTTAACATTTTGTAAATGAGTTCAGGTACAATTTATGTTTTTGTGCCTGGGTTATTTCATTTACCATAGGGTCCTATGTGTTCATCTATGTTATCACAAATGACAGGATTTCCTTTTTTTTTTAAGGCCAAATAATATTCCATTATATATATATGGAAATCTATCTATCTATCTATCTATCTACACCCTATTTTCTTTAACCATTCATCCATTATAGGTTGATTCCATTTCTTGGCTATTGTAAACAATGCTGCATTAAACCTGGGAGAGCAGATATCTCTTCAACATAGTGGTTTCATAACCTTTGGATATGTATAGCAAGTAGTGGGGTTGCTGAATGATATGATAGTTCTATTGTTAATTTTTGGAAAAACTTCCATAATGTTTCCATATGGCCGTACTAATTTACAATCCCACCAACAGCATACGTACAAGCATTCCTTTTTCTCCATATCATTGCTAACATTCATATCTTTCATCTTTGTAACAATAGCTTTTTCAATGAGTGTGAGATGATGTTGTGGTTTTCATTTGCATTTCCCTGATAATGATGATGTTCTGCATTATTTCATGTATCTGTGGGCCATTCTATCTTCTCTTGAAAAAAGTTTCTTCAGGTCCTTTGCCCATTTAAAAATTGGATTATTTGGGGTTTTTTTTTCCTATTGAGTAGTTTGAATTCTTTATGTATTTTGGGTATAATCCCATTGTTGGATATATGGTTTGCAAATACATTCTCCCATTCTGTAGGTTTATTATTTCCTTTCCTGTGTAGAAGTGTGTATTCTGTTGCAGCTGTGTATTTTCTTGCAGTTGGACTTAAACTGTACTTCAGATGAAATGCACCTAACAGACATATACACAACAGTCCATCTGCAGCAGAGCACTTTGCAGATGGACTGTTTGTATATGTCTGTTAGGTGCATTTCATCTGAAGTACAGTTTAAGTCCAGCATTTTCCTATTGACTTTCTGTCCAGAAGTGTCCATTGCTGAAAGAGGAGTATTCAATTTTTCTACCATTATTATATTGCAGTATCTCTTTCTTCAGATCTGTTAATAATGACTTTTATAGTTAGATGCTGCAATGTTGGGTGCATATGTTTATAATTGTTGTATTTTCTTGATGAATCGATCCCTTTATCATTATATAAGGACCATCTTTGTCTTGTTTACTGTTTTTAGCTTATAGGCTATTTTATCTAATATACCTATAGGTACCTCTGCTCTCTTTTGGTTTCCATTTGCATGAAGAATCTTTTCCCATCTTTTCACTTTCAATCTATGTATGTAGTTTAATGCAAAGTGAGTCTGTTGTAGGTAAAGCAGATAGTGTGTTTTGCTTTTTTCTTTTCATCCATTTATACACGTTATATTTGTTTAGTTCACAGAAACAAAATGGAATATTCAATAAACAGTTTAGGGATTGTTAGCTATTCACTCGAAGAAAAACATAAAATTTCTATCCCGAACTTGCACCACAGAAAACTAAATTCCAAGTGGAATAAGAGCTAATCTTTAAAGCAAAACATTTTTCTTTTTTTTCTTTTTTAAGTATTTGAAGAAAACATGCACTAAATTTTTACAATCTTGCAATGGAGGAGTCATACCTAAGCAGGCTACAAAACCCAAATATCATCAAAGAAAAGATAAAGAAATATAATGAAAAATCTCAAAGTTTAATTGTGTATGGAAAAATACTCCTTGGTTTATACCAAGTTAAAAACAAGAGATTGGGAGGCAAAAATTGCAACCTATGTAACAGATAAAGGAGTATTACCTTGAATATGTAATAATCTCCTACTATTAATAGAAAATATAGCTCATGAAAATATGAACAAGTGATTTAACCAGCATTTAAGGATGAAAAACTATGTCCAATAACTCTATGAAAGAAACTCAACCTCACTAATACTTGTGGAAATGCAAATTAAGCAAGTTTTTTTTTTTTTTTACCATAAAACTGACCAAAAAATTTTAAGTACTGACAATATTTTGTACCATTGTGTACATACATCACATTTCCTTTATCTGTTTATCTGAAGAGGGAAACTTAGGTTGATTTCCTATCTTGGCTATTGTGCTGTAATAAACATGGGGGGTGTGTGCAGGTATTCCTTTGATATACTAATTTCTTTTCCTTTGGGTTAATACTGAGTAGTAGGATTGCTGGATCATATGCTTGTTGTATTTTTGGTATTTCTTAATTTATTTGTTTTATTTCACATTAATATGCGGGTACATATGATTATGTTATGTTGTTTGATTTTGAAAGGTAAAATCTGAGCGTGGTTGTCTCCTTCATCCAAGAAGTGTGGCATCCAAGAAGTGTTGGGTGGGAATTTACCAAACTTCTTTCACCCCCACTTGAGTTTAATTGAATTTTTTCTCATGTTGGCCTATACTTGTTAATCTACGAGTTTCAATGTAGTATTCAGTATGTGTGATGCTTGTTTTTTCATTCTTGTGATACTTTGCTTAGGAGAATGCTCTGCAAATCCTTCCAGATTATTACAAACAATACAAAATCTTTATCTTTTTTATGACTGAATAGTATTCCATGGTATACATATACCACAGCTTATCAATCCACTCATGGATTGAAGAGCCCTTGAGTTGTTTCTATATCTTTGCGATTGTAAATTGAACTGCTATAAACATTCTAGTGCAAATGTCCTTGTGGTAAAATGACTTTTTTTCTTTTGGGTAGATACCTAGTAATGGGATTGCAGGATCAAATGGACTTTTAGTTATTTGAGAATTCTCCATACTTCTTTCCATAGAGGCTGTACTAGTTTTCAGTCCCACTAACAGTGCATGGGTGTTTCCTTCTCTCCATGCCCACACCAGCACCTGCTGCTTTGAGACCTTGTGCTGCAGGTCATTCACACTGGGCTTAGGTGACATCTCAAAGTGGTTGTGATTTGCATTTCTCTATTACCTAGGGATGATTAGCACTTTTTCATGTGTTTGTTGGCCATTCATCTGTCCTCATGGGAAAGATTCTGTTCATGTCTCTTACCCAATTTTTAATGAGGTTGTTTGCTCTTTTTTTGTCAATTTGCTTAAGTTATTAATAGATTCTGGTTATTAGCCCTTTGCCAGCTTCATAGCGTGAAAGTATCGTCTCCCATTCTAAAGGCTGTCTCTTTGTTTTGTTGATTGTGTCCTTAGCTGTGCAGAAACTTTTTAACTTGAGTAGGTTCCATTTATTCATTTTTGTTGTTGCTGTGATTGCCAATGGGTTCTTCTTCATGAATTCTTTTCCTGGGCCAATAAAATTCAGCATTTCCCCCCACACTTTCTTCTAGGGTTTTTATAGTTTTGTGCCTTAGATTTAAATCTTTTATACATTGTGGGTTAATTTTGTAAATGATGGGAAATGCAGATCCAGTTTCAGTCTTTTGCATGTGAGTAACCAATTCTCTCAGCAGCATTTATTAAATAGGGATTCCCGCTCCCGCCGCCCCCCCCCCCCCCCGTATGCTTTTGTTTGCTTTGTCAAAGATCAGATGGTGATAGGAGGCTGGCTTCATCTCTAGGCTCTCTATTCTGTTTCATAGATCTAAAACACTATTTTTGTGTAAATACTAGGTTGTTTCGATCTCTATAGACTTGTAGTATAACCTGATGTCTGGTAAAGTGATGACTCCTGATTTATTATTTGGTAGAACTATGTTGGCTCTTCAGGGTTTTTTCAGGTTCTATACAAAACTTATAACTATTTTTTCAAGATCTTCGAAGAATGACATTGGTATTTTAATGAGGATTGCATTAAATCTGTAGACTGCTTTGGGTAATATAGGCATTTTAACAAGGTTGATTCTTCCTAGTCATGGCATGATATTTCTTCCATCTGTTAACATCTTCTATTTCTTTTCTCAGGGTTTTATAGTTGTCTGTGTAGAGATTCTGCACATCCTTTGTTTAATATATTCCAAGGTGTTTCATTTTCTTTGATGCTATTGTGAAGGGTATTTTATCTTTGATTTATTTCTCATGACTGTTGTGGAGTACATGAAGGCAACTGATTTGTGAACATAGATTTTATATCCTGAAACATTATTGCATTTCTTGATCACTTCCAGGAGTCTCGTGATTGAGTCCATGGGGTTTTCTAAATATAAGATCATATCATCAGCAAAGAGTGACAGTTTGTCTGGACTTTTAGCACTATGTTGAATAATAGTGATGATAAGTGGACATTCTTGTCTGGTTCCAGTTCTAAGCAGACATGCTTTCAGTTTTTCTCCATTCAGTGTAATACTGACTGTGGGTTTGTCATAGAAAGCCTCTATCAGTTTAAGAAATGTCTCATCTACACCTGTTTTCTTTTTTTTTTTGTTTTAATGCCTGTTTTCTTAAGGGTCTTATCAAAAAAGGATGCTGAATTTTGTCAAATGCTTTTTCTGTGTCTATTGAGAGGATCATATAGTTTTTGTTTGTACTTTTATATGTGGTAAATAACAATTATGGATCTGCATATGTTGAAGTAGCCTTGCATTCCTGGGATGAAGCCCACCTTTTAATGATGAATTTTTTTTTTTGATGTGCAGTTGAATTCTGTTTGCTAAGATTTTATTGAGTTTTTTTTTTTTTTTTTTTTGGTTATACTGTATTTTTTTTTTTTTTATTGTTGGGGATTCATTGAGGGTATAATCCAGGTTACACTGATTGCAATTGTTAGGTAAAGTCCCTCTTGCAATCTTATTGAGTATTTTTTATGTCAATATTCATTAATAATGTTGGTCTGTAGTTTTCTTTTTTTTTTTTTTTTTTTTTTGCTCTTTCCTTTCCTAGTTTTGATATCAGGGTGATATATGCTTCATAAAAGGAGTTGGGGAGGGTTCCTTCCTTCTCAATGTTTTGGAATAGGTTCTGCAATATCGGTGCAACTCTTGAAACCCTTGAAAGTTTAGTTGAATTCTGGTGTGAAACTATCTTTCCAGGACTTTTTTATGTTGGAAGATTTTTTATTGTTGTTGCAATTGCAATTTTGGTACTTGATTTGTCTTATTGTCTGTTCAATAATTCTGTTTTTCCCTGGTTAAGTCTAGGGAGGTAGTGTGATTCCAGAAATTACTTTAGTTCCTCCATGTTTTCAAATTCCCGGGTATTGAGTTTTTTGTAGTATTCAGTGATGATCTTTTGAACCTCTGTGGTATCTGTTGTTATTTCTCCTTTTTTATTTCTAACTGAGATTATTAGAGATGTTTTCTTTTTCTGGTTAATCTGGTCAAAGGTTTTTCAATTTTATATTTCTTTTCGAAGAACCAACATTTTATATAATAACCAACATTTTAATAATCTTCTAAATGGTTCTTTTTTCTTGATTCCACTTAGTTCTGATCTAATTTTGGTTATTCCTTTTTTTCTACTGGGTTTGGGATTGGATTGCTTTTCCTTTATAAGTTCCTTGAGATGATTCATTAGATTGTTGATTTGCACTTAATCAGGTTTCTCGATGTGGGCATTTAATATGATGAATTTCCCTCTTAGGGCTGCTTTGGCAGTATCCATAGATTTTGATAGCTTGTAGCCTCATTGTCATTTTGTTCAATGAATCTAATGATTTCCTTCTTTGTCTCCTTGACCCAGCTATTGTTCAGCAAAAGGTTGTTTAGTTTCCATGACTTTATATGGGGATGACTTTTTCTGTTGGAATTGAGTACTATTTTCATTTTATTGTGTTCTGTAAGGATATCAGGTATAATTTCTATTCTTTTAAATTTGTTGAAGTTTGGTTTGTGTCCTAGGATATGATTAATCTTGGATAATGATTCATGAGCTAAAAAGAACATATATTCAATGGTATTAGTGTGAAATGTTCTGTAAATGTCTCTTAAGTTCATTTGTTTTAAGATTGTGCTAAGTCCAACATTTCTTTGTATAGTTTCTTCTTAAAGGATCTGTCCAATTCTGTCAGTGGGGTGTTGAAGTCCCCAGTATAAAAGTGCCATTGTTTATCATATTCTTCAAACCAAGTAGGGTTTACTTTATTAAATCTGGGAGTATTTAAGTTGAGTGCATAAATGTTTAGGATTGCAATGTCTCTTGTTAGATTGTTTCCTTAACCAATATATGGTGTCTATCTTTGTGTTTCTTTACTTTTGTTGCTTTAAAGTGAATTGTATCTGCAAAAGGGATTTCAACTCTTTACTTTCTTCTGCTTGCCTTTTTCATAAAATGTTGTTTTCTAACCCTTCACCCTGGGTCTTGGTTTGTCTGTAGGTGTTTGATGTGTTCCCTGAGGACAGAATATACTTGACTTGTATTTGTTTTAATCCAGTCAGCCAGTGGGGATTTCAAGCCATTAACATTTACTGAGAGAATTGGTAAGTAGAGTAGAGTGTTGTATAGAGCTCTGTTGCCTTGTTTTGTCACTTGGGCCATTGTGGTAGCTAGGCTTTGTCCTTTAGTATACTTTTGTATCCTTTGTCCTTTAGTATCCTTTTCTGATGGTCCAATGTGTTGGTCTATGTAAAGTACAAGTCTGAGCATTTCCTGAATACTGAGGTCTTGTAGTGGCAAATTCCTCAATGTTTGCTTGTCGGTAAAAGATTTGATTTCTCCATCAAATATAAAACTTAGTTTTGCAGGATACAGAATCTTAGTTAGGGAATTGTTTTGTTTGAGAAGATTGAGTTAAGAACACACTCTCTTATGGCTTGTAAAATTTCTACTGAGAAGTCAGCTGTTACCCTTATGAGTTTGCCCTTGAGGTTAGCTGCTATTTACAATTTGATTTTTTTTCTGTTCACCTCCATTTAGATTGCATATTACTCAAGGAACCAACCTCTTTTCTTTTTCCAACTTCTTAATTTTTAAAAAAATTACCTAAAAGCCTCATGAATTGTGCTCAAAAATAGTCTCACTCAAAATTGAGTTCTATCCTGATTTCTTTACTCTTTCCTGTAGCCAATCCTTAAGAGCTAATGAAAGGTGATTTTCTTTTTTTTTTCTTTCTTTTATTTATTTTTTATTGTTGGGGATTCATTGAGGGTACAAGAAACCAGGTCGCACTGATTGCATTTGTTAGGTAAAGTCCCTCTTACAATTATGTCTTGCCCCCAAGGGTGTGTCACACACCAAGACCACACCCTCCTCCCTCCTTCCCTCTCTCTGCTCTTCCTTTCCCTCACTCCTCCCTCCTTCTTTCTCTCTCTGCTCTCCCCTTACCCCACCCCCACTGTGTCATTAATTATCATTAATTGTCCTTATATCGAAATTGAGTACATACGATTCATGCTTCTCCATTCTTGTGATGCTTTACTAAGAATAATGTCTTCCACTTCCATCCAGTTTAATACAAAGGATGTAAAGTCTTTCTTTTTTTTAAATGGCTGAATAGTATTCCATGGTGTACATATACCATAGCTTGTTAATCCATTCCTGGGTTTTGGCATTTAGGCTGTTTCCACATTTTGGCAATTGTAAATTGAGCTGCAAGAAAAAGTCTAGTGCAAGTGTCCTTATGGTAAAAGGAATTTTTTTCCTTCTGGGTAGATACCCAGTAATGGGATTGCAGGATCAAATGGGAGGTCTAGCTTGAGGTTCTTTGAAATTTCTCCATACTTCCTTCCAAAAATGTTTTATTACATTGCAGTTCCACCAGCAATGTAAAAGTGTTCCCTTCTCTCCACACCCATGCCAGCATCTGCAGTTTTGAGATTTTTTGATGTGGGCCATTCTCGCTGGAGTTAGATGGTATCTCAGGGTGATTCTGATTTGCATTTCTCTAATAATTAGGGATGATGAGCATTTTTTCATGTTTGTTAGCCACTTGTCTGTCTTCTTTGGAGAAGGTTCTATTCATGTCTCTTGCCCATTGATATATGGGATTGTTGGCTTTTTTCATGTGGATTAATGTGAGTTCTCTATAGATCCTACTTATCAAGCTTTTATCTGATTCAAAATATGCAAATATCCTTTCCCATTGTGTAGGTTGTCTGTTTGCTTTGGTTTTTTTCTCCTTAGCTGTACAGAAGCTTTTCAGTTTAATGAAGTCCCATTTGTTTATTTTTGTTGTTACAATTGCCACAGAAGTCTTCTTCATGAAGTCTTTCCCCAGGCCCATATCTTCCAGTGTTTTTATTATGCTTTCTTTGAGGATTTTTATTATTTCATGCCTTAAATTTAAGTCCTTTATCCATCTTGAATCAATTTTTGTGAGTGGGGAGAGATGTGGGTCCAGTTTCAGTTTTGCATGTGGATATCCAGTTCTCCCAGCAGCATTTATTGAATAGGAAGTCTTTCCCCCAGTGTATGTTAAGGTGGTTGTAAGATGTAGTTTCATTTCCTGATTTTCTTTTTCTTTTCTTTTTTTTTTTTATTGTTGGGGATTCATTGAGGGTACAATAAGCCAGTTACATTTCCTGATTTTCTATTTGATTTGAAATGTCTATGTCTCTATTTTTGTGCCAGTATCATGCTGTCTTGACCACTATGGCTTTGTAGTAGCCTAAAATCTGGTATGCTAATGCCCCCGGCTTTGTTTTTATTACTAAGAACTGCCTTAGCTATAAGGGTTTGTTTCTGGTTCCATACAAAATGCAGAATCCTTTTTTCCAAGTCTTGAAAGTACGATGTTCGTATTTAATAGGGATGGCATTGAATCGGAAGATTGCTTTGGGAAGTATAGACATTTTAACAATATTGATTCTTCCCAGCCATGAGCATGGTATGTTCTTCCATTTGTTAATATCCTCTGCTATTTCCTTTCTTAGGGTTTCATAATTTTTTTTATAGAGGTCCTTCACCTCTTTCGTTAGGTATATTCCTAGGTATTTCATTTTCTTCGAAACTATGGTGAAGGAGTTGTGTCCTTAATTAGCCTCTCAACTTGGCTGTTATTGGTGTATACAAAGGCTACTGACTTGTGGACATAGATTTTATATCCTGAGACATTACTGTATTTTTTGATGACTTCCAGGAGTCTTGTGGTTGAGTCTTTGGCATTTTCTAAGTATAAGTTCATATTGTAAGCAAAGAGGGAGAGTTTGACCTCCTCTGCTCCCATTTGGATGCCCTTTATTTCCTTGTCCTGCCTAATTGTATTGGGTAGAACTTCCAGCACTATGTCGAATAGTAATGGTGACAGAGGACAACCTTGTCTGGTTCCAGTTCTAAGAGGAAAAGCTTTCAGTTTTACTCCATTCAGTAAAATATTAGCTGTGGGTTTGTCAGCGATAGCATCAATGAAGAAATGTGCCACCTATGCCTATACTCTTCAGTGTGCTAAATAGAAAACGATGCAGGGTTTTATTGAATGCCTTTCCTGCATCTATTGAGAGGATCATGTGGTCTTTGTTTTTGCTTCTGTTGATAAGGTGAATAACATTTATGGACTTGTGTATGTTAAACCAGCCTTGCATCCCTGGGATGAAACCTACTTGATCATGATGTATGACTTTTTTGATGATAAGCTGTAGTCTGTTGGCTAGGATTTTTTTGAGAATTTTTGCATCTATATTCACTAGTGAAATTAGTCTGAAATTCTTCTTTTTAGTTGGGTCTTTTCCTGGTTTTGATATCAGGGTGATGTTTGCTATGTAGATTGAGCTGGGGAAGATTTCTTCCTCCTCAATTTTTTGGAATAATTTATGCAGTATGGGAATAAGCTCTTCTTTGAAGGTTTTATAGAATTCTGGTGTGAAGCCATCCAGACCAGGCCATTTTTTTGTTGGAAGCTTTTTTATTCTTTCTTTGATCTCAGTGCTTGAAATTGGTCTGTTCTGGAGCTTTACTTCGTCCTGGCTAAGTCTAGGGAGAGGGTGTGATTCCAAATATTGATCCAATTCCTTCACATGGTCAAATTTCTGGGCATAGAGTTTCTGGTAGTATTCAGAAATGATCTCTTGTACGTCTGTGGGATCACTTGTTATTTCCCCTTTATCATTTCTGATTGAGGTTACTAGAGATTTTACTTTTCTATTTCTAGTTAGTCTGGTTTATCTATTTTATTTATTTTTTCAAAAAAACAACTCTTTGTTTCATTAATTTTCAGAATGATTCTTTTGTTTTCAATTTCATTGATCTCTGATTTAATTTTGGATATTTCTTTTCTTCTACTGAGTTTAGGCTTAGATTGTTCTTTTTCCAATTCCATATGATGGCTTGTAAATTTGTTGATGGGCTCTCTTTCTGTTTTTCAAATGTAGGCATCTAAAGCAATAAATTTTCCTCTCAGAACTGCTTTTGCAGTATCCCACAAGATTTGGTAGCTTGTGTGTTCATTGTTATGCTCAAGGAAGTTAATGATTTCCTGTTTTATTTCTTCCTGCACCCAATCATCATTCAACAGAAGGTTGTTTAATTTCCATGTCTTTGTGTGGGATTGGACATTTTTGTTGGAGTAGACTTCCACCTTTAGTGCTTTATGGTCTGAGAAGATACAAGGTAAAATTTCAATTCTTTTGATTCTGTTGAGATTTGTTTTGTGTCTTAGGATATGATCAATTTTGAAGAATGTTCCATGGGGCAATGAGAAGAATGTATATTCTTTATCTTTGGGATGGAGTGTTCTATATGTGTCTATCAAGCACAGTTGTTCTAGAGTCTCATTTAAGTCCCTTATATCTTTGTTTAATTTCTGTTTAGAGGATCTGTCCAGCTCTATAAGAGAAGTATTAAAGTCCCCTGTTATTATGGTGTTATAGGATATCAAATTGCTCAGACAATATGTAAAGTCTGTTTGAAGAATCTGGGAGCATTTAAGTTGGGTGCATAAATATTTAGAATTGAAACGTCTTCTTGTTGTATTTTTCCCTTGACCAATATAATGTGACTATCTTTGTCTTTGTTGACTTTAGTTGCTTTAAATCCATGTGTATTTGAAAATAAGATTGCAACCCCTCTTTTCTTCTGAATTTTGTTTGCTTGAAAATTATCTTTCAACCCTTGACTCAGAGTTTTAATTTGTCTTTTGAAGCTGTGTGTGTTTCTTGCAGATAGCAAATGGATGGTTTGTGTTTTTTAATCCAGTCAGCCAGTCTATGCCTCTTCAGTGGGGAATTCAAGCCATTAACATTTATTGAGATAATTGCTAAGTGTGGTAGCATTCTATTCATCTTATTTTCTGAGAGTCCATTGCTTCCTTTTATCTTTTGCATCATTGTGGAAGTTAGGTTCTGTCCTTTAATTTCTGAGTTCTTACTTTGCTGTTGATCCATTGTGATGGTCAGTGTGTAGAACAGATTGAAGTATTTCCTGTAGAGCTGGTCTTATTGTGGTGAATTTCCTCAATGTTTGCATATCAGTAAATGATTTGATTTCTCTGTCAATTTTAAAACTTAGCTTAGCAGGATATAGAATTCTGGGCTGGAAATTGTTCTGTTTAAGTAGATTAAAGGTAGATGACCATCGTCTTCTGGCTTGAAAAGTTTCATTAGAGAAGTCTGCAGTTGCCTGGTGGATTTGCCTCTGTAAGTCAATGGGAGCTTACTCCTGGCAGCTTGAAGAATCTTTTCTTTTGTCTTGACTTTGGAGAGGTTCATCACAATGTGTCTTGGAGAAGGTCCATTAGAGTTGAGGTGACCTGGGGTATGATATCCCTCTGAAAGGAGTATGTCAGAATCTTTGGTGATATTTGGGAAATTTTCATTTATAATATTCTCTAGTATGGCTTCCATTGCCCTGGGGCATTCTTCTTTCCCTTCTGGGATACCTTTAACTCATATGTTTGAACACTTCATAAAGTCCCATAATTCTGTCAGTGAATGTTCTGCCTTCTCTCTCTTTTTTTCTACCTCTTTAACTATCTGAGTTATCTGAAGAGCTTTGTCCTCTACCTCTGAGATTCTTCTGCCTGGTCTAATCTGTTGTTGATACTTTCTATTGCATCTTTAAGTTCCCTAAGTGACTGCTTCAGTTCCTTCAGCTCTGCTGTATCCTTTCTATATTCTTCATATCATTCATCTCTTATTTGATTATGTTTTTGGATTTCTTTTTTGGTTATTTTCCACTTTATCAACAGTTTCCTTTATTGTTTCCATCATTTCTTTCATTGTTTTCATCATCTGTATTCTAAATTCCCTTTCTGTCATTTCTAACATTTCTTTATTGGTGGAATCCTCTGCAGTAGCTACCTCATGGTACTTTGTGGGTGGGGGGTTTGCTCTGGACTGGCTTTTCACGTTGCCAGGATTTTTCTGCTGATTCTTCCTCATGAGTGTTTTCTTTTATCTGTTTCCTTGCCCTAATTTTCCTTTCACTTCCTCTTGCTCTTTAAGTTGCCATGCCTTTGGCCTAGGGTTTCGGTGAGTCCTTTTGGTCACAGGACCAGAAGGATGAAAAGATTCAATAGCAAGAAGGGAAAAAAGATTTCAAAAAAAAAAAGAAAGAAAAAAGAGAAAGGAGAGGGGGTGAGTAAAAGGGAATATGACAAAAAGAAGAGAGGCACAGAAAGAGGGAGACAGGAGCAATATAGGTGTACAGTAGGGTACTTTGACCCAACCTTAAAAGAGCCCAACCTCTGGGGGTGCTGGGTTAGGTGGTTTCCTTGAGGTCAGCAGCTCTTTGCCAGCCTATTCAGACACAATACCCCACCTCCACCAAGTAGAGAGGAAAGACAAAAATGCTATAAATCAAACCAAAACAAGCAAACAGAAAACTTTACGGGATAAAATTGGGGGGAAAACCAAATAATAGGGGTAGAAACACTAGCAAAAATGAAGTTCTAATTTTTAAAGAAGGCAACTATGGAAAGTTATATTTAAACTAGAAAAATGAAGAAAGAAAAGAAAGAAAAAAGAAATAAAGGAAAAATCTAGAGGGAAAATGTTGAAATAAAAAAAAAAACATGAAAAACAAACAAAAGGAAAAAACCAAAACCAAAAACAAAGCCATATATGTATCTTGCTGAATATTGTCTGGGGAAGAGGTGATCTTCTGGGGTATGAGATGTTAATCACAGTGCTGTTATAGCTATACAAGATGGAGACTGGAGGCCTCTGCTGATTTCTCAAACTCCTCAGGGTGAAGACCCTAAATCTCTCTTCAGCTTGCTTAAAAGGCACTTTAACCTGTCAACCTTGGCTTAGCAGGCTAAGCAGAAGCTTTCCCAGGAAAGCACTTATCACTGGGATCACTCCTTAAGTGCCTGCCTGCTTACCCAGTGTGTCCAAACTGGTCTCACTCTATGCCACTGAGCGTTGTAAGGTATCTCAGTCCCTGCCTTTAGACTGCTCAGTCACTAGATTACTGCCCAAGGCCTCCTGCCCGATCCTCACTCTGTGATCCTGAGGGTGGAGCTTGCTCAGGCAGTTTTCCCACAATGATTTGGGGGTTTGTTGGAGGCAGTTATTTAACATCTTTGCTCAGTATTTGCCCTCTATGTTATAGATGATCAATAAGAGCAAACAAAAACAAAGGAAAAAAGCAAATACCAAGTTTTTTAACCATTGATAGTGTATAATTCTTATTATTTGAGACAGGGTCTCGCTCAATTGCCCAAGCTGGAATGCCATGGCATGATCATAGCTCATGGTGACCTTGAACTGCTGGGCTCAAAAAAGCCTCCCACTTCAGCCTCCCAAGTAGCTGAGTCTGAGACTATAGGTGTGCGCTATCTTGTTTAGCTAATTTTTTAATTTTTTGTAAAGGCAAGCTCTTGCTATGTTGCCTGGGCTGGTCTCAAACTCCTTGGCTCAATTGATCCTGTTGCCTTGGCCTCACAAAGTGCTGGAATTACAGAAATGAGCCACCGTGCCCAGAGTATATATATTATTTAATTTACCAATCCTCTGGGATCATCAACAATGTCCCTGTTTTAGAAATGAAAGAATAACAATAAAAACAACACAGGGTTTATTGAGTTTACGCTGCACTAAACATGTCCTATTATGTCCAGAATATCACATATTGGGTAATTTATAAAGATAAGAAATTTATTCTCACACAGTTCTGGAAGCTGGGAAGTACAGGATGAAGGAGACAGAAGGATAAAACCAGATCTTTTTGCTTCCAAATGGTGCCTTGAATGTTGTGTCCTATGAAGGGTGGGAAAATGTATCCTCACATGGCAGAAGAGCAGGAGAGAGCAAAGCCACTCCCACAAGCCCTTTTATAATAATATTAACCTGTGCATGAGGGTAGAGCCCTCATAGCCTAAATACCTCTCAACACTGTTGCACTGGGGATTAAGCTTCCAACACATGAATTTGGAAGAGACAAAAACATTCAAACTATAGCAGAGGTTATCTCATGTCAACCTCATAGCAACCCATGGCATGGGTGCTTTTATAGATGACCACACCAAGGAAGGCATAAAATAAGGGACTGGGCTAGAGCTTAAACTTAGATCCCATAGAGAGCTGTCTTGCATTTTTTTCCCTCCTAGGTAGATGAGGCTCATCACTGAGCCTTTTAGTGGCATAGATCTTTGGGCTGGTATCAGATTTCTGGAACTCAGCTGAATATCTGGTATTCAATTAGGATGGAGAGCCAATGACTCTACACTGCAAAACCACTGCCTTGCCCCTCCCAAGTTAAAGATTCTCATTTATGGCTATTAATATTGAAAGGAATAAAATGTATCTTTATATCTGTCATCAATTTTTCCCTGCCTTCATGGTGGAGCTGTGGGACAACTCTGGAGAAAATTTAAGGCAACTGAAGAAGGAGAGAAAGCAGATGACTAAAGAATTTTGGAACGGTAAGACTTGTAGAGAGCTTCTTACCCTTCTCCTTCACTTGACAGATGAAGAAACTGAGGCAGGTAGTATCATTTCTCTGCCTTTTAGCTAAGATCAAGTGTGGTATCCTTGGCAGGGAGTTAAGTCATCTGTTCAAGATATGTTAGACTGGAGCATCTAAAATTTAACGTGCACATGACATCACTATGCATTTTTTTAAAGTACATATTCTGATTCTGTACAACTGAGATGGGGCCCAGACAACTGCATTTATGACAAACTCCCAGGTGGAGGTGATGCTGCTGGTCTAGGGCCTGCATAGTGACCAGGAAGGGTGCGTGATGCATCGCAACAGGTGGGATAGTGCAAGGGAAAGGGGAACCAGGTGCAACAGTTTGAATGTGTCCCCCAAAGTTCATGTGTTGGAAATGTAATCCCCAATGCGACACTGCTGAGGGGGGGACCTTTAAGATATGAGGGTATGAAGCCTCTGCCTCCATGAATGGATTAATGTTGTTGTCATGAGAAGTGGTTTGTTATAAAAGTGAATTTGCCTGCGCTTTGCACTTCCTGGCCAGGTGATGCCTTCTGCTGTTATGACACAACAAGAAGGTTCTCACCAAATTCAGTTCCTTGATTTTGGATTTCCCAGCCTCCAGGGCCATGAGTCAATTAAATTTATAATAAATTATAAAATATAATAAACTATAAATTACCCAGTTTGAGGCATTTTGTTATAGCAACACAAAAAGGCTAAAACAAAACATTGGTAGTGAGAATATTTAGGCTGTTGCTATAACAAATACCTGAAAACGTGGAAGTGGCCCTGAAACTGGTTAATGGGTAGAGACTGGAAGAATTTACTGTATTTTTTGATGACTTCTAGGAGTTTTGTGGTAGAGTCTTTGTGGTTCTCTAAGTATAAGATCATATCATCAGCAAAGAGGGAGAGTTTGACCTCCTCTGCTCCCATTTGGATGCCCTTTATTTCCTTGTCTTGCCTAATTTTATTGGCTAGACCTTCCAGCACTATGTTGCAAAGTAATGGTGACAGAGGACAACCTTGTCTGGTTCCAGTTCTAAGAGGAAAAGCTTTCAGTTTAACTCCATTCAGTAAGATATTAGCTGTGGGTTTGTCACAGATAGTTTGGATCAGTTTCAGCAATGTGCCGCCTATGCCTAAACTCCTCAGTGTTCTAATTAGTGTTCATCTCATTCTCAATTGACATTGAGTAGATCATTTAGCTATTCAGAGTCAACCTAGCCATTTGTAAAATGGGGGAAAAAATTCTCACTCCTTGGTCATTTTAATGAGTCAATGAGCTAATATGTGAGAACATATGACCAAGTGTTTCAAAGAGTGCTGCTTCATTCACCTTTTAAAATATCATAAAATGAGACCAGTCTAGCCACAAAATGGGCTATCTCAGGAAGCAGTGAGTTGCTCATCATTGGAGGCATGTAAGCCAAGGACAATTAACTTCTTGGAAATCAGGGGTGATAATTTTGCATAGGTTTTACTGCTAGACAGGAGATTAATGGAAAAAGAACATGATTTATAGAGTCCCTTCCAATTGTAAGAGTCCGTGCAGACTGGTATCACTATCCTCTTTCCCTGGCTATTAAAAATGCAGGTGGAAAAATTGCTTCATTTAATTGAAAGCTATTCACCTTTCAACCCAAGATAGGGAAGCAGAAATGGACTTTATTTTGAGCTGTTCATTCCCAACTTCCAAAGGGAACTATCTTCCTTTGAATTTTAAAATAGTATTATTTCCATTTTATGAGGTTATCAAAGGCATATCTCTCTTTAAAAATGATGCCATACAGAGTAGCTTCCTATGTGGTCTGATTTGAGGAGGGCAAAAGAAGGCTCAGTTGCACCAAAGTATTTTTCCCTTTGTTGCTACTACAGATCTTAAAATTCTTGTATTTTTATCATTTTATTGAGTTATCAAAATGTGTTATTTTGGGTGACTAATGCCTCAAGCCATCATCAGTCCTTAGCATCTTGGCCGGACTTGGTCTGGGCATTAATGTGTTATTGTGGTGCTCATGAAACTGCACTGCGCCAGGGAGCATCGTTGGCTGGTACCCTTGCATTTGCACACAGGCCATATTTCCTCTCAATCAATGACTGACCCTGGTGAGGTGCTGATGCAGGTCCTACAGGTGACTTCGACTGGAGGACTCCCCATAATGGCTCAACCTTTCCAGGAACAGGCTACAGTTCCAGACTTTTCCTACCCAACTCCTTCCCTCTCCTATCTCCTTTGACTAGCACTGAGTCCGTTGGTCTGGCAATACTCCTTGAGGGGACAAATGACCTCTTGTGGCAGACTGACTACCTAGAGTCCTTCCATTCTGAAGGATCAGCAGCTTATTATCACAGGAATAGACCCTTGTTCTGGACACAGGTTTACTTTATCCTCAACCAGCACCATGGCCAAGGGCTTGCTGATAATCTACAGGCATGGAATCCCACACAACACAACACCAGACCAGGGAACCCTCCTGTAGCAGGAGTGGCCCCATGATTATGTATCACATACCAAATCCAGAAGCAGCCAGTCTTATAAAGTATTGGAAAGGTCTCCTAAAGCTGTAGCTGAAACACCAGCCTACAGGTGACAGTTGGACAGAATAGGCACCATCCTTCAGGTTAGAGCAGTACATGCTTTAAACAGAGACATGTATGTGCTACTGTGTTCCCTGGAGCAAGAGTGCCTGGGCTGGAATCAAGGGGTGGGGAGCAGGAGTGGCACTACTTCCATCACTCCCTGTGATGCACCCAGGGATTATATGATTCCCATTCTCACAATTGGAAATGCTGGTTTCCAGTGGCGGTGGACTTTTTTTTTTTTTATTTAATTGTTATTATTATTTTTTTATTAAATCATAACTGTATACACTGATATGATCATGGGGTATCATACACTCGCTTCACAAACCATTTGACACATTTTTATCACAGTGGTTAACATAGCCTTTCTGGTGTTATCTCAGTTACTGTGCCAAAACATTTACATTCTACCTTTACCAAGTTTCGCAAATACCCCTGTAATATGCACCACAGGTGTGATCCCACCGATCCCCCTCCCTCTACCCACCCCCCTCCCTTTCCCACTTCCCCCTATTGTTAAGTTGTAGCTGGGTTATAGCTTTCATGTGAGAGTCCCAAATTAGTTTCATAATAGGGCTGTGTACATTGGGTACTTTTTCTTCCATTCTTGAGATACTTTACTAAGAAGAATATGTTCCAGCTCCATCCATGTAAACATGAAAGAGGTACAGTCTCCATCTTTCTTTAAGGCTGCATAGTATTCCATGGTAAACATATACCACAATTTATTAATCCATTCGTGGATCGATGGGCACTTGGGCTTTTTCCATGACTTAGCTATTATGAATTGGGCTGCAATAAACATTCTGGTACAAATATCTTTGTTATGTTGTGATTTTTGGTCTTCTGGGTATATGCCCAGCAGAGGAATTACAGGATTGAATGGCAGATCTATTTTTAGATCTCTGAGTGTTCTCCATATATCTTTCCAAAAGGAATGTATTAATTTGCATTCCCACCAGCAGTGCAGAAGTGTTCCCTTTTCTCCGCATCCACACCAACATCTCTGGTCTTGAGATTTTGTGATATAGGCTAGTCTCATTGGAGTTAGATGATATCTCAAAGTAGTTTTGATTTGCATTTCTCTGATGATTAAAGATGATGAGCATTTTTTCATATGTCTGAAGGCCGTGCGCCTGTCTTCTTCAGAGAAGTTTCTCTTCAAATCCCTTGCCCAGCCTGCAGGCTGGGCGGTGGACTTTTGCAAGAAGTCACAGCAAGGGTCCTTGTGAACTGTAAGCTAAGATTGGCACCAGAGCACTTTGGACTCCTTGTGTCCAAATGCTGGCCAGAGGAAGAGTGCTGAGCATCCTGGTGGGGGTCAGTGTCCTGGTCAGCAGGATAAGGTAGGCTGCTTCTCCAGCATGGGGCAAATGGAAGCTGCAGGACCTGGAAACCACTTGCAGGCCTTCTTATCCTTCCTTTCCCCATTTTGATTGTGAATGAACATATGCCACAGCTCTGTCCTGGGGAGAATATAACTATCACCTCCTCAGAGCCTTCAGAAATGAAGGTTTATGTATCCTTGCCAGGTGGGCCAGCTGGCAGGGGTGAGGTGGTGGCCAAGGTAAGAGCCTTTTGAATGGACAGTGGAGGAAGGAGATGATGAAAACAGGCCCTGTTCCAGACTAACTGCAGCGTGAAGGGTAGCTCCTATTCCTAACCTATCTCATCCAGATTTGTCCTCAGGATGTGTGACTGATGCAATCCCTAGAGGACGTGCTTCCTGAGTCTGTGTAGAGAAGTAGATCGTGCTGTGCAGTGGGGTGACTGGGGTGACTATGAGATGCACAACTCGGGTCTCAGATCTCCTGCAAGAGAACATTGATTGGACCCACCCCCACATTCACAGTGAGATCACTGTCCCCAGGCTGCTCCCAGCCTGAGGCTGAGCACAGCTTGGTACTAATGCAGGTCCTCTGGAGAAGCGTGGCGCTCAGGACTGCCCCTCAGCCAGCTGGACCTTTCTGTGAACTGTACTGAGACCAAGACTCTCCCTGCCTGGCCCCTCTGTCCCCTCCTGCTGCCTGACCCTCCCTGCTTCTCCCCTCTTTCCTTAAGATGGGTTTTCAGTTGCTTACATGTTTAATCCTCTCTCTACATCAGCTTCTTGAAGCACCCAAACTAACACACGTATAGAAAGTGCTTGGCTTTGACTCAGTCCTGGATTCACAGCTTAGCTCTGTTATTCTATTAAGATTTTCCTCATCAATAAAAAATATTTCTTACTCCTGAAGTTATGGTGGATATCAAATGAGTTGACCTGTGAGGAGCACCTAAGACGTGCCTCCTTTAACAGGTGCACAATTTGTTTCTGTCTCATCATCGTCCTTTAGCAGGGCAGTGACAGAATGGGACTCTACTACTCAGTTTTGATCAGAGATTGGGAGGAAGTGAGAGAGGAAGGAATGCCAGCAGCTCCACGCAGTGTGGCTGGCTGCCTGGGGCAGGCGCCCTGAAAGCCTTGGTGCCTGTGACAGGAGGATGCTGGGTACCAAGGAAGGGGAGGGTGGGCACAGAAGTGAGAGCAAACTTTTTAATTTTTTTAAGCCCAGGACCTAATTCTATGCAATTCTTAGTGTGAAGACTTTTGAAAGAAAGTTAAGGGCAATCACAAGGCAGAGACGTCTGTCTGAGCAGCTCTGGCCAAGCTTGACCACCCCTCAGTCCTCTGGTTTGTCTCGGGGTTTTTCAGTGCTTCACACAAAGGGGTCGCACGTCTGAGTCAGGCTCTGAGGAGAACGAGCTCACGGATCAAAAACCATGACTAATGGCCCTGGGCCTTTCCGAAGATCCCTGAATGTTTAATTATCGTGAACAATTTAGTCCACTTCAAATCAAATTTTCATAAGCTCTACATACATCAGAATTTCTTGGTTACAGGAGGTAAAGTTTTCTGTGGTGTCCCCAACGTGACTGGCCCCATTTACGCCGGGCCCACTACCAAAACCATCTGGGTCACTCTGCAGGAGATCCACTCTGTGAATTTCCTTCCTGGGGTCTGCTTGGAGACAAGATTCAAAGGGAGGATATTGACATAGGGAGACAGTGTACAGAACTTGCATTTTTAGGTATGACAGGGGCCTTTAGAGTTAAGAAAAGTGGGACTTTGACCCTGTTCTCACTGGGCTGATGTTCAAGAACATCAGTGCAAGAACATTTGTGAAGCACAGAGAAAATGCCTTGCAGGCATTTAAATGCTCAATAAATGCTATTGTTTCTGGTAATAAGAGCAACATCATCTTTTCCATATTGACCTTCCTCCTCCCTGTACCACTTTCTTCTTCCCCCGCCCTCCCTATCCTCTTAGCTTCCTCTGGCAAGTCTTTCTGGTATGTGATCCAGACCACACCAGCAGGTTCTTTGCTTAATGCTGCTAGAATTTACATCTCCACCCTCACTGGGCACAGACAGTATTTTGTCTTGCACTCTGCCCTGGGCACATATCTTAGCTCTTTAAGGAGCAAGGGAAGGCAGTGGAGGTTGTGGTTAGAGCATGGGTTGAGGACTGGGATCCCATGATTTACTGGCTATTCAAGCAAGAGACTTTATCTTTCTAAGCCTCAGTTTCCTTGTCTGTATAATGGGAAACTGCAACTTACCCCATACATTGGTCATGAAGATTTAGAGATGAATATAAAACCACCCTTACAAATTGATGAAGGCAAGAACTCGAGTAAGAGCCCTAAAACTCTGTGAAGGAACAGGCTTAGCTAAAATAATGATAATAACCAGCCACTGTCCCCTTGTTTGCTTGATAATAGTTAATCACTGCCCCTTTGTCCGCTTCTCTATAATTGCTACTCCAGAGGGCACAGCGGGTAGTTGTAAAGATTCTTAACTTTTCTCTGTAGATAGCATGACTGTCCAGAACTGAGGGGTAGTTTTTAAGACATTTTGTATTCCAGGGGATTGGCTGGCTCACCCAGACAGCAGCCCATAACAAAGGACTGATGGTTCTGCTCCCAAACCAGTGAATTAGCAGACCCTGATTGCCTAATCATCAGCCCACCAAACTGTCTTTAAAAACCCTGTCTCCCCAATTCACAAGGAGGCAGATTTGAGAGATTTCTTCTGTCCCCCTGCTCAGCACTGTGTGGAATAAACTCCCTCTCCACTGTAACCCTGCTGTCCCTGGGGACTGGCTTCCTCTTAGGCAGTGGGCAGATGAACATGGTTTGGGAGTAACAGATATATGAATCACCTGGTACATAGGAAGGAAATTATTTCATTATCAATTTATCATTTTATTTCTCTTTGTGTCTATCAGAGGATATAGCAGGAAGGACACATTATTATCTTAAGAAATATTTGAAATAAAATTGAATTATGTTTTTGCAACCACTTTAAAAGTAAAAATTGTTATAAAACTAGCGGTTTCCCAGGAGTAAAATCCCTTGGAAAGTCTGAGTTGGTACGTCTGGCTTAGGGTACTTTAATACACACCTCAGGGCATTCTAATATTTATACTGCTTGGGAAAACTGCTATAAATTCAAACGATGCTTAAACTCCTCAATGATTAGATAAGCATCTGTTTTGTTAAAAAATGGACTTAGATTAGCCCCTTAATAAATGATACATTACTGCCCAATTGACTTGAGCAAAGCAATTACCTGAAAAAGTCAGTGTGGTGGGTAAGTCTTGTCATCTAGGTATAGTTGAGTCTGAGCCACAAGCAGCTGCAGTGGGCCTGTGTCTCTAAGTGGACACCAGGTACATTTTCTTCATTGAAAAAAAAAATCCAACATTTCAATTTATCTCAAGGCCGCATAACATGATAATTAGAAGCTTTAGTTACATCTAAGGCCCTGAGTGGAGATCCCAGGGCTGTCTCACATCAGTCAAGAGGCCTGAACAGATAATTACTGGCACTTCCCTGTGGGAACTGCCAACTTCAGAGCTCAGAGAAAAGAATGCTCATGGAACTGGGAGCTTTGAAAGCGAAAGTGCTGCCCCCATGTTAGCATTGTTATCAATGAAGCTGTTACCTCTTAAGAAAGAAAAGAGGTTCTTTTACCTGTCACTGGTTTCCTTTTCATTCATCAGTCACAGTGAGATGGTTTTAATGAAGCACAAGATATGTTAAGATCAAAATGAAAGTGGTTAGACCAAAGGTCAGTGGGAAAAAGAAAAGAATACTCAGCCCAGGTTCAGCTTCCATTCTGCAAGGACGGTCTTGAAAAAGCATTTGCAGTTTTAATAACAGACTTGAAATTTGAACTCAGTCTATTTCTGAGCAGTAAAGGAAGTAACTTCAGAGATATTCAATGTATCTTAATAGTCAATTCATGTAGATTCAAAACCAATAGACAATATCACCTGAAATATTTCACAGGATGTAACCCAAGCAAAGTAATTCCAGAAAAACAAGCAGTACTCTATTTGTTCAAGCATCAAAATCAAGTTCAGAAATCCAACAGGCTGCTTTTTGAACTCTTGAACTAGGACTGAAAGACAAGGCATGATGTATGTGGGTCACACATCTACCCTAGAGCATGTACCAATTGATATCACTGATTGAAAACATTCTTTTATCTCTGCATCTTAATGTGAATAGTGTTATCTCCAATGGACACCATAATAATACTTGGACAAAGAAAAGTAAAGGCCTCCCCCAACTCACTGAATAAATGTTGGAGAACAAAACCCACCAAATCTGCTTATAAAAATGTTTTGAAATACTGATAGTTTTGATGGCACTCTTTAGGTGATTGTGTATATGAGGTTTATTTGGTTGTTAATGAAACATTTATGCTAAGAAAAGTCATACAAGGGCAAGTGAAGGTGACCTACGAGTTGAGACATCAGGTGAGTTGGGGAGCAGGCTCCATGGGGTGTTGTGTTTCCAGACTGTTGAGTTCACTTAGTTGACTGCTCGGACCTCCATGTATCATGGTGGCATTCCTGAAATAAAAGAAGTAGATTTCTCTGTGGTTTAAAACAAAAAGATTTTAAAATAAAGGTAATCTACTGTTGCTGATAGAAGTAAAGAGAAATTTGAGATCAAAGACAGTTTAGTTCATACTAGAAGTTTGGGGTAAATCAAGCAGTGGAATGCAAAATTCGGCAACGACCTGGTTCTGTGAATTTAAGCGACTTACCACATACTCTCCACAGAAAGAAGGAGAAAAACACTGTGAGATAGTTTCAGCTGGCATCTCAGCTAGTATGAAAATTGCTCATCAAGTGAGAGAAATAAAATTTTAGTGGAAATTGAAAAGACAATTTGAGGAATGATGATGTGCACGAGAAGCCTGTGCCTGTACAGAAAACTGATTTGGGTGAAATCCAGAAGTTTCCATAATCGAGATCCTGGGGATTTGGGAAGAACTAGATACTTAACTTCCAAATGGATTAGGTATCCGAAGAAATTGATGTGCATCTAATCATTTATCTATCATTTATGTGTGTACATACCTGTCCCCTTAATCCACCCATCCATCCGTGATTGCCTACCCAGCGTCTGTGTGAATCTGTCTCTTAACGTCTATTATCTATTATCTTCCATCCATCCAGTTATTCTTTTTTGAAAAAAACTGAGAGTGCTCTTTGTCAGACCCTGCACCTGGAGGAAGGATGTAGACTTCGGGGGCTCTAGGCTCCTGATGGGGGAGTCTAACAGACATCTCCACGACAGGACACTTATTCTGGAATCCGGACAGGCCTGGCACAAAACTGGAAAGAATGTAAACCCAGTGCTTTAGCCCTTCTTATCCACTTCCCACTATTTTTGAGCATTAAGCAATTTGAGAAGTGGGCGAATCCATCCAACCCTATTCATTCTTCATTTTTTTCTTTCCAAAATATTTTCCAAATAACCTTTGATTAATTTGCCCTATAATTATACATCTCAGAGTAGCTTGTTTAACAAGGTATAGAGAACTTATATAGAAATGAAAGAAACAGCTGGTAGCATAGTTTTCTGTGCTTTCCTGTGGGTTTCTGGTGGTTTGAGACCAATTGTTAAGGGTTCTTTCTGCGTGTGCTGCCCACAAGGATGCGAGCACCATCATGGGCGTTGGTGGGTGAAATGGAGAACCCAGAGATTGGCATTGGCTTTCTACCTTTTGGGATCTCTATATAAATCTGTCGCCTCACCTCATTCAGCTCTCTAGCTTCTTTTCTTACACTAATAACAGTAATATCAAACTGCGCCATATATGGCAAAGTTACTAAATAGTCTTTCCTATATTAACTCAATTATTGGTTGTGATTACTCTAAGACGTAGATGCCGTTATTGTTTTCATTTTACAAATGAGGAAAAGGGGCCCAGAGAGATTAAGCAATTGCTCAAAATCACATAGCTTGTTAACGATACAGCTTGAATTCAAAACCACACAATCTGGCCTGGAGTCTGGCCCAGTCGTTAACCACACTGCCTCTTGCACCAAAAGTGACAGATGATGGAAATGTCCCTCTTTTGTCAAATCCTCACTCTCTGGTGAGTGTGACAAGAGACTCAGGTGGTCTTCGTCCCTGAGTGGATCTTCTATTGACTTTCCATCTCTGTTTCATTTGATTGACTTGTATGTTGAAAGGGCAAATGTTAGGAGCTTTACAGCACATCTCAGTGGGACCTGGGAGTTTTCTGAAAAGTCTGTCCAGATATACTCTGCTTGTGGTCCTGGGTCCATGTTAATCGGATACAATAAAGATAGTGGAGGTAAAAAAATGTCCTCAAAGGAAGACTGTAAGATCTATGAGAAATATCTCTCTCTCACTCTGGTTGTAGGTACTGAATTGCTACATGGTGAGCAGAAGCAAGAAAGGTATTTGGCTTTTAGGGGTGCCCATCTCCACCATTCCTTCCAGACTGTGTGTGAGAGAAGTCTGAGGAAATCCTGGGCTGGGGCCAGGCCACTCCTTCCCTGACCAAACATTCTGAAGTGCTTCTTACTATTTCCTTTTAAAGTAGCAATAAAACATATCAGAAATGAAAATCAAAGTTCGAGTCTTAGCTCACAAAATGGGTGAGCCAGCTCTGTGTAACCTTGACCTTTTCTCTTTTCCGTGAAACATGTTTTTGAAACTATTTTAAGTTGTTGAAGAAACATTCCATTTGAAGATAAGGTGAAAGCAGTCATGACCAGCTGGTGGGACCAAAGTCCAGGGCATGACCCAAGGTTGGGGGCCTATCTTTGACCTATTTCTGTCAATTTTGCAGAATTGGCGAGCCCAGGGGGCAGCCAGGGCCAGCCATGACAGGCATCTTCCTGAGTCTGGAGTTCATTTCTCTGCCCCTCCGTGCAGGTGACCACTCTGGAGGGTGAGGTGGCCAGGCTGTCCTGAGCATGGGCAGAGCTGGGTAATGCCCTTTTCCGCAGAATATATTCTCACTGCTTTTTCCTTCCCTTTAGGACCTTGAAGGGTATAATTTCACTGGGGACAGGAATACAATCCAAAAATGTACTTCCACTATCATACACAATATGAAGATGTTGTGGCTAGATGCGGCTGTAGGTGTTTCTGTCCCAACTAAGCTGGGTCTGATCTAATCAGACACCTTGAGCCCTAGAAATCTCTGGTGTATTGTGGGAATCCACAGAGCCAAGGCACTGCCGAATTTCTCACTCTACTGCTTGGTTTGCCCCAAACTTCTTTTTTCTAGTTAGGAACTAGAACTGTCTTTGATCTTGACTTTCTCTTTGCTTCTATCAGCAAGGGAACCCCTGTTCCCTTTTTCTTGTTTGCATTATTTTCTTTCGTTTTCCTAATTACAACAGTTTCTTTTGAAATAACTCAGCCTCAGGCTGAACTAAAAAACGCTGTCTGAGTCCTCCATGAACTCTGCCTTCCCTAAGAGGATGGTTCAGTGGTACAGCAGAGCTCCATTGTGTAAAAGAATAAACATTCGGGCCACTGTTCTTCACTGGAAATTGGTCACACCCTTTCTTGCCAATGATCGTAGTAAACGTCTTGATTCTTGGTGCTAGGTCCGTAAGCATGAAGCCTTCACTCTATCATGTACTAACCGTGTGACTCTGAGCAGATTTGGTAACCTCTTAGTGCCTCCGTGTCCTCGTTTATAAAAATGGCCTTCATAATAGGATGTATTTCATTGGACTGAGGTTTAAATGTGATAATCCAGGTGAAATCCTCACAGCATGACCTGGCTTATCATAAATCCTCAGCACACATTGCCTTTTATTCCTGACTCAATCTTCTTGTGGGCTGCCCAACTGAGTTCCTCTTTCCTGTTGAAGGACCCTGATGCTTGGCACACATTCAGAGCAGAGATGACTGCTCTGTCCCTTGTGAAGTACAGACCAAGGCTTCTGAGGCTGCCCTGTCTGTAATTGGGATGGCTCCTGCTCCAATCACTGTGAAAGATGCCAGACTACCCAAACTTAGACTCATCTTATTAACACCAGTGTGTTATGCTCACTCATGTTGTGGGGCAGGAATCCAGACAGGGCAAAGTGGGGATGGCTGGCCTATTCTATAGTGGCGGGTCCTCAGTTGGGAAGATGTGTTTGGCTGGGTCTGCCACGTTTGGCCCCTACACTGGTGCATGTATTTTTGAGGGTTGCCATAACAGCATCCCACAGACGGAGGGGGTTAAAGCAATAGAAACATATTCTCCCACAGTCTTGGGGCCAGATATCCAAAACCAAGATGTTGACAGGGATGTGCCCCTCAAAGCCTCTAGGGGAGGATCCTTGCCTTTCCAGATTCTGGCAGCCACAAGCATTCCGTGGCCTGTGGCAGCGTAAGTTCAATCTCTGCTACCATCTCCACCTGGCTGTCTTACCTGTGTGTCTGTCTTACCTGTGTGTCTGTCTTCACTTAGTGTGTCTCTCATACAGGGACACGTTAAGTGCCCACCTTACTGACCTTATCTTATATGATTCTATCTGCAATGTCTCTATTTCTAAACAAGGTACATTCTGAGGGACTAGGTGTTATACTTAAACATATCATTAAGGGGACACAATTCCATCCCTAATAGCTGGGATAACTCAAAGATTGGGCTTAGCTGGGACTGTTGGCTAAAGTCTACACATAGTGGGGCTGGGTGGGTGGCTTTTGCCTGTAATCCTAGCACTCTGGGAGGCCGAGGCAGGTGAATTGCTTGAGCTCAGGAGTTGGAGATCAACCTGAGCAAGAGTGAGACCTCATCTCTAAAAATAGCCAGGTGTTGTGGCAGGCACCTATAGTCCCAGCTACTTGGGAGGCTGAAGCAAGAGAATTGCTTGAGCCTAAGAGTTGGAGGTAGCTGTGAGCTGCGACTCCACAGCACTCTACCAAAGGTGACAAAGTGAGACTCTTTCTCAAAAAAACCCAAAAAGTCTACAGATGGCCTCTCCGCGTGGCTGCTCCATGTGCCTTGGGTGTCTCATGCATGGTGGCTGGGTCCTGAGAGAGAGCTTCTTGAAAGAAGTACTGCAGGAGAATCTGATGGCAGCCACACAGCCATCTCAGCTCAGTCTTCCTCAGACCAGGAAGTCAGTCACACAGCACTATCTCTGCACTGCTTAACTGGTCCGACTAGTCATGAGCCACCCAACTTCCACCCCTTGATGGAAGGAATGTTAAAGAATTTTAAGGCCATGTTTTAATCACCACCACCCCCCCACTCACACACAGCCTGGGAACAGTTATTCTGAATTTGATCATTTTGATTTCCATATTAAAATACAGAACAAGAGCAGGTGCAGTAGCTCACACCTGTACTTCTTGCTTTGAGAGGCCAAGGGGCAGGATCACTTGAGGCCAGGAGATTGAGACCAGCCTAAGCAAAAGGGAGACTACATCTCTATAAAAAATAGAAAATTTAGCTGTCTATGGTGGCATGTGCCTGTAGTTCCAGCTACTTGGGACACTGAGGCAGGAGGATGGCTTGAGCTCAGGAGTTTGAGGTTGTAGTGAACTAAGATGACACAGCTGCACTTTAGCTTGGGTGACAGAATGAGATTGTCTCAAAAAATAAAATAAAATAAAAAATTTAATAAAAATCACCTCCTCTACTTCATTAAAATTGTCATATAATTTAAAAATAATAAAACTTTATATCATAAAAAAAAAATAAAAATCACCTCCTTGCTCAGAACCCATTTTTTAAAGGGAGTATTAGTTATTATATACCATGCTGTTATAACTATGCCCACTTTTCTGAGAGAGGCATTATTTAATGCAACTTGTTTTTTTCAATCAAGGTTAGTTAACAAATGTGTAATTAACTTTGTGGACCTTTTCATATGAATAAATTCATGAAATCAGAATAAACATCCTTTTTTTCAGACCACAAAAAAATAGTAATACTCCCGGACCTCCGGAAGAGCTACACCGGGACCCACGATCGGCACCCTCCTGGACCTCTGTAAGAGCTGCGCCCTCCTGGACCCCGGTAAGAGCTGTGCTGGGACCCGCTACCCCACCTGCCGGGCCTCCCCACGCCCTGACCAGAAACTCTGGGAGCCGCGCAACCCAGTGTCCTCCCTTCTGTATCCTCCCTGCCTCCACATGGTCCGCTCATCTGGCAAGGGACTCTGGTAGCCGCATGCCCTCCGGAGCCCTCCCTGCCTCTTCGGGGAGCCCTTCTCCTGGCCAGAGACTGCTGGAGCCTTGGGTCCTCTGTGCCAAAGTTATTGGGTGCCAGGCACTCCCAGAACTGTGTGCACCACCCCCCACCCTGTTGCTGGATCTGGGAGTGTCACACTCTGGAGCTGCTCCCACAACCAGAACTCCTTGGCTGGGGCAGCCCCAAAAGAGCTACACAGGGTCACTCCCTACAAAGATCCAATAACAAAAGAGTGATCTCCCTGGGTCTAATCTCAGAGAGACACCATCCCAACTCTGAGGATGGCCAGAGGCAATGGTGAAAAACAATCATGAGACAAAATCAAAGGAAAAACTCTGGCAATATTAATAATCAGAGTAGATCAACTCCCCCAAGGAACAATGGGGCAGACACAGCACAAGATCCCATGCACAAACAAATAGCTGAGATGTCAGAAATCGAATTCAGAATCTGGATAGCAAATAAGATTGAATTAGAATTCCAAGCAGTAACCCAAAAGATGTCTCAAGAATTCGATGAATTCAAAGACCAAATGACCAAAGATTTTGACATCTTGAGACAAGAAATTGCCGCCCTCAAAGATCTGAGAAACACAGTAGAATCCCTCACTAACAGAATGGAGCAAGCAGAAGAAAGGATTTCTGACAGTGAAGACAAAGCTTTCAAATGCTCCCAAACTCTCAGAGAGGAAGAGAAATGGAGGGCAAAAACAGATCACTCTCTCAGAGCGCTCTGGGATAATTCTAAGAAAATCAATATTCGTCTTATAGGGATCCCTGAAAGCAATGAAGTGTCTTCGTAAGGCACAGAATCTCTTCTCCATGAGATTATGAAAGAGAACTTTCCAGACATGCCAAGAGATTTTGAAATTCAGATAGTTGACAGTTTCAGAACTCCAGCACAACTCAACCGAGTAAGACATCTCCCAGACACATCATAATCAATTTCACTAAAGTCAATATAAAGGAGAAAATTCTGAAAGCAGCCAGATGAAAGAAAACCATTACCTACAAGAGGAGGAATATTAGAATAACTGCAGATCTCCTGCTGAAACCTTTCAAGCTAGAAGAGGATGGTCATCGACTTTTAATCTCCTAAAACAAAATAACTTTCAACCCAGGATCCTGTAACCAGCTAAACTGAGTTTCATTTATGATGGAGAAATTAAATACTTTAATGACATTCACATGTTGAAGAAATTTGCCACACTAAACCATCTCTCCAGGATATTCTCAGACCTATCCTCCACAAAGACCAGCAAACTCCTCCATCACAAAAGTAAACCCACCAAGAAAATTTTGATCAAATTCAAACTTCCACAGTCGCAAAAGGATTAAAAATGTCCACTGGACTCTCGAAAGGCTTATCAATATTCTCAATTAATGTGAATGGTTTAAATTGTCCTCTAAAGAGGCACAGGTTGGCTGACTGGATACAAAAACTCAAGCCAGATATCTGCTGCATACAAGAATCTCATCTTACATTAAAAGACAAATATAGACTCAAGGTGAAGGGATGGTCATCTATATTCCAGGCAAATGGAAAGCAGAAAAAAGTAGGCATTGCAATCCTATTCGCAGATGCAATAGGCTTTAAACCAACCAAAATAAGGAAGGATAAGGATGGACATTTCATATTTGTTAAAGGTAATACTCAATATGATGAGATTTCAATTATTAATATTTATGCACCCAATCAGAACGCACCTCAATTTATAAGAGAAACTAACAGACAGGAGCAACTTGATTTCCTCCAGTTCCATAGTAGTTGGAGATTTTAAAACCCCTTTAGCAGTGCTGGATAGATCCTCCAAAAAGAAGCTAAGCAAAGAAACCTTAGATTTAAACGTAACCATTCAACATCTGGACTTAACAGACATCTACAGAATATTTCATCCCAACAAAACTGAATACACATTCTTCTCATCAGCCCACGGAACATACTCCAAAATCGGCCACATCCTGGGCCACAAATCTAACCTCAGCAAATTAAAAAAAAAATAGAAATTATTCCTTGCATCTTCTCAGACCATCATGGAATAAAAGTTTAACTCAATAACCACAGGAATCTGCATGCCCATACAAGAACCTGGAAGCTAAACAACCTTATGCTGAAGGATAAATGGGTTATAGATGAGATTAAGAAGGAAATCACCAAATTTTTGGAACAAAACAACAATGAAGACACGAATTATCAGAACCTCTGGGATACTGCAAAGGCAGTCCTAAGAGGGAAATTTATAGCACTGCAAGCCTTCCTTAAGAAAACGGAAAGAAAGGAAGTTAATAACTTAATGGGACATCTCAAGCAACTGGAAAAGGAAGAACATTCCAACCCCAAACCTAGCAGAAGAAAAGAAATAACCAAAATCAGAGCAGAATTAAATGAAAGTGAAAACAAAAGAATTACACAACAGATCAATAAATCCCAAAGTTGGTTTTTTGAAAAGGTCAACAAAATCAATAAACCTTTGGCCAACCTAACCAGGAAAAAAAAGAGTAAAATCTCTAATTTCATCCATCAGAAATGGTAATGATGAAATACATCAGACCCCTCAGAAATTCAAAAAATCCCTAACGAATATAACAAGAAACTTTACTCTCAGAAATATGAAAATCTGAAAGAAATCCACCAATACTTGGAAGTATGCCACCTACCAAGACTAAGCCAGAATGAAGTGGAAATGTTGAACAGGCCTATATCAAGTTCTGAAATAGCATCAACTGTACAATATCTCCCTAAAAAGAAAAGCCCAGGACCAGATGGCTTTATGTCAGAATTCTACCAAGCCTTTAAAGAAGAACTAGTACCTATATTGCTAAACCTCTTCCAAAATATAGAAAAAGAAGGACTACTACCCAACACATTCTACAAAGCAAACATCACCTTGATCCCTAAACCAGGAAAAGACCCAACAAAAAAGAAAATTATAGACCAATATCACTAATGAATATTGATGCAAAAATACTCAATAAGATCCTAACAAACAGAATCCAACAACACATCAAAAAATTTATACACCATAACCAAGTGGGATTTATCCCAGGCTCTCAAGGCTGGTTCAATACACGTAAATCTATAAATGTAATTCAGCACATAAACAAACTAAAAAATAAAGACCATATGATTCTCTCAATTGATGCAGAAAAAGCTTTTGATAATATCCAGCATCCCTTCACGATCAGAACACTTAAGAAAATCGGTATAGAAGGGACATTTCTTAAACTGATAGAGACCATCTACAGCAAACCCACAGCCAATATTGTATTGAATGGAGTTAAATTGAAATCATTTCCACTTAGATCAGGAACCAGACAAGGTTGCCCCTTGTCTCCATTGCTCTTTAACATTGTAATGGAAGTTTTAGCCATTGCAATTAGGGAAGAAAAGGAGACCAAGGGTATCCACATAGGGTCAGAAGAGCTCAAACTTTCACTCTTCACAGATGACATGGTCGTATATCTGGAAAACACTAGGGATTCTACTACAAAACTTTTAGCAGTTTCCCTTTTTTTTTTTTTTTTTGCAGTTTCTGGCCAGGGCTGGGTTTGAACCCACCACCTCTAGCATATGGGGCCAATGCTCTACTCCTTTGAGCCACAGGTGCCAGCCCTACAAAACTTTTAGAAGTGATCAAGGAATATAGCAATGTCTCAGGCTACAAAATCAACACCCATAAATCTATAGCCTTTATATATACCAACAATAGCCAAGCCAAAAAAACAGTCAAGGACTCTATTCCTTTCACAGTAGTGCCAAAGAAGATGAAATATTTGGGAGTTTATCTAACAAATGACATGAAAGATCTCTACAAAGAGAACTATGAAACTTTAAGAAAAGAAATAGCTGAAGATGTTGACAAATGGAGAAACATACCATGCTCATGGCGGGGAAGAATCAACATCGTTAAAATGTATATGCTACCCAAAGCAATATGTAATTTAATGCAATTCCTATAAAATCTCCATTATCATATTTTAAAGATCTTGAAAAAATAATACTTCATTTTATATGGAATCAGAAAAAAACTCAAATAGCCAAAACATTACTCAGAAAAAAAAATAAAGCAGGAGGAATCACCCTACCAGACCTGAGACTATACTACAAATCGATAGTGATCAAAACAGCATGGTACTGGCACAAAAGCAGAGAAGTAGACGTCTGGAACAGAATTGAGAACCAAGAGATGAATTCAGCTACTTGCCATTATTTGATCTTTGACAAGCCAATTAAAAACATTCAGTGGGGGAAAGATTCCCTATTTAACAAATGGTTCTGGGTGAACTGGCTGGCGATCTGTCAAAGACTGAAACTGGACCCACACCTTTCACCATTAACTAAGATAGACTCTCACTGGATTAAAGATTTAAACTTAAGACATGAAACTATAAAAATACTTGAAGAAAGTACAGGGAAAACTCTTGAAGGAATCGGCCTGGGTGAATATTTTATGAGGAGGACTCCGCAGGCAATTGAAGCAGTATCAAAAATACACTACTGGGACCTGATCAAACTAAAATCTTCTGCATAGCCAAGAACATAGTAAGTAAAGCAAGCAGACAGCCCTCAGAATGGGAGAAGATATTTGCAGGTTATACCTCCAATAAAGGTTTAATAACCAGAATCCACAGAGAACTCAAACATATTAGCAAGAAAAGAACAAGTGATCCCATCTCAGGGTGGGCAAAGGACTTGAAGAGAAAATTCTCTAAAGAAGACAGATGCATGATCTACAGACACATGAAAAAAAGTTCATCATCCTTAATCATCAGAGAAATGCAAATCAAAACTACTTGGAGATATCACCCGACCCCAGTAAGAGTAGCCCACATAACAAAATCCCCAAACCAGAGATGTTGGCGTGGATGTGGAGAAAAGGGCACACTTCTACACTGCTGGTGGGAATGCACACTAATACACTCCTTTTGGAAGGATGTTTGGAGAACACTTAGAGATCTAAAAATAGACCTGCCATTCGATCTTATAATTCCTTTACTAGGTATATACCGAGAAGACCAAAAATCACAATATAACAAAGAGATCTGTACCAGAATGTTTATCGCATCCCAATTCATAATTGCTAAGTCATGGGAGAAGCCCAAGTGCCCACTGACCCACGAATGGACTAGCAAATTGTGGTATATGTATACCATGGAATATTATGCAGCCTTAAGAAAAGATAGAGACTTTACCTCTTTCATGCTTACATGGATGGAGCTGGAACATATTCTTCTTAGCAAAGTATCTCAGGAATGGAAGAAAAAGTATCCAATGTACTCAGCCCTTCTATGAAGCTAATTTATAGCTTTCATATGAAGGCTATAACCCAACTATAGCACAAGAATATGGGGAAAGGGCCAAGGGAGGGGAAGGGAGGGGGGTGGTTAGAGTGGAGGGAAGGTAAAGGGTGGGGCCACACCTACGGTGCATCTTAGAATGGGTACAGGCAAAACTTACGAAATGCAGAATACAAATGTCTACATACAATAACTAAGAAAATGCCATGAAGGCTACACTGAACAGTTTGATGAGAATATTTCAGATTGTACATGAAACCAGCACATTGTACCCCTTGATTGCACAAATGTACAGAGCTATGATTTAATAATAAAAAAAATAGTAATAAAATACAGAACACAGGGCGTTCTCTGAGGAATGAGAAAGGTTATTCCCTTCCACATTCCCATTTTTCAGTGTCATTTTGACGACAGGATACTCAGCTGAACTAGTGCATCTTTGTATTTTAATTCTTAAGTCACCAGAGAATATTAAAGAGGAAAAAAGTTAAACTGGGAAAAAGTATTTTTGAAAAAAAGAGAAGAATTCTATATGAACTGAGAATAAGCATACTGAGGTGATTACAAGCCGTGGTGGGAGGTGGGAGGAATCTGTCAGGTGAGAACACCCCCCTCCTACAGCACTGAGCGCCAGATCTGTGGTGTAAGCTGAGTCACTCCTGCTGGTTTTAGGGAAAAAACTGCCAAAATATTGTGGGGATAGGATGTGACTGTGAAATCCTCTTATTTTCCTATCTTTTTTTCTAATAGAGTCTTAAATATACGCGGAATACACTTTCTTCCTGAGCTTTCTAAAATGGGATCTGGAAAACGGATAAATACACAACCATCCACCTTCAGGCCAGATATTACTAAAAGAAAGGTGACTTGCTTCATCCTTTTACTAGAATCCTGTGTCAGAAGTTCATAGCAGAACTCTTTGAAATAGCTCCCAGCCGGAAGCTACCAAGATGTCCATCCACAGCAGAATGGAAACATTACTATATGTTCACAGCGCGGAGAACGATCCAGAATGACACACAGCAGCCCAGATGAGTCTCCCAGACAGAGCTGAGGGAATGACAGATACAAAGGTACTGGCTGCAGCATTTCAATAACAGAGTGGACAAACACATCAGGTGCAGTGGCTCACGCCTGTCATCCTAGCCCTCTGGGGGGCAGAGCAGGTGGATTGCTTGAGCTCGGGAGTTGGAGACCAGCCTGAGCAAGAGTGAGACCCTGTCTGTACTAAAAATAGAAAACTTAGCTGGGTGTGGTGGTAGGTGCCTGGAGTCCCAGCTATTTGGGAGGCTAAAGCAGGAGGATTGCTTTAAAACAGGAGTTTGAAGTTGCTGTGAGCCTTGCTGAATGAATGCATGCAGGAATGAAGGAATAAACGAATGAATGAATAAAAGGAAGTACAAATAGAACGAAGGTAATGTGTGCCTTTCTCAGCACAGGTCACTGTTCCTCTTCTGGGGGAAGATTGGGAAAGAGAAGAGGAAGGAGCTTCTGGAGATCTTCAGCTTTTTGATCTGGGTGCTACTGCATGGGTGTGTTCAGTGTGTGTGAGGCTATATACACTTAGGGTATGTGCACTTGTCTCTGTGTCTATTTGCTTCAGCGAAAGACTGAAAATAAGGTACTCAAATTGCTACCAGCCATGACAGAAGAGAGGATTCAGAGAACACATGCTAAACTCTTCTCATGAGGCTTACAGTGATGATAGCCCCGAATGACCAGCTCTCTTGGTCTTTCTGCTTATAGTTTTTTTTCTTAATTTAATTTTTCTTAAATTTCAGGTTAAGATGAAGGCACAAACGACTACATTACATTGTTTGCATTTGTTAGGTAAAGCCCAAGTTACAGCCGAGCCCTTCACCTGGGAGGTGCACTGTATACCCTTACCTTATGCTGACAGGTGAGAGTACACCAGATTATACATTTTAATTCTGCAAATTATTATTATCATTTACATAAAATAGGTCCTGGAACTTAAATTTTCCAAAATGTCATTCAACTGTGGTCCTTGTTTAAAGAGGGAGAAAGAGGAATAAAAGGGCCTTTGGAGGCAGAATATTGCTCACTCATGTCTTTGAAGGGATTTGAGAGTGCAGAACAGAAGAGGCTTTGGCTGAATGAGGTGGGGGAGGGTAGAGTGAGGATGAGGAAGACTGTGAGGCCTCCAAAGAGGGTGGGCTCTCAGGATCCCCATCTTCCCTTCAGATCCAGACTGAACCTTCCATGTAGCATGTCCCCTTTGCCCCAGATATTCCCGTGGGATTCTGCGGAAACGCTTTCTTTTACTTCCTCCACTGGGACACACAGCCATCTGTTTTGAGAGTCCTTGGTCTTTTCTGACAGACCCCTGTTAGCAGGTTTCCTTAAAGTCCATTTGCTCAAGGGCCTGAGAGTATTTGGGGGATGCTGAGCAAGCTTCCGGGGCCTCCCCCTCTCTGCAGTAAGCTTGGGCCACAGGTCAGGATAGAGCTGGGACATGACACCTTCCCCACACAACAGCAGGAAGGAATTTTGTTATGGTGGCAGCAGCTACCTTGGAGACAACTGTGTCACTTGTACTGATTCAAAAGAGACCTAATGCAGGAAAAATGCAGTCACAAGGCAAGGCTGGAGTGGGCGACCGCTTGACCGCCCCCATCCCAGGCCCCCATCTGAGCGTTTCCCTTGCTTTGAGCAGCACCTGCTCCCCCTGTCTTGGCGAGCAGAGCAGCAACCTTAACTCCAGCCCCTGTGGCCTTCTGCAAACCTCCTGGGTTCTTCCTCCTTCCTCAGCGGTGTTTGCTGCTCTGTTCTCAGAGAGCAGCATTTTCACTTGCTATGGTTACTAACAAGGAAAACTGTGCTGATAGCTTTTTAGATTTTCATGGGAGAAAAGAGATGCCTTTGCATCAGCATGGTTTAACTCTCCATGTAGCATGTCCCCTGTAAAGAGAGAGGGGTGGGGAGAGAGACAGAGAGCGATTGATTTAATTGTCGGCGGTGGCACAGTGTCAAAGCTACTTAGATTATGAGAAATATGTCTTTTCAACAGCTTAAAGGCTGCTGCTCTCATCTCTCCCCCCCACCCCACCCCCACCCCCGCATGGGCAGTTCAGACAGAATCCCGAAACTCCAGCCTAATAACTCATAGTTCCGTCAAACACTCGGTAGCGGAAACAAGTATTTCACTGTAGTATTATCTATGGAATGTTCCCTGTTAATCATGATTCTATTAGCTCCACTCATTCCTGTTGGATTTATAGAAACAGCAGAGGTAATTAGAATTAGAAGGGGTCCAAAGAGACAATCTAGTCCCTTGTAAGGATAATCCAGTCCCGTGCTTCAATTCAAATTTTTTAAAATTAAAATAACAACTACTACCACCAAATTGGGGCCCAGAGAGCTTAAGTAACTTGCTTGAAGTATTCCGTCAGCTATAGAGCTGGGCCTGGAGCTCAATCTAATGGCCCCTGGACTGCTAAGGACTCCATTCTCAGTACTACTGTGCTGACTAACAGGTAGGAGTCTTCCAGACTCAATAATGACTTCTTGCCTGAGAGGAACATGTCTTTAGGATAAGGACAATTTGGGAGAGAAGATATGAGTCTTTTGCCACAGGGCCCCTTTTTTCCATGAATCCAGAATATTGAACCTTTTCCAGTTTGCATGTGGGTCTGGGACTTGAATTTCAAGGACTTCTGAGGGGCCTGCTCCAATCCAAAATGGCTCTGAGCGAGCTGCTATGCCCTGAGCCATTCCTGGTATGCAGGACCCTAGGGTGCACTGGGGATCACCTGTAGATGGGGGCACTCTAATTTAAGCCCCCTAGGTGTTCAGTTCTTCATGGGACCCCTGATGCTGCCCCAAGTTTGCATCATGGTTTATAAATACCCAAGAGAGTAAAAATCTCTTCCCTTCTCCCTGAAGTCCTTCTCATACTGGAAGATAGAGGCAAACCTTTCAGAGACTTTGGGCTGGGGTTTAAATTTGTGTTTTTCAGACTTTAGACATTAGGAGACTATACCATTTATCTAGATAAACGGCCTTCCCATAGTGGTGTTTTTCCTCGGGAGGCATCCACAGTGACTCCCAGAGATTTCCATGTCTTCTGAACTGTACAAGCCCAGAGTTTTGCTGAGCAGGGTTCACACTTAACAGCCATGAAAGAAAAGGAAGTCACAAACAACTCTGCCCACTGCGCACAGCATCGCGGACCTCGGCACAGTGAAATGGGCTAGTGATTCTGAGTTTCAGAAACTGGAGGTATATTTTAGAAAGACGTGGAATTTCAGACACCCACCTTACACGTATTCTCAGTATCCATTTTCCCTTCCTTAATTTATTAAGTAAGTATTTCTTCAACACTCACTGGAGACTTGCAGATAAAGCTAATAAATGAGTTTTTATTAAGCTTCTTCCCTGTGACAGGCACTTATACACACAGCATCTCAGCTGGACACAAACTACTGTTGTGTATTAGGGTTATTTCCTACAGATTTTGAAATTGTGGCTCAGAGAGGTTAGGTGAATTGTTGAAAATACAAGGCAGGCACAGAGCAGTGGCTCAACCCTGGGTCATCCGATTTGGGGTTTGGAGTAGTTTCTACTATTAATATATTTGCCTATGCCTATGATACGCCCTCAACCACTGAAATTGTTGAAAGGAATAAAAACGCCTGGTTATTTTACTAAAAAGAGCCTATCAAATTCAAAACCTTTGGTTTACCCAATGTTTTCATCAATATATAAAAAACGATGATGTGTGCTGATGGATGATGACGCATGCCTAGAATGCTTCACACATCATTTTGACAACAGATTTGTCATTGTTTGGTCAAAACTAATTTTAAAATTAGTTTTTGTTTCCTAAGCTATTATCAATTTTAAAAAGAAGTCCAGAAGGGTTACAACCCTCAGGATCCAAATGTAGGCAACAGCTAACGAGCACACCACCAACGATTAAAACTGCCAGTGGAAAAGAGAAGAAGGCACGCCAGCCACTCTGCAGGACAATTAAGTTCTACCAGAGTCACGCAGCTCCAAACCTGGAAGCCATCGCAGGAATCCATTGCAGCTAAGAGGATAAACTTTGGAATCCGAGGAAGTGGGCTATGCTGATCATATGTACAAACTGTAGGCAATTGGGAAGAGAGTAAAACCTGCTCTAAAGCCCGGTTTCCTTTCCTGTAAAATAGGGAGGCAG
Source organism: Nycticebus coucang (assembly GCF_027406575.1). Taxonomy (NCBI): domain Eukaryota; kingdom Metazoa; phylum Chordata; class Mammalia; order Primates; family Lorisidae; genus Nycticebus; species Nycticebus coucang. The sequence goes on along the minus strand of NC_069792.1, from coordinate 16,739,808 downwards.
AGAGTGTAAGAATATCTCCCTCATAGAATTGTTGAGACGAAGGCCGGATGTGGTGGCTCAGGCCTATAATCCCGGTACTTGGGAGGCTGAGGTGAGTAGATTGCCTGAGTTCACAGGTTCGAGACCAGCCTGAGCCAGAGTGAGATCTCGTCTCTAAAAACAGCTGGGTATTGTGGCAGGTGCCTGCAGTCCCAGCTACTTGGGAGGCTGAGGCAAGAGAATTGCTTGAGTCCAAGAGTTTGAGGTTGCTGAGAGCTATGACATCACGGCACTCTACCAAGGATGACAACAAGAAAGAATGAAGGGAAAGCGAGGCAGGCAATTTTGATGTAGAAACAGAAAAGCTTGGAAGGAGAAACAGATACGGGAGTTGTGACTCCAAGGCTGGGATTTCTGTTTTAGCCATTCCAATGTATGCTTTTTTCCCCCTAAAGGTCTTTATCCATTTGTTTTGTCTTTTCTGCCCAGTGAACTTCTACTCATTCTTCAAAACCCCAAACTGTTATTGTTTCTTGGAAAACAGATGCCAAAGTACTTTTAGCCTTTGCAGTGTGAATGTGAGTGTCAGGGTGGGGAGTTGGGGAAACAGTGCCTCTTTCTTTTAATATCCAGTGGATTGAGTCCAGCGGGGCGTCCAGGCTTCTCCCCTAAACATTTCTGAGAATGCTCAGAGAGTGCCCCGTGTTCCCTCAGTCCTTTCTGGTTATCACATATGCCTTCTTGCGCTGGCCTGCTGCTCCTGGGTTCCTCATGATTACCAATGGCATCTTAGAACTTTTCTGATGTGGCCGCAGCCTTTTTTAGTCCACTATACCCCAAAGCATGGATAGAGAGCCTTTTCTTTGTTCTCTGGTGCATGCTAACACAGAAGGATGAGGGAAGAGTGTGTGGCAAATTTCTCTATGGAGAAGAGGAAAACTTAAAACAAGATGCCATCACTAATCCCAGATCCCGTCATCATGTCCCTTTGAAGGTAGTCCTCTCCTAGTTCTCTCCTCTGTCCACTGGAACAGGGGTCCATCCTTCTTCATACTTGGAAGCCTTCTTCATCTTGTCCTCCCCAAACATACAGTCAAAATAAGGAAAAACTTGTTAAATACATATAGGCAATGTAGTACGTGACAATATAATTGAAGCACCTTGCTCAATCTGAAGATAAAATGTTAAGAGTAATGGACTTCTCATTTTAACAATGTTGATTCTTCATTGCCACAATACCCAGCTGTTTTTAGAGACGAGATCTCACTCTGGCTCAGGCTGGTCTCGAACCTGTGAACTCAGGCAATCTACTCACCTCAGCCTCCCAAGTACCGGGATTATAGGCCTGAGCCACCACATCCGGCCTTCGTCTCAACAATTCTATGAGGGAGATATTCTTACACTCTCTGCCTCCCTATTTTACAGGAAAGGAAACCGGGCTTTATGAAAAGTTGTTTCATAGTTCTCTTTATAGAGATCTTTCACATCTTTTGTTAGGTACACTCCCAGATATTTCATCTTCTTTGGCACTATTGTAAAGGGAACAGAGCCCTTGATCGTTTTTTCACATTGACTATTGTTCATATATATAAAGGCTACAGATTTGTGAGTATTGATTTTGTATCCTGAAATGCTGCTGTATTCCTTGATCACTTCTAGGAGTTTTGTAGTTGAGTCCCTGGGGTTTTCCAGATACACAATCATATCATCTGCGAAGAGTGACAGTTTGATCTCCTCTGATCCTATTTGGATACCCCTGATTGCTTTCTCATGCCTGATTGTGATAGCTAAGACTTCCATTACAATGTTAAAAAGCAGTGGAGACAATGGGCAACCTTGCCTGGTTCCTTATCTGAGTGGAAATGATTTTGATTTTACTCCATTCAACATGATATTGGCTGTGGGTTTGCTGTAAATGGCCTCTATCAATTTAAGAAATGTTTCTTTTATACCTATTTTCTTAAGCATTCTGATCAAGAAAGGATGCTGGATATTATCAAAAGCTTTTTCTACATCAGTTGAGAGAATCATATGGTCTTTATTTTTTATTTTATTTATATGATGTATTATATTTATAGATTTGCATATATTGAGCCATCCTTGGGATCCTGGGATGAAACCCACCTGGTCATGATGTATAATTTGTTTGATGTGTTGTTGTATTCTGTTTGTTAGGATCTTATTGAATATTTGTGCATCAATATTCATTAGAGATATTGGTCTATAATTTTATTTTCTTGTTGGCTCTTTTCCACAGATTTAATGCAATCCCTATTAAAGTCTGTCCTCTGTCATACTTTAAAGATCTAGAAAAATTAGTACTTAGTTTTATATGGAAACAGAAAAAACCTCGAATAGCCAAGACATTACTCAGAAATAAAAACAAATCAGAAGGAATCACACTACCAGACTTCAGATTATACTATAAATCTATAGAAATCAAAATAGCATGTACTGGCACAAAAATAGAGACGTAGATGTATGGAACAGAATTGAAAACCAAGAGATGAACCCAGACACTTATCATCATTTGATCTTTGATAAGCCTATCAAAAATATAAATTGGGGGAAAGATTCCCTATATAACAAATGGTGTTGGGTGAATTGGCTGGCGACTTGTAGAAGACTGAAACTGGACCCACACCTTTCTCCTCTAACAAAAATTGACTCTCACTGGTTAAAGGACTTAAACTTAAGACATGAAACTATAAAAATTCTGGACGAGAGTGCAGGGGAAACACTTGACAAAATTGGCCTGGGAGAATACTTTATGAGGAGGACCCCCTGGGCAATTGAAGCAACATCAAAAATACATTACTGGGATCTGATCAAACTAAAAAGCTTTTGCACTGCCAAGAACACAGTAAGTAAAGCAAATAGACATCGCTCAGAATGGGAGAGGATTTTTTTCAGGTTATATTTCTGACAAAGGTCTAATAACCAGAATCCACAGAGAACTCAAACTTATTAATAAGAAAAGAACAAGTGATCCCATTTCATTGTGGGCAAGAGACATGAACAGAAGCTTCTCTGAAGAAGATAGGCGCATGCTCTACAGACACATGAAAAATGCTCATCATCTTTAATTATCAGAGAAATGCAAACCAAAACCACTTTGAGATATCATCTAACTCCCGAAAGAGTAGTCCACATCAAAAAAATCTCCAAACTATAGATATTGGCATGGATGTTGAGAAAAGGGAACCTTCTGCACTGCTGGTGGGAATGCAAGCTAGTACGTTCCTTTTGGAAAGAAGTTTGGAGAACACTCAGGGATTTAAATGTACACCTGCTGTTTGATCCTGCAATTCCTCTACTAAGTATATATCCAAAAGACCAAAAATCAATTGACAACAAAGGTATATGCAGCAGATTGTTCATTGCAGCTCAATTCATAATTACCAAGTCTTGGAAGAAGCTCAAGAGCCCATTGATCATGAATGAATCAATAAATTGTGGTATATGTATGCCATGGAATACTATGCAGCATTAAAAAAGATGGAGGCTTTACCTCTTTTATGTTTACATGGATGAAACTGGAAAATATTCTTCTTAGTAAAGTATCTCAGGAATGGAAAAAAATATCCAATGTACTCAGTACTATTATGAAACCAATTTATAATCACTCATACTTTCATATGAGAGATGAATCACAACTATAGCCCAGGATGAAGGAGGGAAAAAAAGGGGGAGAGGAAGGGAGGGGGATGGTTCTATAGAGACAGGGTTAATGGTGGGGCCACACCTATGAAGCATGTTGCAAGGGTACAAGTCAAATCTATCAAGTATTGAACACAAATATCTTAACACTGATTAAGTAAATGAGGTGAAAGCTATGTTAATTAGTAGGATGTAAGCACTGCAATTTGTACAAATAATCAACACATTGAATCCCACAAAGGCATAAATGTATTCATGATCTATGTATATATGACTTAAAAAAAATGAGTAATGGACTTCTCTAGGCAAAGCATCTACAGTTGGGAGACTCCTTCTGTCAGAGTCTTCTGCAAGGCCAGTGGGTAGGTACTTCTCTCTATCATGACTGAAAAAGACTCATCCAAATACCAAAAATAAGTGTTGGAAGAGTACTGCAAAGATATGGTCTAAATTCTACCCAAGGAGCACATGCTGCTAATCACTCTCTCAAACAATCTTTTCTTTTTTTCTAACCCCAGACATATTGAGAATGAGACACAATCTCTGGGCAACAAAGGATTGTTGGGCTCTATCTCTAAAATACAATTTGGTTTTCCACTGCTTTTCCTCCCTGATTTCCCTAGACAATATTTTTTGGCTCCCTTATTGGTGTTCCCATTCTTGTAAGTTTATACAAACAGCAACGAGACGATAGCTCTCATTGAGTGTCTACTGTTATTTCTTAATGGGCCCGTCTACCGTGGTGGGCGAAGAGCTACCTCAGGGCAGGGAGTATTCTGTGCATCTTTACATTCCTGGCACATGGTAGGCGCTCAGTAATGCTGCTGCTGAACTGAACTGGCTGTGGTAAGAGAACAAATTGCTTCTCCTCAGTCAGCATTTGTTTTCTAGGATCCATTCCAATACACTTGCAACTCAGAAATGTGATTTAAAAGACAGTGGATTGAACTGAAGATTTCACAGAAACACCTGGTCTTTAAAGGTGGAAACAAAATCAGCCACCTTCCCAAGATAGCTATTCTGTCTCACATCTTTTTGAAGCAAGGAAAGGATGAGTGCTGTGATTGGAGGGGACCCCCAGAAAATAAAATAAAAGCCCAACGCTACCAAGGCAGCCATAAGCCAGGAGGGGAATGACGAAGGATATCATTATCATCCTGATATTTTTAGAAGTTCTTTGGTGACAGGTCAGATTTTTGAGAATCAGAAATGATAAAAATAATCTTGTTATTCCACAAAGGAGGCTCTATATATATCAAGCCAATTTTGAGCACTGCCTGAGAATGTTGAGAAAATATTTTTACATGTTAGTGAAGTGATTGGCTTCAGGGGCAGACCCAACCTTGCTTTAGGAAAGATCTTAGTGGAGAGATTTTAGTGCTGTGGGTGTCACAATGAATCGGCAGTGGCTGGCTGCAGGATTTTGTTTCCCAAATGTCCAGAGAAGGGTCCATGTGAAGGAATTTCACAAAATATGCAGAAAACTGAGAGTTGCTTTTGAAGCTATTAGTGGTGCCTGGGGAGTCCTCCTTGCTCCTACTGGCTGACCACATCGTCCAGATGTTAAAGGACCCTCGTCTTCCCTCAATGTTAGCCTGCAGGATTATGCAAGATCCCTTTTCCAGCATCAGAGGAAGGAATAGGAGGGAAGAGGGACCACCTGGGGACCAGAGGCTCACACCAACTTCACAAGGTTGCTCTGAAGCTGTGGTTTCCCTTTGGGCAGAGCTCCCTGGAATAAGTAATATTTTCAGCGGAAATTTATCTAAGGTCTCTCCAGTTTCTCACAGAGTTTCTGCAGGTCAAGGACTCTGTTATTTTATTAGCAAGAAATACCTTCTTTAGGAACTCTGCATCCCCATGGCACCAAGCATGAGAGTGACGCAGGCGAGCCGAGTGGGTCGGCACTCCTTGGAAGAGAGGGCCTGGGAAGTTCTCGCTGGCAGGCGTGAGGAAAGTCGCTGGAGTTCCACTCCTAATGGCCACCTGTGCTCTTGACTGCAGCAGGAGAGAGAAATGCAGGGGTCCCTCACCATGACTTGGGACTTGCAAAAGATGTCAAGGATGACGTGGGTCAAGTGTAAAGAAGGTACTGCATTTGGGGGGCCACATGGTCATACCCCGCGCCCTTTGGATGCTGCACACTGCATTGGTGGCAGCTCTTGGGGTGCGTCTTTCCAGGTCCTGTGACAAGCCCTTGCAGCCTTAGTGAAGTCTGCTGTCAGACGGCTGGTGTCCATGACCCCAGGTAGAGAAGGAGGCTGTGGTCTGTCAGCGTCCTCCATCAGATTCCCACAGGAGCCAGCCCATAATCTCAGGGCAGGGCATTCATACAAAGTCTCACTGGGGCCTTAGCTCTTGGGCACAGACTTTTTCTCTTACTTTTTCTGCCCAACAAGAGGCATGATATGAGAAAAAACTTAGAGTGATGAAGCCATACATTTAATCTCATTCTAGTAATTTAAAGCTCATGTCATGCAGGACGATTAATTTAGTCTCATTGAATCTCATCTCTGAAATGTAGATGATTGCAGTAATTGTTTCATAGAGCTGTTGGGAAGATGAAATAAGGTCAGGAGTGAAAGTGTGACATTTATCAAAATAATGTTTGTGAGGTTCCCAATGCCATGGACAGCTTCTGATCAGACAGTCATCTTAGATACCTGCCAGACGCGCTGAAGGGAAAAATTCCAGGGTTCCTCCCAGGTGAACTAAGCTTTTTGGGAGCATTTTCTGTGCATTTTAGATATAATAAGAACCTTAGAAATCATCTTCTCCATCCACCAAATTTTAGGTTTTAAAAGTTGTATTTCTAACTTATTTTTTATCAAAGAAATGTCTGTATATTATATTTTAAATTAAGTGTTTATAATGAAAAGCAACAGTTTCCTAACCCACTGCACCCCAAATCACACTCCCTAGAAGATAACATCCTGTGGGCTCAGTTTTATGCATGATCTAGTCTCTACTGTTCTGTTTAGCTCTCTATACTTAACCACCGCCCTACCCTTCTGCCCAGTAGTTCTAATCACTGTTTTTCATTTCTTCATGGGATAACTTTGTAACTTCAAAACATCTACAATTTCATTTCTAAGTTTATCGTTAGGCTATCCTTCTGGATTCCACACTTTGAAAGATGACGTCCTTAGCACCCTCCCCTCACTGCACCTTCCTCTCCACTTCCCAGTTTCTATCATTTGCATTTTTACCTCCCCATTGTTAAGGTTGATGATATTTGCTTTCCCTTTCATAAGCATAACTGTCTCATGCCTCGTTTATAGGATGTGTATAAAAGCTTCAATTCAGTCAATGGGGCCCTCCTGAGACTGGTTAAGTGAGTGTGGCTTACTGTAGAGTCAAGTAGAAGACAGTGACAACCCTGCCTTTCCGGAATACCGTTTTGTCTTTCCAGGAGTTTCTATTTACCTCTTTTTCTTCATTGCAATTTTGCTCTTATTATTTTCCTGTTTCACAAAATATTATATTAGCTACTCTTCAAAGTCTTCCCACCCCTAGAACCCTCTTGACTCTCCTTCTGCTCTATGCTGGTTGATTTCCAGATTTGTGTTTATATTCGTTATGCTGGGATTTGTCTTTTTGCTTTTGGAGGCTGAATCCACTGTTTCCTGGGTCCCAAGACTTCTGTTCTCTTGATTAACTTGTTGGAGTCACAATCTCAAATAATTTCCTATAAACAGGGTTGCCCCTGGGTGGGTGGGCCTCAGACAAACATTTTTGGTGGGGCCTCTACAAAACTAATTTGATTAAAAAAAAAAAAAAGTATTACAAAATTCATGGCCCCATGAATAGGGGTATAGTGTTTTGCTGAAAATGATTTAGAATAATGGATAAAGACAAAGTATTCACGTATTTATTTAGTCTGTGTATGTGAAGATGCCTCATGGTGGGCAGGCACCATCTCTGTGCTTTTTTTGTTAAACTCACCGTTCTTGGCTAACTCCATTTCTCCAGTCATGAGAAAAAAGTAGGAATACTATTGTTATTCATATTTCCAAGCTTCTGGGGACCTGTTTGCAAAGAACAATATAAATCTGTGCTGCTTTCATAATACCATTCATTGAACTCTGGTGATTGATTACTTCCCATGCTGCATCATCCATCACCTCCCCAGCAAAGCTGCCTTCCAGAGACTCGCTCAAAGGCTGATGCTGTGCTTCCTTGATGATGAATAAAAATGCAGGTCTCATCCAGAGTACACAGGGAAATGTGAATAATATGTCTTCTGATTACATTGAATTTCCCATTTGGAATTTTATAACCAATGTTGTTACTACTGCATTCCTGGAGAACGATTCTTTTAATGTTAACTGCACTCCTGCCTTCCAGTCACTGCCACCAGTGGAGAGGACTAAAGAAAAGAAATACCTGGCCCAAGGTCTCTCTTTCATCAGGAATGTCTTCACTCATCCAGAAATGCCTGACATCCCCTCCTCAGTGGAGGTAGATGGCAATTGGAAGAGCCCACTGGTGTGACAGAGCAAAGTTCTTGAAAGCACCTGGTAGAAAAAGGTGTAGCCACTCTCAAAAGACTGTCCTGTGAGGGGTGCAATGGGGTGGCCTACTCTGGGTGGCAGCAGTGGGGTCAAACAGTAAATAAAGAATCCCTATGGCCATCCCGGCAGCCCACGGGTGCTGCACTTGGCCACTGAAGCTGAGATGATATCACAGAGCACACCAGGTGAGAACTGACCTACATAGGCAGGGTCAGTGGGGAATAATCAGTGCCCAGAGCACTGAGCTTGTCCTGTGTGTGTTTGAGAGTCCCTTCAAATCATCATGTCACTGTCATTCTGACCTCCCGATTTCAGCATTGGGTAGCAGGAGCATTTCGCTTGTCAGGAATCCCTCCTGGAATGAGGGCCTGGCGAAGGACCTTAAGATGGCCCCTGTGGCATGTGTCCCAAAACTCCTAGGGGTGTCTGGGGAACCCCATGAACAGCGTGAGTCTTCTCCACCCCAGCCTGGCTGGCCACGCAGGCGGCAGTTCTTGGTTTTTGTAGGTGTCTTTTAAATTTCTCTCTTGCGTGCTAAGCCTCCTCAGCATCTTCTCTTTCTGACTGGTGTGCTGAGACTCAGTAATGATGGGTCCAGCTGTGTGCGTGTGATGTGTAAGCACGAGTGTGAGTTTGTCGCTCTGGCCTTAGGCACCTGGCTGGCTTCTTCATTTGGAGGCTCATGCCCTTTGACTCTGGGGAAAACCCTTCATGATAGTCCTTCCATCTCTTTCTGTTTTCTCTTTCCATCACTCCTACTGATCCGAGGTGAGGCCCTTAGATCAATCCTCTACGCATCCATCTTTTTCTCTCCTTTTCTCATGTCTCTTTGCCTTTGCTTTACTACCTGGTGGTGTTTTGTTAGATTCTACCTACTATCTGAATTTCAAGATCATAGTTTTCAATAGTTTTTACTTGTTAGCTATTTGTACTTTGTTGATGTGGTAAATTTTTGCTACTCGCTCTAGGGATATTTACTAAAAGAGTTTTTAAAGGTTAAATTATGCTTCTAAATTATTTCTGTTCCTTCCAGATTACATATGCTGCTTATTTATGTTGGTTTCTCTCTCTGGTGTTGCATGTTTTCCTTAAAAGTCTGGTGATCTTTGGCTGTTTCATTATATTTAAGAACTGGATGATAACCTGATCTTGAACTATGTTGGTCGGGGGGGACTGTGGGGAGTGGGGTGGAGGTGGTTCTGGTGGTGATTATGGGTTCACCTTTAACGTGATGTGGGGGTGGGCAGTACTTCCGGGGGCCCAGAAATGCCTGATTGGAGGTCTTTTCTCTGTGGTCATTCGTTTCTTTGGAGAAGAATCCTCTCTTTACTTGTATAGAGGGTGCATTGGTTTCCTTAGGTTTTCATAATAAACTATTACAGACTAAATGGCTTAAATAACAGAAATTAAATTTCTCACAGTTTGGAGGCTGAAAGTCTGCAAGCATGGTGTCTTAGCCGGTTGGTTCTTCTGGGGCCTGTCAGACTACAAAGGCCGCCCTCTGTGTTCTTTCACAGCCTTTTCTCTGTGCCCTCACAGCCCTGATGGCTCTCTGAATGTCCTAATCTCTTCTTTCACTAGTCAGATCAGATTAGGGTGAACCCTGAAGGTCTCATTCTAACTTGTTTACCTCTAAAAAGGCCCTGTCACCAAACATGGTCACGTGCTGAGGTGCTGAGGTGCTGAGGGTTAGGCCGTCAGCATATGAATTTTGGGGGAACAAATTCAGCCCATAACAGTAGATGAATGTCTGTCAGTCTGCAAACAAGAAGGTTTGAAGTGGGAAATCAGCTTTGGATCTGGAGTGGGGTTTCTCAACTTTGACCTTTTGGATTGCATGATTCTTTGCTGTGGGGGCTGTCCTGCCCAGGATGTTTAGCAGCTCCGCTGACCTCTGACCACTCCATGTCAGGGGCACCTCCCCAGTTGTGATAATTGAAGATATCTCCAAACATTGACAAATGTCTCCTGACAGTGGGACAAAATCACCCCAAATCAATCGGTGGTTTTCTCCAGCGCTTTATTATAATCCCCACTCTCTCCGTGGCTCCACATGGCAGGTGGCTCTGTGTCTTTCTTTGTTCCTGTAGCCCTGTAACAAAGGCTTCTTCCACCCTGTTTTATCAGACACCACCCACCCTATGTCTTCCATACCCTGGAAATTTATTGATATCCTGCACCTACAGTGAGTTCTTAGGGTTAAAATGTTTAACTTATTTTTGTCTTTAATATTTTAGGAGGGTCTTAGAAGGCAACGTAGGTTCTGTAGGCATAGATAACAGTGTACTATATTTTAGTAAAGGCTCCGTCCCCTCCCCAAATTATATACGAAAAAATTGCGCCTCCAAGAGAAGTAATCTGCATACAGATGAATTTAATAATAGTGAAAAGGGCAGGATTAGAATCCAGTTTAATCGGCCACAGTGCCTCTGCCACTAACTCAACTCTGGCTTCAGCACAACTTATTGGCAAAGACATGGCTTTTCCTTTCAGACAGATTTCTTCTCTTTGAAGGAAAAAAGTCCCAACAATAAGATAGTAAACTCTGGTAAAACAGTAAAAGTTTGGGGAACAAATCTTTTATCTCAAACTTTTGAATTTCTTTTAAAAATAAACTTCAATATTAAAAAAATATCTCTTGTTTAAACCTGGGAGGGTTGGGAGTAGAGGGCTACTATGTTCCATCCTCTGTTAAGTGATTGCACATACGATTTCATTCATACAGTTGTTTATTTTTTTAACTATTACCATAAGCTCTTTGGATGAACACTGTCCTTGCAATGGTGCATGTGTGTGTGTGTGTGTGCTTGTGGACACTCACGGGCTGTCTGTGTCTGTGTGTGGTGAGTGTGTGTGACATCTATGCATTTCTGTGCGGTACTATTCATGTGCTTTGGGTACACTAAATTCAGGTGAACTCAGAAGGTGTAGGTGGAGTTGCACTGGAATGATCTTACCTCGTGCTTCCTCTAAGAACAGCATACTTTCTCCTTTAGTTTGGCTGATTTTCATCCCTTGCACCCACAGAGCACTCTGAGGGCTTTTCTAACACCTTGACTTTAGGGTTTTGACCCCAGCACCTCTGCCTTTGTCAGGTTGACAGTGCTGGCGGGTCCTGTTGCCTGTCAGAGACAGCTCTGAGAAGGCTTTCAAAAGACACCCGGATGCCGGGCTGGTGTGAGACACCTGCACAGATGGAAACTTCCAGGAGGGATGCAGATCTTTGGAGCTTATGAACTTGACCAGCTGAGGGCACTGAATCCTGGGCTGGGAGCAGAAAGGGTGTTGTGTACTGGAGTCTCCAGGGATCCAGGAACGTGGGAGATGCCAGGTTGTTCCTGGGAAAGAAAGAGCAGGCTGCCAGGGAAAGAAAACACAGCCTGAAGGAAAGACTACAGGGCTCAGCCATCTTCTTACCACATGGGCGAATTTGTTTAGTTTCTTCAAATAGTAAAAATTCTATGATAGAAGGAACCTTTCCATTTTCTTTCTCACTACCCCCCCCCCACACACACACACAGGGCCCAGTCAGTTTCTGAGTGCTAGCTGAGTGATAACGCATAACTTTCCTCAGTTCCAATAGTGCTTATGTGGGGATTTCATCCATCAGGGATTCAACAAATAGCCATTGAGTGTCTACTTTGTACCAAGCATCATTTAATTGTGGGTTACAGCTGTGAACAAAACAGATAGAAATCCCTACCTTTGCGGGGTTTACATTTTGGGGCAGGAGATAACAATGAATCAAATAATTATGAAAGATAGAATGTGAGTGCTGAGGATTACAAGCAGAAGGGAGATTTCAAGCGTGTGGGAGAAAGTGGGCAAAAGGTTTAGAGAAGTTTGGTCAGGTAAGGCCTGGGTGCATATTTGACTGAAAGATTTCCCAGGCTGGAGGTGAGAGGCGCTTTGTGTTTGGGTTAGTCTGTGTTAGACCCAGTGCATCAACACATCACCCCTACAAAGCAGGTGTTTTGGGGAAGCATCTTTGTTTACCACTCAGAGGAGGCAACACTCTTGTTTCTGGCTCAGCCAACTCCTTACCCTCTATGCCGGAGTCTTTTTCCCTCTCCTTTGGATGCTTTGACTCATCAAAATGTAGCTGTCACCTTACGGTGGGCTCAGATTGAAACTTGCTTTAGTGTCTTTCTTCTGTTTTGTTTTTATCTTCTTATCTCTTTTTATTTATTCATTTTTTTGAGACAGGATCTCACTTTGACACCCTTGGTAGAGTGCTATGGGCATCATAGCTCACAGCAACCTCAAACTCTTGGATTCAAGTGATTCTCTTGCCTCAATCTCCTGAGTAGCTAGGACTACAGGTGCCCACCACAATGCCCGGCTATTTTTAGAGATGATGGTCTCACTCTTGCTCAGGCTGGTCTTGAACTCCTGAGCTCAGGCAATCCACTCACCTCAGCCTCCCAGAGTGCTAGGATTACAGGTGTGAGCCACTGCCCAGCCTTCTTATCTCTTTTTAAAAATTTCAGACTAGGCATGGCTGAGTACTGTGTTCTTTTATCAGTAGTTTACGCAGCCAGACACCGTGCAAAAGCAGTCTTCCCTTTTAAATGACTGATGATATGCTAAGTTATTTCATAGCATACCATTGTTAAAGGCAAACACAAATATGTGAACTGGTACTAATGGCTTGAAAGAGTTGCCAAGTGCTGTTTAAACCATTGTAGCTGGGGGCCTGGGTGCGGTGGCTCACGCCTGTTATCCTAGCACTCCGGGAGGCCAAGGTGGGAGAATTGCTTGATCTCAGGAGTTCAAGACCAGCCTGAGGTAGAGCAAGACCACATCTTTAAAAACAGTGGGACATCATGGCAGACACCTGTAGTCCCAGCTACTTAGGAGGCTGAGGCAAAAGAATCACTTGAGCCCAAGAGTTTTAGGTTGCTGTGAGCTATAACGCCACAGCACTACTGAGGGTAAAAAGTGAGACTATCTAAAAATAAACCATTGTAGCTGAACCATCTGCTGTTTGATATGTTGTTTATATCGTGGCTTTCAAATTTACATTGTAGCAATATTTAGATTGTAGTGAATTTGTAAAAGTTAATGGCTTTCATAAGTGAAGGGTTTTTCTTCCTCTTATAATAGGTTGGGGAGGGTTTTTCATGGGTTTGGGGGGGTTGTTTGTTTGGGGGGGTAGTTTGGCATTTCTTTTTTTAAAAGAAAATAAATAAAAATAAAAATTTCGGATTAATGTGGGGCTACACATAGTTTTGCAAGGTTTTGTAAGGTTAGAGCCTGATTTGCAGGTGTGTCCCAGACAACTTAATGCCTTCCCGAGAACCACATCTACCTCCTCCTTTATCATCTGCTCTCCTATATAGGAAAACGTTTGGAAGAAAAAAAGGTTCCTGTTGACTGTGTCCACTTCTGCTTCTCAATCCACT